>NC_081351.1:47464662-47791876 GCF_029784015.1 Lycium ferocissimum
AAAGGATAGACCCCGATGAAAAAAAAAGGCTAAAATTAATGGAAAGGGAGAGAGAAACTAAAGTATATTACGTGCGTTTCAAAAATGGGGAAGATGAGATAGTGTTTCCTTTATTTACGGTGTATTTGTGGGAACCGATAAGTGGAAGTTACTTATTTGTATCTATAATGGGTAATTTAGAAAATTAATTAGCTATTATTATTAATTTTAATAAAAGGTAGTTATTAACATTAAATAGGTAGTAAAAGTAGCTATAACAAGTAAATTTTCCTTTTTAAAATTCAATAAAGTTGAAAAGGTGTTTGAGAAGTGAATATTTTACCTAACTTATCTATGGGTAAAAATTTAGTTAAACTTACGTTATGTATTGAGAAAATGAGGTGATTAATGGAAGTTTTATTGCATATATCAAATTTTATATGTTAGAGGAAAAGTATGGAAGAAGAACAAGTCGAAAAGAAATCCAAATTAAAAGAAAATGGTAGAAATTTAATTTGTACAGTACACAATTCTTTAAAGTGGCGAAAAAGGCTCGCTAATGCGAGGTCAAGGGTTTGGTCTAACCTCACGAGGACAGCTTGGGAGAGCGAGATTCAACAAGTCAAAGCTTGGGAAAGCAATAATATTCTCTTCGCAATGGCGAAGTTTTCACACAATTTTCGGACCACTGATTATGTACTTGCCCCCAAATCATGTTCATGAGACACTGTGCCCGGACAATCTAAGGGCTATTTTTAGAAAATCGAGTTTGAAAATTTTGTGGGAGTATAAAAGTTAAGGACAAATTTCTACACATTTTTACGGGAACAAATATGGGGAGTAAGGATTTACCATCAAATACCTTGAACTGAAGATTGGAGCTATACTTTTGAGAATTCCTAATCCTTAATTATCTCCTATTTCCTATTCCTCGTTTTGTATTACTAAATTTAGTGTAATTTGTGAATTTGGAAAACATAGCTATAGAAGACTTGTTAATTTGGGTTTTATTTAGTTTATTATCATCTACTTTGTGAATTTGTTGATTATTACTTGTCGTCCTAGATATCGTTTCTTTTGTGATTCGCTTCCGACTCATTTTTGAGATTATATTTGCGACATCACTATTCTTTCTTTCTAGGAAGCGTGGTTGAGCCTGATAAGTGTTTAATCCATATATTAATTAAATAATGTACTATTATCGCATATTATATTAGGTATAACATAATATACCATTTGTGGATTAAGGTATACCAGAATTAGTTACATTAGATTCAAAATACAAATCAAACACAGAATAAAGTAGTATCAAATTTTATATTATAATAATTTCATCTAATACGTCAAACCAAATATTTTAGCTTACAAATATTTTTTGTCTTTACCAGACGCTTATACCAAACACCTTCTAATTTTTTATTTTATTTTTTTTTTGTTATTTTTTTTTCCTCTGGTAGATGACATATTTTATAAAATGTTTGAGTTTATGTTTAGAATTGTGAAGATAGCACCCCCTTCCATGTTTAATAAAATGATTCATTAATATGTTTTTAGGAACAAAGATCATGTTTATGACAAAATTATGTTAACTATCCAAAGCTAAGTTCTTAAACTTCAAGTTGGTATATACTAAGTTATTGAACTTCAAGTTGTGATATTACTTATAAATGATGTTTTGAAGAAAGAAATTATTATTTTTCAATTGAGATCTATGTTATATTTTCTAACGACACGAGACTTGAAAGAAATGATGTGTCATGCTATCAAAGAAATGTTAAAGATCATGTTCAAGGGATAAAGGTGTCAAAATAATATGGAAATGCTCTGAAAAATTATTTTCAAAGGGCCAAAGGTGTCAAATAATATGAAAATAGTTTGATCGATTAGATAGAAAAGTTTTATGGCGTGTGAGGTATGTCATGTCAAACTTGTGTGAAAGTCTTTATTATTTGACAAGTATACATTATGGGTCCCACTCCATTTGAACATTTCCCTCTCTCTTCACCCACTATTGTTTCTTTCCTTCAACCCCTGCTCCCTCTCTTACTAATCTCCATTTGACTTTAGCTTGAGTGCCGAACAAAAATACTTTTTATCTTTTACCTTGTGTGCGCAAGCCATTTGATTGCACTAATTTAAATTACGAAAAAGGGCCAAATATACCCCTGTACTATTGGAAAAGGGCCAAATATACCCCTCGTTATACTTTGGGTCTAAATATACCCTTATCGTTATACTTTGAGTATAAATATACCCCTCCACTGTTAAAGTTGTCCACCTTGGACATCCTATCCTACGTGGCAATGATATTTGATGAGTATACATTATGGGTCCCACTCCATTTGAACATTTCCCTCTCTCTTCACCCACTACTGTTTCTTCCTTTCACCCCCCGCTCCCTCTCTTACTAATCTCCGTTTGGACTTTAGTTTTAGGCCGAACAAAATACTTTTTATCTTTTACTTTGTGTGCGCAAGCCATTTGATTGCACTAATTTAAATTACGGAAAAGGGCCAAATATACCCCTGTACTATTGGAAAAGGGTCAAATATACCCCTCGTTATACTTTGGGTCTAAATATACCCTTATTGTTATACTTTGGGCAAAAATATACCCCTCCACCGTTAAAGTTGTCCACCTTAGACATCCTATCCTACGTGGCAATGATATTTGATGAGGTGGATGCCACGTGGCATTGGGGCCTCATCACCCCTGACCCATTTTACTCCTCCCATCTTCTAACACTAAAATATCTATCCCTCTGACTTCTATGGACTGACAGAGGCTTTAAATCCTTCATGGCATGTCTTAGGTTTTGGTTATAGGAATGTCGATTCCAAATTGAAAGAAAAGGGAGTTGTGCCGTACTTTAATGGCAACTCAAAACCCTGGCTGAAGATTGGTATTGAGAAGACATGTGGGCCACTACGGGGACAAATCGTCGTACTAGGTCATCCTTTATTACAAGAATGCAATTTTCACTAAGTTGCCTTGATTATTTATCAAAGGTCTGATATAGGTGGTAAGTTTATCATTTTGAAAATCTGTTAGGGGTTCTGTGAGATCAAGAAGGTTTAACTATTGTTATCTCTGTGTTTATTCCAATTTGTTGTAGTATAGGTTTGCAACAAACATCAAGGCATCAATATCACCATCTTATTATAGTTTTCTATAAGCCAGAATGGATAAAAAAAAAATGCTAAAGCTCTAACTATATATATGGCGGTAATGGTGGAAATGGTGGTGGAGGGGTGGAAATTTTAGTGGTGGAAGATGGGAGAAATAAAATGGGTTAGGGGTGATGAGGTGGTAACGTCACGTGGTATCCACCTCATCAAATATCATTGCCACATAGGATAGGATGTCCAAGGTGGACAACTTTAACGGTGGAGGGGTATCCTTGTGTCCAAAGTATAACGGTAAGGATATATTTGGACCCAAAGTATAACGAGGAGTATATTTGACCCTTTTCCAATAGTAGAGCGGTATATTTGGCCCTTTTCCGTTTAAATAACACTGTTACACAGTGAAAACAATTTGTGAGGTTCTGAAATTAATATTTCTGTGATTAATTAATTAAAGTCATTCACAAAGAAGATAATGAAAAAGCAAATATATTGAATTTTAACTTTTAAATTACTTCTGAGAAACAATAAACATGCATTAAAATAACTTTCTCATCATTCCGCCAACATAGTGCAGATAATTACCATCGTGTCATTGGGGGTATCTAAAGAAAATTGACAAATCTCACCAAATCGAAAAATTGAATTAAATTGTATGAAATATTGTTCCCCTTATGAGTAAGATTACAATGAACTGAATTAGGTATGATTGTATGGAATAATGTGGCATTTGCATCATAATTCACAAAAAGCAAATTAATTTTGTATTAAGATTTTTCACATCGAACTAAGAAAACCCCGAAAGATTAAAAAAAGTTGAGAATAAAAACTCGATCTTATTGATTTGATTTTGTTTATAGATATAAAAAAACCGACACAATTGGTTAATTTAATAAATAAAAATCGAACCAATCAGACCTATCTACACGTCCCAGAAAATTGATCTAATAGAAGATTTAGAATGAAAGAAATAGAGAAGAGAAGGGCTGATAAGTAAAGGGAGGAGACGGAGTTGCTGTTGTTTGGAGAAAGAAATAAGTCACTCAATGAGAATAGAAGTGGGACCAATACACTTTTTAAAAAGAAATAGTCACCCTCACATGCCAGTCATACTTGTGCCTCACCCACCATCAAGTTTTTCGATTAGATAACTATTTTGCAAAAGTAACCATTTTTTAAAATAATCTCTTTGTGAAAGTATTAAAATGATCATTTTTATAACGTGGTCTTTCTAAGATAATGACCACTTCTGTAAAGTAGTCATTTTTTTATAAGTGACACAAAATGGCTACTTTTGTAAAGTAGCCTTTTTTTTTAAAATGACAAAAAAAGTTGCCATTTTTGCAAATTTGTATTTTGGGTCATTTTGCAAGAAATATATTTTTGCAAAAATAGCCATTTTTACGTCACTTTTCAAAAATGATAAATTTATAAAAATAACCATTTTTGTGTCACTTTCAAAAAAATGGCTATTTTACAAACATAGTCACTTTTTTGGGTTGTCTTCAAAGTGCAAAGTAGTCATTTTCTTGGTTGTCTTCGAAAAAGACCACTTGCAAAGATATGCAGATATTTGATTATTTTATAAAAATAACCTCTTTGTGAAAGTATTAAAATAACCATTGCAATGTGTCCTTTCTAAGATAGTGGCCACTTTTGTAAGGCGGCAATTTTTTAAAAAGTGACAAAAAATGGCTACTTTTGTAAAGGGGCCATTTTTTGAAAAATGACAAAAAATTGCTATTTTTGCAAATTTGTATTTTCGGTCATTTTGCAAGATATATATTTTTGCAAAAAATAGCAATTTTTATGTCACTTTTCAAAAATGATTAATTTACAAAATAATCATTTTTTGTGTCACTTTTGAAAAATGGCTACCTTACAAACATAGTCACTTTTTTGGTTGTCTTGGAAAAAGGTCCCTTGCAAAAGTATGCACACATTTGGTTATCTTATAAAAATAACTACTTTGTGAATGTAGCAACTTTTTCAAAATGCGGGGTGGGAATTGGTGGAGTGGGGGTGGGGGGTAGGCAGTGAAAGGTAGTGAGTTGGGGGTTGGAGGTGCGCGTGGTTAAGGGTTGGATTGGTATTTCCATCAAACCAAACACTAGAAAAATTTTCGGAAAATATTTTTCACATCCAACCAAACACAAGAAAATAAGTAAGAATATCACTTGTTTTTCAAGAAATCATTTTCTAGGAAAACATCTTCATCATACCAAACACACCCTGAGATACGAAGTAAGCACTTGGCTCCTCCGACTTTTATGGTAAACCCGCTACCGTTTTAGTGGGTCTCTTATGCCTAGATATTTTCTTTTGATATAATACTTAGTCAACTATAATCTCCATGTACACTTTGGGTCATGTATTTATGTTTAGAGTATTGCCATTCTATTCACGAAAGTATAAAACTCTGAAGATTTTTGGCAATTAAGCAAAATATTTATGATTTAAATTTTGAGATTTAAACTATCATGATGCATGGATTGTATAAGTCTACGAATGAAATGAATGTTGCTTTGCTCGGTCACAAGTTTTAAGGTACTAAATGCTAATCACTTTCCTGTGGATTTAGGACATGACCATCAAGTCCCGTCACTATATATCCGTTAGATTTGATTTGTTGCAGTAATATTATTTGTCGCTCTTAAAAATTAAAATAATAGATATTGAATTGTCACAAATGTATAAAATGGTCTGACAAACTTTAGGTCATAATAGAAGGTCAGTTACTTATTAGTGTACTAGAAGGAATAAATTTTAGGGGAAGTGCACAAATAGCCGTTTTTAGGATTCCTAATTAAATAATAGTAGAAATGTGTAATGTTTTTAAAATTTAGCCGCCTCATAATTAAATTTAGACTTGTGAGATTGAAATAAAAAATCAAGGAGCTGAAATTTCAAACTATATATATGTGGGTCTAGAATTGAACTTTGGTCTGATTAGACCTGATGCCTCTAGACACGTTAAGCATAACTTCAAACTTAAATGTCCAAAGTTGGCATAGCCCAAGTTTGAAGTTGTCATAGTCAATATTGGCATAACTACCACGTTTGCATGAATTTTGTACACAAAAGTATTTAACAAAATTCTAGAGAAGACATTCTTAACATACTTTGAAGTGTTTTACATTATCTTTTTATGAGTAAGCAATCTTTATTACTTTAAACATCTAAGTAATGTCATATATTTAAACTCCTAAGTAAACGACGTTTATACGTACGAAGAAACACCAGAATAAATTCCATATTTACTATTAAGTCTTGTTTTAAAATTTACTATTCACGAATAAGAGTAACAACACAGGTCAAACATTTGCCGACATTGGCTGAATTTTAAATATTTTTTAAAAACGTAATATAACTTAAATAGCGATGTTCAAACCGGTTATTTAATGCAATTCCGATTAGATTTTAAGATAACGATAATACTCATGGGGTTACGATTTTGTATTTTAAAATGTGAGCACTCCCCTATAAAATCAAAATCATTTTTTTCCTCATTCATATTAAAGTTTTTTCTTTCATATATGTTCAAAGATAAATTACAATAATCTGAAAGTGAAATTTTAAAAATAAATTACGAAAATCTGAACTGAGATTAACTATTTGCCTATATATAATTCTTGTGGAAATAACAAGGCTCTTCAAACTAAACACTTATTAGAAGTCTTACGATCTAAACAACATGAGAAAGATTTCCCTAACTTCGATTTTCTTGATCTACATGGTGCTAATTGTAATTGGTACAGTGATATTTTCTTCCTCTTTATCCCATTTTTCAGTATCTCCTATATTATATATCATGCTATTTTTCGTTAAGAAACATAATTAAGAATTAATAAGCGTTCAATTGTTCATACTAAATCGCATGTCATGTGTGATACCAAGCTATTTGAAAAATCAATTAACACTAATTCATACATTATAATATTACTAAAATATAACACATCTTTCTTTAATTATTAGGATCGATATTTTAATTTTTTAAATTTCATCTTATTTTCTAATGATTCATTTTAGAGAAGACACTTTCCTACTTTAATAACGTCACTTATTATATGCCAAGTTTGTTAATGACTCATTCTTTCTAATATTAAGAGATGTAGTTTAAAAAATTAGAATAATAACACGCTTATGCTAAATGAATAAAATAAAAATAAAATAAAAAATACGAGCTATTACATGGAACCACAAGAAGTAAATAGGGAAACAGAAGAAAGGATGAAATATAAAAAATATAAAAAGAAAAATATATTTGAAAAAGAAAAAACAAATAAGAAATGAAATAATATAAATAAAAATAAATTAGAAAAGAAAATAACTTAAAATATAATAAAAATAAATTAAATAATAGAAATAAAAAATAAATTTAAAAAGAAAGAAATTAAATTAAAATAAAAAAAGAAATAAGCTAAAAAGTAACTTGTAATTACGGTGTAATTACACCCACTTCTAAACCCCCCTTGAGAATTGGAGAGTGTAATTATACCTCTCAAATACATTCAATTTCACATAATCGTGTAATTATCTGGTCAAACAAAAAGACCAAACTGTGTAATTACACCCAATTCCAATTAACTGGGTGGCTTTCCAAAGAGGCCCTAAAAGACAATTGGGACACTGTGAACACGTAGGGACTTAAAAAGTAAACACAAGAGGTAGAATTAATGTTAAAAACTTCTCCGAAATGTATACTTTTACTGCCAGTAGTATAATTTCATATGCTTATAATAGTAATAAAAACGAAGTGTAAGTAAAGAAATATGATAACGTAAAAGTGGAATACACGTGTATAGAGAATAGGTGGCAAACCAAGTAGTAGTATTTGTTAAATGAAATGGACCCACAACTAGAAAAAAAAAAAACCAAGTACAATTGAAATACATCCAAATTTAGTGTACAACTCAGATAGCTTTTTGTACAATTTGTTGTTGCTGCGTTCGCCCCTCTTGGACACTTATATATAATAGAAATATTAGAAATTTTTAGTAATGTGGCCAAGTAATATGAGACGAAGGGAGTACTTCATTTATTAATTCTTAAAGAACGTGAAAAGTCAAAAGTGAACAAGTAAAAGTGCACAGAGGAAATAAATGTATTGCAAAATTAAAATTGAAGTGCATACGTGTATACATGAGAAGAGAATAAATATTCAGTATTATGACATATGTCCACGTGAGATAAAAAGTAGTTGGTTAAAGTGTACAATTTATATAGCTTTTGGTACAAATATTCATTTGCTATGTTAGTCCCTTTTGGACACTTATATATAATAGAGAAATAAATAAGAAAATTATAGAATAGAAAAATAGACATATATTTTTAGTAATGTGGCCAAGTAATGTGGGACGAAGGGAGTACTTCATTTATTAATTTTTAAAGAACGTGAAAAGTCAAATATAGTAATGTGGCCAAGTAATATAGGACGAAGGGAATACTTCAGTTATTAATTCTTAAAGAATGTGAAAAATCAAGTAATGTGGCCAAGTAATATAGGCAGGGGCGAGTATTTCATTTATTAATTTTTAAAGAACGTGAAAAGTCAAAAGTGAACAAGTAAAAGTGCACGGAGGAAATAAATATGTGTCAGAGAATTAAAATCGAAGTGCATACATGTATACATGAGAAGAGAATAAATATTCAGTACTATGACATATGTTCATATGGGATTTATTAATTGGCAAAAGACATAAATTAACCCTTAAACTATAACCCAAAAGTCATTTTCACACTTAAACTATCCTGGCGACCCGTTACACACCTAATATATTTAAAAGTGATATTTTTTACCCCTCCAAAGCTGATGTGGCATAAATAAAATTTATATTTAAATAATAAGAGAGTGAGGTCAATTTTTTTTTTCCGCAGCTTCTTCTTCTTTATTACCATCCCCCCAACCCCCCCCTTCTCCTCCACATTCCCGCTACCCCAACCCCACCCACCTTCTCGCTTCTCCTCCACCTTCCCACCAACCCCCAAAGGGAGTTCATGCAATTTCTTCATTGTTGCCCATTGAAGGGCGTCTTGCAATTTCTTCCGCCATTTGAAGGGCATTGCGTGCGATTTTCTTCCGCCATTTGAAGGGCGAAGCGCAGTAATTTCTTCAACGGCCATTTGAAGGCGATCCATGCAATTTGAATGGGCAGTTCGTGACCGGAAAATTTCCCATTTGATGCAAATTTCTTCAATATTTCCCATTTTATTTTATAGATAGATTAGATGCAAATTTGGTGACCGGAAATGAAGAAGATCGGAAAAAATGGAAGCTCATCGGAAAATATTGAAGCTCATCGGAAAATATTGAAGCTCATTATTATTTTATAGGTAGATTAGATGCAAATTTGATGACCGAAAAATGAAGAAGATCGGAAAAAATGAAAGCTCACCGGAAAATATTGAAGTTCACCGGAAAAAAAAGCTCATTGGAAACAATGGTGGTTATGCAATAAGAAAGGGAGTAGGGATGAAGAAGAAAAGGAGGGTGGGGGAGGAGGGGGAAGGAAAAAAATATAAAATTAAAAATTAGAGAATTTTTTGACATGGCACTGATGTGGGGAGAGAGTGTGTACACACTCCCCTAGTGCAACTGGTCATATTGTATCAGGGAGTAAAAAATATCACTTTTTTAAATATTAGGTGTGTAATGGGTCGCCAAGGTAGTTTAAGTGTGAAATGACTTTTGGGGTATAGTTTAAGCGTAAATTTATGTCTTTTGCCTTATTAATTCGAAGAACGTGAAAAGTTAAAAGTGAACAAGTAAAAGTGCACGGAGGAAATAAATTTGGTGTAGGAGAATTAAATTATTATACTGTCTGTTATACATGAGAGAGAATTCGATAAATACGTGAAAAGTCAAAAGTGAATAAGTAAAAGTGCACGGAGGAAATAAATGTGTCGGAGAATTAAAATTGAAGTGCATATGTTTATACATGATAAGGGAATAAATATTAAGTATCATGACATATGTTCACGTAGGATAAAAATGTAGTTGGTTAAAGTGTACAAGTTATATAGCTTATCGTACAAACATTCATTGCGTGTACAATTTAAAAGCTTTTGATACAAATATTCAATGCTGTGTTGGTCCCTCTTCTACACTTATATATAATAGAATAGAAATATTGTTGTTGTACATCATAATCTTCTATTTTTGTCCTCGTACACACGGATCTAAACAAAAGGTAGGCATGCTTTTTAAAATATGATCAACACTTGCAATATATTTAGAATATGAGTATGACTTTAAAAAGAACGACGAGGATCCGCTTCTTGACTTTAGAAAGTGTTAATGAAGTTCTATTTTTTCAGTTCAGGATAACGTATTGAAGTTTCGATTTGAAAATTCAAGCTTTAAGCCACTATTATGAAGTAAAGCATTGCATCAACAATTTTATTTATATAATTTGAGCTTTTACAATTTGTTGACTTGATAATTCAGGTAGTCTGAGGTATGCAAATATGTGAAATCTATTAAAAAATGTACAGTTTTGCTTAAATTACATAATTTTATTTTTTGTTAGAAGTCAATACCTTGTACATAAATTGGACGTAAAATAAGGCGGCAATAAAGTGGCTAAAATTTAAATACAATGTAAAGTATGAGCATTTTTAGTAGTATAATTACAATAGGTACATGGTATTATTTCAGACTCTGTGTACATTTTTTTGCACCGATTGTCCTTCAAAGGCGCTGGTCTTTAATTTTTGCCCCTTAAATTGTTGGTCTTTAATTTTTTTCAAAAATACTTAGGTTCGGGTTCAACCCAGTAAAAAAAAAAAAAAAAATTTCAAGGCAGAATTTCGTAGCAAAATTAGGCTATTCGAACAAAAGTTAAGCCTTGCGAGCAGGGTTTGTTAAAATGTTCCAAAAAAAAAAAAAAAAAAAATTGCCTTAAGGCAAAGAGGCCTTATGCCTG
Organism: Lycium ferocissimum; assembly: GCF_029784015.1. NCBI lineage: Eukaryota > Viridiplantae > Streptophyta > Magnoliopsida > Solanales > Solanaceae > Lycium > Lycium ferocissimum. The sequence continues at coordinate 47,475,692 of NC_081351.1, forward strand.
AATGGAAAACTCTGCCTTAATATAAAACAATTTTTTAAAAAAATTCAATAGACACACATGAGTTTTTAGGGATCAAAAAATTTAAAAATTCAATTTGATAGGAAAACAATTAGAGACCGTCCCGAAATAAGGCCATTCCTGCAAATTGGCCCTCTATGTATCAAAATGAGAATAATTCAGCCCATTGGATCGCGTTTAGAAAGACCATAAACAATGTACTTTTATCTATTGACATGCATATATATAGCAAGTGATTCGATCAATAGAAAATTATAGATTGACGTTGTGGCGTAATAGTTGATAATGGTAAATTGCATGAACAGCATGTTCACATGTTTGTATTTCTACAAAATGGAGTAATCTTTTGCATGAAAGTAGCTACCATGTAGCAAGATCTTAAAATTCTACAATATTAATTTACTTGGTGCAAAATTTCTAGGACTTGTAAATTTTTATAAGGGAGTTTTACACAGACATATGTAATTAGATCCCTAATGAAAAAAAAAAATAAGGTGTTATTCCGCGTTCAAAATATAGCAATAAAAATCTCCATAATATATATATATATATATATATATATATATATATATATATATATATATATATATATACAACTTAAAAAAAAAAAAAATCACATAATTAGAAATTGTAAAGATCCAATCTTTCTTCTTATCTTCTTTTAGATTTTTCAAGTGCACTCTCATATCTCCCTCAACTTCTTCTCTCAAGTCTTTTTCTTACATCAGAAACCTGTAACAATATATTTGAAGCTTTAATTCGAATTTGAATTTTTCAGTAATTATTTTTAGTGGTTGTGGTTGAAATTCGTTGGAAGTATATACATGAGACTATGTGTAAAATTTGAAGAACATTGAAAATGATTTGAACTAGTTTGGAGTCAAAATTTAGAACTAAAAAAACGTTATTGTGACGTTAGATGTCTCGTGAAACTCACTTTTATGTCATATGTAATATGTATATCATGTGTATATCCTGTATATAATATTGATACATGTGATATACATAGGATACATAGGATGTATACAAAATTTACACAATGATATTAGGGATATACATATAACATACACATGATATATAACTTGTATATCATCTATATGCCACTTGAATATCACAAGACAGATATATAGTACGTTGTTCTTCAACACTTATTCAAATTTATTCAATTTTGTCTTACTTTTTGGAATAAATCTCCACCAAACATTCTGAAATTTTACCCATAGCTTCTAAACAACAATCCCCAATCATCAATCTGAGCAAGTAACAACAAATTCAATGGAACCTATTTTATGTTCCTCAAATTTTCTCAAAATCAGATATGTGATTATACTTAAAGTTTTTTGTGTTTTTTGAACCTATTTGATTCAAATATTTTTTTCTCACTTGAATCAGTACTTCAATCAATCCAATGTATATTTATACTTCAAGTTTAAGCGCAAATTAGTGAGTTCTTATAAATTTCAACCAAACAACAGTAATTTTTCGACATTCTGTGTTCGAACATAGTTTTCAAGATTCTAAGTAAATCGAGAGAGATAAAATTGTGGATAAAAGAGAAGTTGGAATGGATAACACGAAATGAGAGAATTAGAGAGTATTTGGAATGAAGTGTGTAGAAGTCAGAGAGAATACCAGAGACGGGGATGCATTTTTTGTAATTAACCAAATCTGGTCTTGGTCGCGACAAGGTATTCAATTAAGTCACTACCCATTAGGCGAACCCTCTAAGCTAACTAGTGATATCTAAATATTAAATTATGAAGCACTAATTTAAGTACAACTGATATGAGATGCAACTCGATAAAAAAGGAAACATAGACTCATAACAAAGGATAAGAGCTAAAGCCGCCTCCATGGACTAGTAATGGCTCACTTAAACTAGATAGGAATGACAACTTAGTGAAATCACTGGTTAATAGGTGGATCTGCCCCTACTGTATCTGCTCGTATGATATGATCCTAGAAAGGTCATGGATGACTATGAAGGCTAAAACTCGTGTTAGAGTTTTGATGTGCATTTCCATGCCACACACCCTTGGGAGAGGAGGATGGGGCCTTTGGAGGCCATTGAAGAGCAAGCCACAAGGGTGTGGATGATTGCTTGGAAGAGACATGGAAATGAAGGTGTCTACGATGAGTGCAAACATGGCTAGAGTGCATTCGTGGCTAAAAGAGGTGGCTAGGAATACAATTTATGGCTAGGAGTGCAAATTCGAGGCTAGGATTGGAATTCAAGTGAAGAAGAGCCCATGAGGGGTTATTTCCGCAAAGGCCACTTTTGGGCCTTTGTTGTAATAAGGCTTAGTAGTTAAATGCCAAATGTGGCTAGTAGTTTAATAATTGTGGCTATGCATGTAAAGGCAAAACTATATAAGCTTGCCTTAGCATATTTTTATTCCTTAGTTGTCGATTGTTGAAGAAATTCATTGAGATTAGTTTTCCTAATGGAGTTAGGTTTAGATAGGCATCGTGGCGTCTGCTGTCGGTCGAAGATTAGCCAGTGTAGATTTAGGTGGATGCCTTCAACTCTTACCTGATAATCTGCACTAAATCGAACCCGAACCACGAGGTGACTTACGGCTAGATTCAAACAGAACTCAATCATATATATATCTCCAAATGAAAACATATAACATGAGTTCAAGTTCCCTTCTCCTCGGCAGTGGATTGATTCGGGATAGGTCTTTAGTTGATGATTTATCACAATTGGTAGTTGAATTAATCCTTTCTTTCAAAATTCTCATTAGCCATAACAGGTGTCGAAACAAACCAAACCGACAAACCGGCATTCAAACCGATAACGACAACATAACCGAGTCAAACCGAGAAACCCGAAGTTCTTGAGCTTGGGAATCGGAAAATCGTGGTTTGGTTTGACTTGGTTCGGTGCTGGAAAAAAAACCCGACCATAATTGGTTTGTTTAGGTTTTAGCTAAAAAAAGTCAATCCGACATGCTAAACCGATCCGACATTACGTGTATTCGATTTTAAAATATTTTATACATAAGAATATTTATTTTTAATGTAATTTGTAAATATTTCTTAAATTTTTTCATAACTTTTTGTCTTTTATCATATTATTTTAAGCTTGAACTTAGAATTTGAATGCCAATAAGTTTTATATCCCATAGATATTAATAACTCAAATAAAGTCCAAATCAACCAACTCAACATTTCTTGACACACATGCTAACAATATATATATATTCAATTCTAACACTAGGAATGACACAAACCATAGCACACGGCTCAATATTTGGATATACACTTTATTCTTTAGTTTTGCATAATTGGTTTAGAGCGTAAAATACATAGTTTGTTTAATTTTTCTCTTTGTCATGTAATTAATACTTATTAGCCCACTCGTATTTATTTTATCATAACTTAGTATTTAGATTAAAGTCATTTTCTTCATGGCTTATTAATTAGCAATACTTATTTTAACCGATTTTATTATTCGAGAGAGATTTTTGTTGAATAGTTTAATACGATGTCATCACAGAGACCCATCTCACATTTTGTATTATTTTCTTGAAGCACTAATTTAAGTACAACATGAACGCAACTTAAAAAAGAAACATAGACTTATATAGTTGTATCTTACTAGAACTAAAGAAATATTTGAAGTAAAAAGTCTTATGTTTTGTATGAAGACTTTCATTAAAAAAAACGAAAAAACCCGAAAAAACCGAATAACCGAGCAAAACCGAACGGGGTTGAAAAACCCAAATGTGGCTAATTTTATTGGTTTGGTTTGGTTTATAAATTTAAAGTTTTCTCCTCGATGGAGTTAGGTTTGGATTAGCTGGTAGATTTGAAAATCCTTAACTCTTACCTTGATAATCTCTTGGGTAATCTAGGATGGATTGACACCCCTAATTCTCATCTCCTATTTCTTCAATTCTCATCCCTGATTTCTTACTATCTTTAATTTCCGCTTTTATGGTTTGATTTGGTGTTTCTCTCAAGATGAATCGTATCACTGTACGCCGTATCTATGAGTCTAAACGATTCAACAAGATCACCGGCTTGCTCTTCCAACTTACTCATGAGCAACTCTTTAAAAATTGCTAATAGTTCGTACAAACACTTCATCATATCAATACAAGTATATATATGAAATATGAGTAAAGCAGTGGAACTGAAATCAAAAGTATATATAATGAAAGTAGACATGATGCACAAACTGCTAATCTGAGATGGTGTCATAATACATAGCTCAAGATGAGCACATCTGTGGGGACAAGGTACGTTCATCCAAGTCAATCCGACTGTGCTGCCATGAGCATAAACACTCAAGCTTAATTTAACCGCGGCACCATGAGTACGCTTACTCAAGTTCAGCCGAACTGACTATACTTGTGGTCTTGTGGACATGCATCGTGCCTGGGCTATGTGTGCTACTGACATAGTGATAAAGTGTGTTAAACAACTAAACATATACAACAAGAAGGGACAAATAACTTCAGAAAGCTAACTGAATGATAAATCATCCTGAACATCTAAACAATATCATATCATGAAATCTGCTAGAAGTATCAAATTATATGAAATCATATGCTAGGACCCTCACGATCAATTCTACATAATTCAAACTAGTCAACGTATGTCATGCTTGTCCACTCACATGAACTAGATGATTTAAATGAATACAAGCAACAAAACTAACATGCTTTTAAAGAAAAGTAAGAAAACTAAGAGTTTAAGTCTCACTGCCTTATAATCGGTAAGCAAACCCCTCTTGAAACGTCAAACTCCACCCAAACAATCTCTTATGCCTCAATCTATTCATAATCATAAATAACGGGTCAAAATTAAGCTAGGGGTACTATTCCCAAAATTTAGGACGCCTCAGGACCAAAGTCAACTATTGATCAACTCAAATCTAAAAATTATGCATAATTATAGGTCCAATGTAAGGAATTGATACCTCGAATAGTGGTCGAAACTCCACTTTTCTGTGATCCAAAATTGAGAGCCTCTTCCTCAAAATCTCAAAATTTCTCCTAAACATGTTGCTGAAATTTCAAGCAACTTTTATATTGCTACAACCTTCCTTAACAATCGAGCAAAGGAGGTCTCGCATTTGCGATTCACTGACTGGCCAGGCCTTCGTGATTCACTGACTGGACCATCCAGTGTTCCTTCGCGATTGACATTGTACGGTCGTGAAGAAGGTTTGACCCAATTGAGTCGAAACACCCCCGAACCCCTTGGGTCCAACCCGAGTCATACCAACAATTCCTGAACCTATAGAAATACAATTTAAAATCCGTGCTGTAATAAAGGTTGATTGTATTGATACATATTTTATCTATTTGGTCGTATACTTTATAATTTATAAATTATTACCTATAAATAGTGATCAAGTAATGGAATCTTCATATTAATAAAAAGTGGTTCTTAATGTTTTTCGGTTTTAGATAATTGAAAATATAAAGAATATAAGCATACTATAAAAGACGTTATAATCTTCACTTGGATAATTGAAAATATAAAGAAATAAGCATACAATAGCATACAAAGACGCCAAAAAAATTCAACATCTATCATACATATATTAAAATAAATTTAATATGGATATATATAGTAAAATATTTCAACGAAGGAGATTCAGAAGAACTCCCACGTATCTGGGTTTATGGAGATTGGAGACATGCATGTGGTTAAAAAGGTTAAAGCTGGTGCTCAAATGTAGTTGGAGAGAAGTTTTTATAAGGGAATTTTCATAGTGTCCCAGTAGGTAACATCGAGCTATGAAAAAAATGTGTATGCTAATTCATGGTCTTTGTTTCTTTGATACTCAGTGTTTTCAGAGGCGTTTTTGGGGCGAGTCTCGAGACGGGGCTTACCAAAAATGTTCCAGGGCGCAAATGAAAGGCGTAGATTCATAGGGCGTACTCTCTAGAATTTGGTCGTAAAGGCGTACGCCCAGGACGTTAATATAAATTTTATTATTTGAAAAGTATTTTTGCTGTAGATTATGATTTTTAATATTGTTGTAGTAATATTTGTACTTTGTGTTATCATGTTTATGTTTTCATGTTGTAGTGATTTTTAAAAAAATATATAAATAAAGAAAGCAACTCTCATTGAAAATAAATAGTTTTTTTAGATGATTATGTCTAAAATTGATATGATAGAGATTTTATAGTACCATGTTCCTGAAACAACTTTATCAATTTTTTTGTCATTGCTCTTACACTATTTGCTTTTCTCCTTCTTTGAATATATAAATAAAAGTCAGTGCAAACATTAGTTGAGGGTGAGAAGGACTAATAGATTTGGATATTGACAATGAAGTGAATGAAGATTCATTTTAAAGATTACTAGGCTATTATCATTTTTTGTATTGTGACCTTTGTCAAATAATCATTATAATAATATTTTTATATTATTGGTGATTTATTTGAATTTATTTGTAGAATTTTTAATGAAAACTTACATTTACATATTTTTTAGTAATAAAATTATAAAATTGAAGATACATGAGACATACGTCCCGTGCTGCGTAAAATGGCTCGCCTCGCACCCCCGCCACTTAAAACACTGTTGATACTATTGCGAATTCTAGATGAGGCTACTTTATGAAGTGTCTAATCTTGTTAGTTGTAGGCCCACGGTATTAACCCTAATTTTGGTTTTAGGCCCATTTTCTGGTGAAAACATCCTAGGTGGAGTTGGCCCAATATTAAGTTGGTCTCTAATATTGGGGTCATTTGCCTTTTGCATTTTGTGCTGCTCTTTAATTTTGGCCCTAGCAAACAATTTTTTTGCTGGGCGTGAGTTTATATTTTCGCATAATATTATCTAGCAAATGATGTCCCACATGACTTTTGCCCTTAAAGAACTTATGTCGCACTAAGCTTAAATTTGATTACTAAAGAGCAAAACTGAAAGACTAGCCCATTTGAAAGGAAATCGTGCAATTTCATCCTAATACTGTGGTTGAATTGTTTGATGTTAGTTCTTATGTATTTTTTGAAAAAGATGCATGAATTTCCCTTCAAATGGGCTGGTCTTTAGTTTTTACTTTTCAGCAATTAAATTTATGCCTAATGGGGCATAAGTTCTTTAATCATGCGGGGCATAACTTGTAGAATATTATGATTCAAAAATATAAGCTTACGTCCGCAAAAAATGTATTTGTTACGAGGGGCAAACATTAAAACCAGCACAAAATAGGGCATAACTGCCAATGACCCGTATTTTTCAAACAATGTGTCCCCTTGTGGAATGCCTTTGGTACAATAATAGTTAGTCTGGTTGTTGAAACTCCGGCACCTTCTTTTTGCGTAAAGCTGAACCCAACTATTATTTTATATTGATTACGCCAAATATAGCTCATTTAGAGCTCGAAGGACATGTAATATTCCAATTGTCGTTGGAGATTGATAATCCATATTTAGTATTGAGATTTTCTTTGTTTTGATACAAGGGGCCTTGATTTGTTAATTTATCGAATGAAGTAGAGTGACGGAAAAAAAGTAGAGTGATTGATCCAAGAATATCCCCTCCACCCATCGGTTAATGGAGTTGTTTGTTTCACTTTTCATTTGAGTCCAAGTTTCCATATATAGTTGCTCGCTCCATTATTTCATAATAAGTGATGTTTTTATTTTTTTATTTTATTTCAAAATAAGTGATGTTCCACAAAATCAAGAAGGCATTGATTTGTTTCTTCCAATTTTACCTATATTCAAACAAAATTGAGTTTTACATAACCAAAAAACTATTAAAGAGCTGCTTATTTTTCAAGACATTTAATTAAGGGTAAGCTAGTAAAAATACTTCTTACTTTCTAATGTGATTAATTTTTTTATGGGGTGTGCCTGAGCTAAAAACATCACTTATTATGTAACGGAGGGAGAAGTTCCCAACCCGTTTTAAAGCTTCTCCATATGTGGGACTGGTTGGTCTTGTGCTAATTAGGATAATTAGAGGGAATTAATAAGGTTGTTTTGAGGGTTATATATGTTTTTGAGAATTTTCATCCACAGTATCTTAGGATTGTTGTTGTTTCTCCAAGCTAAAGTTAGTAGAAAGTAATTTTTTCTTATAGTTTTAGGAAGTCCTAAACCACCGTTAGCCTAACGTGTGGAAATATTGTCCTAGATAAAGAGATTTATTTTTCTTTAATAAGGTTTTACATCTCCATTGCATTTCCTTGGGTGCGGGTGTACGCCCTTCCTCGAGTTTATTGTGAAATGCTCCGCGTACTGAACTGTTCTTTTTATAGATATGTAAAAATTTGACACAATAATTGTTTGTAACACAAGATAGTGATAATGTTAATTAACTGTTGTTTCAACACCCAAGTCAAAATTGAAGACTAAGGTGAGCCAAAAAAGAAGTGCGCCAAACATGACAATTATTTGACACTTTGATTGTGCAACACCAGACAATGATTTTGTTGCTCATTCATTCCAAATTTTGGACTAAAACACCATCAGAAACGTTCATGAATGTGAAGAATTTAATTAGAGCTATACGTCCACTATATCCTATACATTTTGTGTGGATCCTTTAATTTGATGGGGACAAAAAAAGGTGATGATCGCCATCTATATGGATCAAAGATTCCCATATAAACTTACTTTTTTGACAAATGATGAGGTGTAACAAGAACATATTCCATGTGAAATGATTCCCCATAGTTGCCCCAAAACAATAGAATCAAGAAGAATATATATATAGGATTCAATTTTTGTTGGTATGTTGTGCACTATATGTGGATCTTCTTTTCTTGCGTGACTTTTCTATGGTCTTCTCGAAAACACTTTTTTTGCTCATGATTCAATGAAGGGCAAGACTTAGCAAGATTCCTTTTTGAATGTTTCTTTTCCCAAATTATAAAGGTGTTCACTTTTCATTTTCCTCAGATATTATGTTGATTTTGGGACATCCAAAGAGGACACTAAACTCAAACTTTCTTTCCTTGTAAAAGAATAGTCATTTCATCGGCGAACAAAGCACTTGATCCTTAATTAGGGGCAAGAAAGCGAGGGAATACGGAACATATATGATGTTATATTGAATCAAATATTATCAACTTAAAGAGAGAATCCACATACAGATAAAGTTACAAAAGCTAACTCTAGGAGCAGATTTATTTTTTGTTTTAAAGAAAAGGAAAAGCAAAGAAAAGAGCACGAATACATTTTAAACATAATCTAAGGGTAGGGATCTAGTAGCTCAGTTGGTTAACTACCTGAACTTTCACCTTATTGGTGAGGGTTCGAATCCCAACGTTGTAATCCGCTCCCTCATTTCCCCTTCCCCTACACCCTATGTAATAAAAACAATTAAAAAAAACAAACACATAATCTATGGCCCGTTAAGCCTATATATGCATACTTGCTCCCTTCATACTTGCTCCCTTTAATTGAATTATGTTCTTATCAACAGTATAGCTAGTTATAAAGGTGGATATTGTAAGGTTTTATTAGAAAGATATACTAGTAGTTTTTTTTGGTGATTTGATACTCGTTTTGGGCTCCGAATAATTCAGATTCGTGCACCCCAAAATCTCTAGTTAAGGGTGAAAATGATTTCATCCCATCGTAACCTATGATGGTAAAAAGAAAACGGGGATTGGAGATCTCGTTGAGTAGTCTAAAAGGGATCTATTGCAGCTTTTTTAATATGGAGATATTGTTATGAAAATCATCTGCGAACATCTAATTAATAACGGATGAAAAAAGAGTGTTACCTTAGGGAAATTGGTCCCAAATAAGACACATGAAATGAGTGTCGCCTAAGAAAAGAACCACAATTACACCGCCAAAAGAAATGGAAAATGACAGCTTTAAATTGAAAAGACAAACGGAAAAAAAATCTTCCAGAAATGGATTTTTTTTATAATACTAAGTACTAGTTTTCACTGTGAAATTTCATCTACTTTCTTGCCATATCAAAGTTACAAAAAAATTAACTTTCTATGAAGAGGTTAAAAAGAATAAATCATTTTCAAGTATGAGTTAGAAATAATCTTGACACAATTATATAGATTTCCTGTTCACATAATAAATGCATATGAGGATCCTTTAAGCCAAAGTTTTTCTGCCACATAAACTAAAATGGAAATTTAGGAGAGAGTAGTCAGTACTATAGCACTTTTGGCTGTTTGTTGAAATTTATGCTAAACGACAAAAGTCTATAAAAGTACAAATATCTTCCTCACAATTTGGTCCCCATTACCTATTCTCTATTAGGCTAGTATTTTTTATACGCGCTTCTCGCATTTTATCTAAGTATTAAAATTCCAAAAGCAATTCAAACATGAAAAAGAGAAATATAAATAATTACGAAACAAATCACATCAACTAGAATGTGAGGAGGACACATATATAGTTGCCCTTTTCATATATATGGTAAAATATGTGACTCTAAGAAAACTTTTGAAGTTTCCTCTCCTCCTCATTCTATGGATGCAATTGAACTTTGACAAAACATTGGCCTTGTTAATTTATTTACATATATATATATATGTAAAACCATGGTTGGCTTTCGAGGGTGGTGGGTGTGGTGTGGGGGCTACGGGGGTGCGTGGGTGTGAGTAGCCCCTTGAAACAGAAACCAAGGTGCCTCATAGCAATACCAAAAGGGCAAATATTATGTAGAAACTTAACCCTCTTCTTGTTATTCTATTAGCCGCCCCCAGTTGTGAATTGTGACCCTTTGCTTTGCTAGAATTATAGTTACTACCAAAAGGGAAAATAAATAAAAGAGATTTTGTTTCTTTTTTCCTGATATTGTTATCTATATACTGTCTATTATCATGTGGTGCAATGAATAATGAGCATTATCATAAATAACTTCTTCCAATGGTCTCTTTTTATCATCACTTTGGCTGTTGCCTGTTGGAAATCCCATGCGCCACTTCCCATGCACAGTTCTGCCCCTCCCTAATTTTTACTCTTAGAGCTGTTTGGTTCACCACACAAAGTTATGTAAAACTTATAATGTGAAAATAGCAATATATTGCTCAATAATCACTAAATTATTTAGCGTGTGTATTTCATTTTGGTGAAAAATTAGCTAGGTTGGAAATAAAAATATTTACGATGTATAATATAAATACTATACTACTATAATATAAAAATACAAGGATGAAATTAAGATTCCTTTTTTTTTTTAATGAAATTAAGATTCTATTTTTTGTTTTGTCAAAGAAATTAAGATTATTTGTTGTTTAGGTGTCTTATCCAAATAAAGCTAATCCTCGTATAAATAATTCTAGGAAATGAAAATTATTAGTTAGAATTTGAATAGTAGAAATATAACTACAAAGTATTTATCGATTTCCTGTGTCATATTGTATCAATCTTATATGATATGGGCCATCTGAGTAAAAGAACATTTGTGATACATCATGAAATCGATCTCTCCTAATCGAGAAAGTGTTAGATTCATAAAATAATATTAATTGCGATATGCAATTATATTGAAATCTTATACTAAAATTATTTTTTAATCTCCAGAACCAAACGACCCCTTACGTCCATACAATGCACCTTCGTCTAACCTCCCCCTTGGAGTTCGACTCTTGGGTCTTTGTTTTCGTCGAAAAGGGAAAAGAAAAGTCCATTTTGTCTTGGCTTATTACTTTTTTCACGTTGTCCCCATATATGTACTAGGTGATTTCCACTAGTGAAAGACAATCATATCTGACTAATTCTTTTTCATATATACTGATACGGGATGTAAAAAGAAACAAGGTGGTATTAATTTAGTAATTTTTTTTTATTTCCTTAGCTTTTAATTATTTTAGGAGGCCTATTGTTATTTCATTTTATTTATTTCCATTCAAGAACTTTTTGTTTGGTTAAAAGTTTTACTTAGTTTAGGTTTAATTTTCTTGAGTTTTGAACAATTTTGTGATTTGTTGTTACTCTGCCTTGTTTTATACAGTATTACTTAAGTACATAATAGAATATTATGAAGCACATGAAGTACTCTGGTAAGACAAAACCCATAACATTCAATAAGATGAATCTTTAGATATCATTGAAAGATCATAGCCACATTTTACATTAATAGGCTGTTCAAGAAAAAAAAAAAAATCTATAAGTAATTATCCACAAAACGTTGGGATTTATGATCTTGATAATAGGGCATATAAATACATAACAGGTAAAAGTAACTTAATGTTGTAAAATTAATTTTACCATCATTTGTAGAAGTTAAACCCAAAAAGTATAAAGATCTATATTTTATACGTTTACGTGCTGTGTATAGTTGAAACACTACAAGAAAAGTCTTCATGTTGGAGCCAACAGCCGTAGAATATTTTATTATCCAACAATAATGGAGTATTGTTGACTTAATTATCCCCCTCAGGATACATAAATTTTACTTCGTTAGAAAATATGTTATATGACTCGAACAAACTCTAAACTACTGTTAAGCATTAAAAATAAAATTACCATAAAAACCTCCATTAACATTCACTCACTTGTACGTTCAAACACTTGTAGGACTTCCTTTTTTGACACACCGTTCTTTTCAGGCACATAATATCACCAATAAAAATATCTCCTGTTTACATGTGTACAAAGTCTTTCATTTCACAATCACAACATAAGTGGTGAATCATAAAAGACATCGAATAGTCGCTTGGGTAAGTGATTTTAATAAATAGACTAATAGTGGGGCAAGTGGCGGTAAGAGTTGCAAGAAAAAAGGAGGCTATATATTAACACTGATATCACCATTATATCCCACTAGCATGAAAACTTAATATAATTGTAATATTAGAATGCCCTATGACTTTAGCATTTTTTTCACTCATTTTAATATTTTTAAAAATTGAATCTGTTCCCTTATGTAAAGACAACAGGTAAATAACACAAGATATTTACGTGAAAAACTCCTTGCTTAAGGAATTAAAAACCACGACCTACATCAGTAGAATTTCCAACAACACTAAACTGAACAACTTGCATTACAACCTATTGCAACCTACGAATTAAACTCTTAATCCCTCACCACTTATAACAACTCTATTGTAAGACCTTTACAATAACTCTATTTCAAAGAGCAAAGCTCGAATAACTCTAGCCAAGAACACAAGCAAAGCTTGACTAACTCTACTCAAATTGGTTGTAAATCTGTCCTACTATTACACTTCTTGAAAGTCGTGTAGGAATACAAGTTAAGAACAAAAGACAAAGACCCAACAAACCTAAAAACTCATAATATATTCAGTGGTAGGGAATAGGTCCTTCAGTTTGTTGGAACTTCGTTATTGAGAGGCGGCTACTTGCACTTTGAGATATATGGAATTTTCTGATTTGTAAAGTGTTGGAATTTCTCTTGCATCATGTTGTTTATATATATGTGAGATGAGTGTTGAGATGAAAGGGACATTGCATTTGTTCCTGGCATCTTACAACCGTGTTCTTTACCTTGTCCCGGTCGGTATAGTGTTAACTTTACGGTGTAGAGTTGAACGACGACGGCTAGGGCACGATCCTATCTCGGGTCCTCTCGAAAGCATATATGTTCTATTCACTCTCCTCGTCGGTCCCTGCATTCTCATATCCTGTAACTTATGTGGTGGGGATGATCGCACCTAGTTCTTCACAAGAGTATGTCATCCTATCAGTAAGTGATGTATTGTAAGATTAACCAAGACATCAGGTGAACCTTATCACATCTGGCTCCTTGAATGAGATATGTCAGATCATCATAACACAAAATGTTATATCTTTTCATTCTCCCTATCAGGTGAACCTGAACGCATCTGGTTCCTCGAATAAGATTAACCACACCGCAGGGTGTCATGAGTGAGAGCACATTATAACATGTTGTACAACTCAAATTAGGTTTGTCAAATCATCAAAACATAAGTTATCATAACTCATCAATTTCTCCCTTTTTGGTGATGACAAAAACGTAGTTGTATTCCCTCTGAGGACCAGATGTCCTCTTTATTTGCCATTTTCAAAACATTATAGCACAGAGTATTATTTGAATGAAGTTTGTCAAATCATCAAAACATAAAGTATAGTAACCCTTAAATTATATTCCCTCTGAGGACCAGATTCCCACTTGTTCCCCCTGAGAAGCAAACCCATCTTCCAGTCATGAATATTTGTGGAGCACATATAGCAAAACTATAAACAAAAGGTCAAACCCATAGTATTTCTAGCATAACAAAATAGTTTCAAAAACAAGCAAGAGTGCCAATAACACTACAACCTAAAAAAAATGATATAAAGGTCAAAGATGGGAATATGAGGGGAGTTGGGAGAAGGAATTGGAAAGCAGGGGAAGATAGGACAAGGATTCCATTTAAAGCTTTGAGAGAAACTTGTCAATGCGCTCATTGGCAGTGCGATGATCGTGAACCAGCTGTTGAGTCAGTTCATCCATCTTCTTTTGAAGAGCTGCTAGCTTTGAGCTTCTCATTTTCTTCCTTCAACCCACTCGGGGAATTAGGTCCCTCATCTCCTCGTACACTCTATTGTAGCTCAGCTTTCAGAATAGCAATTTTGGTATCTTTTTGGGCTAGAAGTAGTGCCAGCTTATCAATCTCTTTATTTGTCTTTTCTTGAGCCTCTATCAAATTAGAGATTACAGAGTTGCTTCCAATACCTCCCTTCTTTGTTATGCACTCACACTTCTCTAAAGTGTCTTCAGCGAACATATGCATTCTTGTACCCTAGGTTTCTCTATCAACTTGTATCTTGAAATGCTCAAAGATTCTGGTAAGAAGGAAACCATATGGTAGCCCATGTCTACCGTCCCTGATTGTAGCCATTTTGATCATGTGCTCGATCATAAGGGCAGGCAAGCTGACAGGAGTGAAGCTAGATAAAGCTTGATCGAACGATCGGGGAATAGCGACCCTTTGTTTCTTTAACACGAGCGGGCAAGATGACTTTGTTAACTAATTCAAAGAGCAGATGATATTCAAGCTTAAGTTGCTTTTTAAAGGCCCTTTCTCCATCTATGGATCCTTTTCGTTTAGCGATAATATTCAAGAAATGAGGTGATGCGAAGTTGGTCTTGAATGAATTTAACCCATTTAAGTTGGAACTTGCAAGATCCCCCAATAATATGTTCATCAAGTGTGAATTCAACTCCATTTATAGATAGCAGTAAGGAGCTATCAGAAATAAGCAAGTTTGTATAGAATTCAACTACTTCATCCTTAAAGACTACTGGAACTTGGGGTTAAACAAATGTTTCCATATTTGGAATTCAACTATTTCAATTAGCTCTTTCATTCCAGGTCTACAAGCAATTTCTGGATCAAAGACTTTGCCTTTCAACACTTATTGGGTGTTTAGAATTTTCGTTCTTTCGGACTCTGTCAACTACACTTTTTGTCTCTTGGATGAGGAACCAAGTTCCTCTCTGTAACCTGTAGATTTCTTATTCTGTGAGTGAGTTCTTTTGCTGAGAGCTCTGACTGTCAGCATGTGGATCCCATTCCTTAGGTCTCTGTTTCCTCATCAACTATCTTTTTTGAATCAACTTCTCTCTGTTTTCCTTTCTTTGAATTTCTTCTCATGAGTGTGATTTCGTTCTCATACTGCTTCTCTACTCTCCTCGGCTCTGCATTTTTCACGCGGGTACGCCTTTTTAATTTGTGAAACTTCCGCCTCGTCCACCAATTCCTAGTCTTTCTTATTGGTTTATCTCTTTTCTTTAAACACGTTTCCTTTTGGCTATTTTTCAAATTCATCTCCATTTGTGTTTTTGTTTTTCCCCTAGTAATTGTTCCTTGTCTAGTTTCATATGTTTCAGTATTCATTTCTTCCTTCGAGAGGACATTGCATGTCGTCTGAACCTTATACTTACAGGCTTATCCTCATAATTTCCCTTCTCTAAATCCTCATCATTGTCTTTCTCGGTGAATTGAACACAACTAATTCCCTACTTGCGAGAGATCTTTCTGAGGTAAAGTAATTTTAGGCACGTCATGGGAACACGATCCTTCGTTTGATATTGAAACCTTTTCTAACCGCAACGGAGGATTTCTTTCTTGTTGGACGGAGGAACCGGAGTTCCTCCGTATTTCCCACACTCGAACCTTTAATATTTCCCCCTTTCTTGACAATTCGACGTACGACGAGAAAATTTGTAATAGTTTCTTCCTCTAACCCCGCTAGCTAGATGCTAGACCGTCACCTTTCTTCAACGATTTCCCTAAAAAAGTGAGTCAACGACGGACTCAGTTGTCCTTTGTCAAACTCTTCATGCGACTTTCTTGTCTAGAGATACGGTTACTTGGTGCGAGAATGTTTCCTTCTACTGTTCTAACATCGGCATCGTTGGTCAATGGCTTTTATTGCCTGTGTCCAGTCCACCGTCGTATCGCCCGGTCCTACGCATTGACTTGGGGCTTGAACATCTCTTTCTTAGCTTTAAGATTAATTTTTGCGGAAAGATTTTGACATTTTACAATTTGTCCATCGTCTAAAAAACGAGGTTTTTTTTTTAACATTTGAGGAATGAGGTTCGGTGCGAATCGTTTTGGTGATTGATTAACCACTAACGTGCGAGGACCCGGAATTAGTAGGTAATAAGAGAGTTTGGGTTGGGGAAGGATGGAGACTTATAGGATGATGTTACGCCCAAATTACGCTTTAAAATTGGGAGTAGCGGTCGTTGTCAAATATAGAGACAACAAGGTTGGGGTCGAATCCCATGAGGAATACAGAAGAAATATACGTTATAAGTGTAACACTTGACTAATAGTCTATATTTCTAGGAAAGGGGGTTTAAATGAAGTTTTATTTTAATGTTTGTCATGATCATTGGCAAAAGGATATTTGATTCTTAACTAACAATTACTTAAGGCACTAAGGTTGTGGTCCCAAAGGAAAGTAATGTGAATGAGTATCAATCCAACTCCTTTTTATGTGTAGATGTAACTAAATATGGGTTACATGAGTTTATCAAAAGTTTCTCAACCAAATTAATAAATATCATTACTAAGCTTTCTCAAGCCTTAGAATGTGGAAAATATGAATATCCATTTTATTTCAAGTAACTTTCTTATCTCTAGCTCAAGTTATTAGATGAGGTTTATGAGCATCAAATTCTTGCTATTTACTATTTTTCTAACTTTGTCTTTCTTTCTCAGACAAAGGAAAAGTAATTAGGCATAAATAATGTTGTACACCATTAAATAACATTAAAGGTTGAAGAGTAAATAGAAAAACATCTTTAACACATAAATGGAGGTTGAATACAAAACCCATTTACATAACATACCATAATTTGGTCCCACAACCTTAGCTAAACGGTTTAGCTACTCATATTAATTAAATAGAAATTAATAGCAAAGAGAGTATTCATAAAGCTTACAAAAGTGTTAATAGAGAAGATGACAAAAACATGAAGAATCTTCTTAAAAGCTCCCACAATAAATAGTATTCAGTCTTTCCTCGATGCTAAAAGACAACTAGAAAGTAAAAAGTGGGAGAATATTCAATAAAAGTGGAGAATATTCAATAATGTTCACTAAAGGACTAGGTAAAAGTATTTATAGAGGGAGGACAAAAAGTCAAATTTCGGAGCATATTGGCGACTTGCGGTCGCAACACGAGTTTGCGACCGCAAGTCACTCAGTATTCCTTCCTAGTCCTCCTGAAGATGCGGCCGCAAATTGAGTTTGCGGTGCCGCATCTGCTTCGCATATTAGTGCATTTTGCTTGGCTCACTGGATGTTCAGGCCTGGAAAATGCGGCCGCATCTCTGAAGTTGCGGTGCCGCATTCGCACCGCAAGTTGATGTATTTTGTTCAGTTCACTGTCATTTTTCTGGGCAAAAGATGCCGCCAAAGTCGACTTGCGGTGCACGTATTTACGCAACTTTTGCTTTCTTTGCTCCTTTTTTGTTCCATTTTGTCACTTCTTTGTCCTCGACTCGCAAAATCTAAAAATACACGAAAACAATACGAAAATACGAACAAAAACTTCGAAAAGACTACTCGAAAAGTATAGCGATTAGATGTAAAAAGCCACAAAATCTGACTTATCACGCCCCCCCCGACTTAACCATTTTTTTCTTGTCCTCGAGCAAGTAATCGAACTCGGGACTTACGACTCACAACTTGCCAATTGGCATACATGAGATGCACATGACTATATGTTGGTATCAATAATTAGAATGCACGCATAATCGTTCTACTATATCCACCCCATCTTATTATTTAAAAAATGCTGTGATATGACACTTAAAAGCTTCACATTGTGTCCAGAGATTACTCTATTTGCATTCACATTCCATTGACTCACTTGAATGGTCTCATTGCTCCCCTAATATTACAACACATGTGCCCTGATGAGAAAGAAAGTCCCTTTCACACAAATATCAATCAATATAGAGGGCTAAAAAGAGAGCACTCGCACTCAAAAAGAATCTCACGGGTCACAAGTATCAAACCATATGCTTGCCCTTACTTTCTTTCTTTACTAGTCCAAAAACTATCGATTGTAGATCACGGACTTACGGGTTGTAATGATGGCTTTGGGTGGGTAAGATGCATATTTAGATATAAAAGTTACTTTCACTTCCTTGAGCACTACATTTGATGTGGTTGAGACCTTTTCTTTAATCGCCATGATTTCACTCTCTTTCCTTTTCTCCTTGGTCACGTCTTTATATTCTTTTTTTTTTGTCGTACTTTTTAACGATTATTGGAATGATTTTTCTAAAAAATTCTTTTGCTTTTTCTTTCATTTTTTTTTGTGCGAGGAAAATGCTTTTACTTTTCTTTGTTGTCATAATCATCATTTCTCATTTAGCTGATTTTTTTTTTGGAGGTATGCAATATCGTATAATATTCTAGGCATGCGATACTGACAAAGTCATGCTCGCATCCCGTCCTGCAAGGCAGTTCCCTTAAGCTTGATATCTATCGTTGCAGGACAAGCCGACTCAAAACTTCCTAAAAATACCAAGTTCAAAGATCATTAGCATACGCCGGAAAAGAACCACGGCTAGAAAAGCTAACGATATAGCTAATACCCTGAAAACGACAACGGCAAGGGGCAACGCCGTATATACGATAATAAAAATACTACTGCATTTTAAAATAACGAGCAAATATCTTATCTGTCAAAACAAAGGTAATACATACGGTATATCGGTACACCTTTATCAAAACTCATTATCAACTCAAAAGAAACTAGAAGTACGCACCCCCTTAAAAAGACATCGCATTGTCCCTAATGCAATAAACAAGTATCAATCAAAAGGAAGTGAGCACTCCCTGAGACGCATCAAGCATCATCTCGAGCCACCTCAGTGCTGCGCTCGGAGGGAGGAATAATGGGTTCAGTAGTAGCAGTGGTGGATAGTGTGGGCTCTAGAATCACAATCTGCGCTGAAGTGCTGACATCAGGTGGAAGTGTGGGTGTAGCACTAGTACTCTTCCCCATAGGGGACATCAGGTCCATAATCGAGTGCTCTCTTACTCCCTCCCTGCATGACTCGCGCAAGATCCTCTTCTGTACGAGCGACGTGGTGACCATACTGAACAGTGGTTGCAAATGCGGCTTTATGTCTCTACTCTACGAAAGTATCCGGCAATGTCAAGTCACTGGCTCCATTGTACTCATCATTACCCAAATCTAATAGATCATCTATGGCAGTGGTGTGATGCGAAGAACTCTCTGATACCTAGGCCTCGATGCAGGCCCTCTCGACTCCTCCCGGTTATATAGTAGTCCCCGTACCCGTAGTCTCGAATAGTGGGTCCGGAAGAGTCGGTGAATCGATATGCAATTGAGGAAGATGCAGTTTCTTGCCTTCAAAATCTTTATCTCACCAGTCTCGATCTTGTCCACCCTCTTCTCCAAACTAACCACTGCGTTCTTGTACGGTCACATTGGACTCATCACTGCCTTGTAATATCGGGAATAGTGCGAGGTGAGAAACGAAGTCCTTTGGAATTCGCAGCTCTTACGGTTTGAGCCATGTTCTAAAAATCATCAACAAAGGGAGGGTGCATGCCCTAGGTGGAGCCCCTGTAGCAGGTGGTGGAGTGCAGCTCGGAGTGGACCTTGCAGCTGTGCTAGTGAAGGCACCAGCAGAAGCAGTACCCGAGGGTGTCGGGATGGTGGAAGTGGCTGGCCTGGTAAGGTCCTCCAAGTTGATTGTGAGGTCAATGGTCTGAGCTTAGGCCTTTTCTTCTTTATCTCGGGGTTATCATTATCTTCAGTCCTAAAAATATCTACGACCCCGACTGTGGCACACTCTCGATCTACTCTCTTGAAAAAGTGCCTCTTGCATAAAGCAGTAATCAAGCATGGGAAAGAGGTGGATCGAGTCGTCTGCCATGCTCTATCAATAATCTAGGGGTACACAATGCGACCCACATTAATGTGTACCCCGATCATAATGCACGCGATAAGGATGGCCTTGCAAATCCCCACTAGTGTCTCATTCTAGGATGGCCAGAAATGAGATCTGATGAAAGACAACCAAAACTTAGCCTTAACGTTGAGGGTCACCTTTAAAATATTGATCTTGGGTTTTATCCATGGAAGAGTAGTGCCCGGAGCAGCTATGACCTCAGCCAACTATACTCGTTTGGTTTCAACCACATTTTTGCGAATCATTTCCTCATACTCACTATAAGGTGTGCCCCTGGTCCCAAAATATTCGATGTTGATTCTCTCGTGGAACAAGGGCACAACCTCCCTTCTCACAGTACAACCCCCACAGCTGTCTTCTTCTTGCCCATTTGCACACTAAGATTGACGTAGAATTCTTTGACGATCTGGGGGATAAAAGGCCCGGGCGATTTGGTGAAAACCATCCAATTTTGTTGGTTCAACTGCTCTATAATTCGAGAAAATGATTCTTCGAGCCCAGTGAGACTGATACATTTTTCAAGGTTGAAGGAGCATTTATTGTCATAACGCTCCTTCACCCCTGTAATGCTCTATTTAAGGTCCTCTTCTCTTTTAACCTGAGCCTTAAACCTCTTTCGGATCAAATCATCAGTATTTGCCGGGGTACCCTGGGCTCTGGTGGTCGGCTGAGGTGCAGAGGGTGTGGTGGATGGCCCCTCAACCAGAGCTGGTCGCTTATTTTTCTTTCTTTCCAGTCAAGCTTACTGGGTTTTTTTTAGCCAAATTCTTTCGTCCAGTCATTCTGTACAATCAATAAACATTAGGTTCTAAGAAAAACAAGATGGAAACTCTTCTTAAAGTTTTTATGTTTAAAGGAAAGCAATAAACCAACAATGATGCAACCGAAACAGGAAAAATCAAGAGAAAAAGAGACAAATTGCGCCTACAAAATGAGTTTGAGCTGTAAGCATAGTTCTTTGCGCAGCGAGCACAAGGTACGGAGCGCGTCTTGATCGCAAGCTCAATGATTTGGGCTCCACTACTGACATAAATCTTTTAGGATACGATGAAGATGCTACTCCGCATACTCAGTATGCAGTCGTAACTCCGTCGTCATCCCCAAATCGAATCACTACCGATACTGTTACGCAACAACTAAGCATTCCCTACTCCTAATCAAACAAATCCAACACATGAACATTCGTAATCCCACTAAGTCATTGCAAAACGATTTAAGCAAAAGGGGATAAGGGTTTGCACATCATACTAATACTACAAGGTCATGTTATAGGCTATCATCATGCTTAGATTGTAAGATTGAAAGATTCAAAATGATGAGCCATATGACATACCTGATAAATCAAAAGTGTTGAGTGCCGAGTGTGAAATTGCTGATTATGAGCCAAAAGGAACACCAAATGAGAGAATGGGGAGGCTATTGGGTCGGATTTAAGTGATGTTAACGCTTGAAATTGTGATTAGGAATGGAAAGGGGGGAAAGCGAAGCTTTGAGGCTTAGAGGGAAAAAAATGAAAAAGAATTTTCAAACAAAATATTATATACGTTTGGAATTTGCGCAGGTTTGCGGCCTCGCATTCCCTCCGCAGATTCCACTTACCTAACGTGGCAATGGCTAATACAAGTGAGAAAAGTTGCGACTGCATAAGTGAGATGCGGAGCCGCAACTTGCTCGCAAACTTCATGTTTTTGCATAGGTCACTACCTTTTTGTGGGGTGAAGATGCGGCCACAACTTTTTATGCGGTGCTGCATCAAGGCTGCAAATTCACCCCTGCATTTGGTTCTTGTTTCCTATTCCAGTTTTCACAAGAGTCCATTTTTGTAGTTGTTTTTCCCCTTGCATCCTACACACGTAAACAAACATTAAACAAAAGACTTGGGTAGCCTCCCAAGAAGTGCTTGAGTTAACGTGGAGGCACGATGGTTTTACTCTTTTTATGGTTTATTGAGGTAGGTGACCTCAAGTGTCTTTGCTTCATTGGGTAAGCCAAAGTAATGCTTAACCCTTTGACCATTTATCTTGAAATGCTCTCCATCCAGACCAACAAGTTCAATTTCTCCATGTGGGAATAGTTATGTTACTTTAAAGGGGCCGGACCACTCAGACTTTAATTTATCCAAAAACAATCGAAGCCTTGAATTGAACAATAACACACGGTCTCCAAGGCTAAACTCCATTTACAAGATCTTCTTGTCATGGAAATGCTTTATGCGGGCCTTGTAGATGGAAGAGCTCACATAAGCTCTAAATAGAATTCATCCAGCTCGTTAAGTTGATTCAACCTCAATTGTGAGGCGTCACCCCATTCAAGATTCAACTTTTTGAAGGCCCACAATGCCTTGTGTTCAAGTTCTACCAGAAGGTGACAAGCTTTGTCAAATAGAAATTGATAAGGGGACATTCCAATTGGTGTCTTGTATGCAGTTCGATAGGCCTATAGAGCATCGTCCAACTTCCTTGACTAATCGGTCCTATTTGCATTTACCGTTTTGGAGAGAATGGTCTTGATTTTCCTATTTGACACTTCAACTTGACCACTTGTTTGGGGATGATAAGGGGTGGCAACTCTATGCTTGACTCCATACTTCTCAAAAAGCGTTTTGAACAACTAGTCACAAAAATGAGATCCCCCATCACTAATGATTGCCCTTGGAGTCCCAAACCTTAAGAATATGTGATTTTTCAAGAATGCGATGCCACTTTTTCCTTCATTATTGGGAAGCGCAACGGCCTCCACCTATTTAGACACATAGTCCACCGCCACAAGGATGTACTTGTTACCATAGGAACTTACAAAGGGACCCATGAAATCGATTCCCAAAACATCAAATAATTCCACTTCAAGGATTGGTTTCATTGGAAGCTCATGTATTTTTTAAATACTCCCTTGCCTTTGACACTGATCACACGCTTTCACAAAGTCATGAGCATCTTGGTGGATGGTTGGCCAATAAAAGCCACTTTAGAGAACTTTTGCCGCCATTCTTGAGCTACTATGATGCCTCCCACGAGTGATGAATGACAAGTCTCAATGATAGGCATCATCTCCACTTCGGGAATGCATTGCCTTATGATGTTTTCGGCTCAAACTCGAAATAGATATGGCTCATCCCAATAGAATTTTCGGATATCACTCAAGAATTTCTTCTTTTGATGGAAGTTCAAATCATCCGGCATAATGTCACTAGCATGAAAGTTAGCAAATTCAGTATACCAAGGGATCATGTCATATGATCCCGCCATCACTTGCTCATACGATAAAGACTCATTGATTTCTAGGCCATCCAATGAACGCCTACCCTCTTCAAGATGAGATAAATGGTCCGACACTTGATTTTCACAACCTTTTCTATCCTTGACTTCAAAGTCAAATTCTTGCAACAAAAGGACCCAGTGTATTAAACTCGGCTTGGCTTCTTTCTTGGTCATGAGGTAACGAAGAGCCGTATGATCAGTGTGAACAATCACATGGGTTTCCAATAAGTAAGCTCGGAACTTCTCGAAAGCAAACACGATAGCAAGCAACTCTTGCTCGGTGACCGTGTAATTTATTTGGGCACCATTTAGAGTCTTGCTTGCATAGTAGATGAGATGAAAAATCTTATCACGCTTTTGGCCAAGAACGGACCCCATTGTGAATCCACTTGCATCCCACATCAACTCAAAGGACTAAGACCAATCCGGGGTAATGATAGTATGAGCCAATGTGAGTCTCTCTTTCAAGCCCTCAAATGCCTTCAAGCAAGCATCATCAAATACAAACTTCGACTCCTTCTCCAATAGCTTGAATAAGGGTTGACTATTTTCGAGAAATCCTTGATGAATCTTCTATAAAATCCGGCATGCCCAAGGAAGCTACGAACACCTTTGATGGAGATTGGGGGAGAAAGCTTGACAATAACTTCAATTTTAGCTTGATCAACCTCAAGCCCCATTTCTGAAATCTTGTGTCCCAAGATGATTCTTTCTCTAACCATAAAGTGACACTTCTCCCAATTGAGAACCAAATTCATCTCTTCACATCTTTTCAATAATTGGGCAAGATTATCCAAGCACTCATCAAAAGAATCCCCAACCACGGAAAAGTCATCCATGGAGATTTTAATGGACTCCTTAATCATGTCGGAGAAAATGGACATCATGCAACGTTAAAAATTTGCGGGTGCAATACATAACCCAAAGGGTATCCTCTTAAAAGCAAAGGTCCCATAAGGACAAGTGAAAGTGATTTTATCTTGGTCTTTAGGGGCAATAGTGATTTGGTTGTACCCCGAATAGCCATCAAGAAAGCAATAATAATCTCTTCTCGCAAGCCTATCAAGCATTTGATCCATGAATGGCATTGGGAAGTGTTTCTTTTGGTCCATTTGTTCAACTTTTTGTAATCCATGCAAACCCGCCATTCGGTGACCGTGTGAGTGGGGATCAATTCATTTTTAGCATTTTTCACTACGGTGATTCCACCCTCTTTGGGAACGCATTAAACTGGACTAACTTAAGAGCTATCCACTATAGGGTACACGACACCAACATCTAACCATTTGATGATTTCGGTCTTCACAACCTCTTGCATATGAGGATTCAACCTCCTTTGATGTTCACCTTTTAGTTCACGCTCTTTATCAAGTTGAATCTTATGAGTACAAACACGGGGTGGAATCCCTTGGATATCCACAATACACTAACCAATAGCTTTCTTGTATCATCTCAAGATCACCAACAACCTATCTTTTTGCTCATTCGTCAATCGGGCGGAAATAATTATGAGCAATGTGTTGTTAGGACCAAGGAATTCATACCTCAAATGTGAAGGAAGAGGTTTGAGTTCCAAGGTAGAAGGCTCAATAATTGAAGGCTTTGCGGGAGGAATTTCTCGGTTCTCTAAATCAAGATCAAGCTTCTTTAGACCGTCTCCTCGAACTCTTCTTCATTTTTCCCCTCATAGTGCATTATCACCGCCGCCAACATCTCACCCATATGTTCATGCTCAACGATTGTCTCCATGGCTTTATCAATTATATCAATAACCGACACAACACTCATATCTGCCGGTTGTTTCATTGACTTGCAAATATGGAAAGTGATCTCTTTATCATTAATTCTAAATTTTAGGTCACCCCTCTCCACATCTACAATAGCACGCCCCGTAGCTAATAAAGATCTTTCCAAGATTATGGGTACCTCAAAATCAACTTCATAATCCAAAATCACAAAGTCTGCCGGAAAAATGAACCGATCAACCCTCACAAGCACATCTTAAAGGATACCCAACAATTTCTTCACGGTTCTATCCGCCATTAGCAACCTCATTGTTTTAGGTTGGGGAGTGCCCAAACCCAACTTATTAAAGATAGCAAGCGGCATCAGGTTGATGCTTGCTCCAAGATCACATAAGGCTTTTGCAAATTTGTACATCTCAATAGTGCAAGGAATGGTGAAAGCTCCCGGATCTTTCTTCTTTTGAACCAAGGCTTTTTTCACAATAGAGCTACAATGATGTGTAACTCCCACCGTTTCAAAACTAGAATGTCTCCTCTTAGTCACAAGGTCTTTCATGAATTTTGTATAACCGAGCATTTGTTCAAGTGCTTCCACCAAAGGGATGTTGATTAAAAGTTCTTTCAATTTATCGATAAACATGAGAAACTTACCATCATCCGCTTTCTAATCCAATTGTTGAGGAAATGGAGGAGGAGGCTTTGGAATGGGCGGTAAAGCCCTTGGCACCTCCTCTACAGCTTTCTTGCCTTTTGATGCTTCATCATTTTCCGGCACTTCTTCAATAATAATGGGATTTTCAATACTTGCCCGCTTCTTCTTGGAGTCACTTTTTCCTCAATAACAATGGGCTCTTCAATAATTTTCTCATTATCACCGCCACATTATCTTTCACCGATGTCTCTCCCCCAATTGTCTTGCCATTCCTAGTAGTGATTGCATGGTATTTATGATCACCACCATTCTTTGGGTTTGCAACCGTATCACTCGAGATCCTCAGCCATGATAAAATCATGCATTCTTGCCTTCCACCATCCGTAGTATTTTCCATCAAATCTTAGTGGTCTTCTGATAGATTGAACTTCTTCTAGGTTTGGTGAACTATCCATAAGAAGAATCCTTTCTGGGTGTTAGCTTTTTGGAAGGAACCCGCTCTAATACCAATTGAAAGAATATATGAGTCCACCAAACAGTGTAGAGAACCTGGTTCTCTGTTCTCTATCTGTTTACTTAATTAAAGATAGAAGGTAAATAACACAAGATGTTTATGTGAAAAACACCTTGCTCAAGGGATTAAAAATCACTACCTATACCAAAGAGGGGATTTCCAACTTCATTAAACTGAGCAACTTCAGACTACAACCTATCGCAACCGAGGAATTAAACTCTTAATCCCTCACCACTTACAACAACTCTATTGTAATACCTTTATAATAACCCTATTTCAAAGAGCAAAACTCGACTAACTCTAGCCAAGAACACAAGCAAAGCTTGACTAACTCTAGCCAAGTACACAAACTCAAATTGGTTGTAAATCTGTCCTACTATTACACTTCTTGCAAGCCGTGTAAGAATACAAGTTAAGAACACAAGTTAGAGACCCAACAAACCTAAGAACTCAAAATATATTCAGTGGTAGGGAACAGGTCCTTTAGTTTGTTGGAGTTTTGTTTTTGAGAGGCGGCTGCTTGCATTTTGAGATATATAAAATTTTTTGATTTGCAAAGTGTTGGAGTTTCTCTTGCATCATGTAGTTTATATATATGAGAGATGAGTGTTGGGATGAAAGGGACATTGAATTGTTCCTTAAGTATCTTACGGTCTTCTTCTTTCAACCTATCCGTCCAGTCTGATGTCAACAGATTTTTGGTTGTAGAGTTGACCAAGCAACAGCTAGGGGACTTGATTCCATCTGGTCCCTCTGAAAGTGTATCTGGTCCCTATTCAGCTCCTCATGTGGTCCCTGCATTCTCTTATCCTGCAACTTGTGTGGCGTGGATAATTGCACCCAGTTCTTCAGAAGAGTATGTCATTCTATCAATGATGTATTGTAAGATTAACTAAGACATCAGGTGACATCTGGTTCCTTGAATGATATACGTCAGATCATCACAACACAAAGTATTATATCTCTTCATTATCCCTATCAGGTGAACCTGAACGCATCTGGTTCCTCGAATAAGATTAACCACACCGCAGGGTGTCATGAGTGAGAGCACATTATAACACGTTGTATGACTCAAATTAGGTTTGTCAAATAATCAAAACATAAGTTATCCTAACTCATCAAATTTGAACTATGACTATTTAAATAAAATGAGTATTACCTTTAATCATACATTGTAAATAGAAATACGAGCACTAATGATTTGAAATTAAAAGCCAACGGGCTACATCATTCCTTGTATAGTGTAAATATCCCGATGCTTTTCTAAGTTGAGAGTTTTATCATGTATTTTACGGAAAATACTTTTTTTGATAAAATAAGTTATTTTCTTTTAGTTATTTTCTTTTACTTATTTTCTTGTCTTTGGTAAGTAACCAGAAAATAATGTCTCAAAGGCAATTAGATATTGGATTTGGGGCATGTGATTATGCAATTTGTTTTTTCTATTTCTACTAGAAAATCGTTTGTTCTCATTTAAAAAAAATAAGTATTTTCTTATAAAATTATTTTTAATTTCTTTTACCAACCAGATATAAAAATATAGTTTCCTCCGTTCCAAACACACCAAAAATCCCTCAAAAAGGCCTACACATCTCACACAATATATCCTTTCTTCATTAATTATTAAAAAAATAACAAAAATGAATCAGGCCGGTCCGTCAAACATCGGACGATGGTTTAAGAAAATAAAGCTATTTTAGACTTCTTATTCTTAATACATTACTTAGTTTTGTTTCAATTCTACTAGTCAATACTCGAAATAAATTCAAGGCACTATTTGCCCCATCGAAATTAATTAGCGTCGAGTCAAAAGTTGACTTTCTGAGGAATGAAAAAATGGACTAAACCATGCCTAATGACTGGCTACTTGGCAAGTTATTTTTACAGAGAACACAAATAGCACGTGTGGCCTAGTTTTTAGGAAATTAAAAGTATTTTTTTTCATAAACAGCTTATTTTAGAAAAATGAGACGTTTGTTCGAGCTTTTAGAGGGAAAAAACAACTGAATTTGATTAGTTATCATAACTATTTTTCTAGAATCTTAAAAGTTCGGTCAAACTAAGGTATGATACACTAAAGACCATGGTTGAGTTTCCTTTTTTACTTTTTCTTGCTCTAAATAATCTCTCTTAGGTGGGGCCAAATAAACTGTTTAGTGTGACAGATGATGTTTTTTTTTTTTTTTTTTTTTTTTTTTACTGCAACAATTTGGCCGCTAGTTATAGGCTGATAGCCCACAGCATAATCAAAAGGATACATGCAAAAAAGTCATGCACGTAATCAATGTCATTCCAAGGTTTGATGAATTTATATTTAATTTGTTCTTCCCTTTCCTTCTATTTTTCTTCTGTCTCACATACCCATCAATAAGGTACCTTTTCAGACATGCATGTATTTGTTTTTCTAAGAAATTCATTTTTCATTTTACTTATGGAAACTTCTCCGTAAATTTCCTGAAAATCACATCTTCGTCACATTCATGAACACAGATTAGTCTTTGTTATATTGGAAAGAATTATTTCTCCGGTAGCTTGTACAGAAAATAGGCAATTTGGTGAGATAATTTCATGCATGATTACCAGAGGTGGCACTTTGAGCATTAGCCCATTTTACCCACATGTTAGTGAGTTGGGTCACTCATATTTCAGGTAGGTAAATATGGGCTTCAAGCTCTCTCTTTAACCCATAAAAATATGGACAAATATGGGTAAAATATAACACACTGTATCCAATAACAACTCATTTGAAAATGAGAAATTTCTTTCTTTCTTCCCACCCCAACCCTTACCCCACCACCCACGCCGCCATGCCCCCCACCCACACATTTTTTTTTATTTCATATATTTTATTTTTCTTTTATAGAAAGCTTATAAAAAAGGAGAATTTTTTTTTTCTTACCTCCCACTCCGATCCCTACCTCCACCCCCACCATACCCCCCCGCCCCCCCAAAGTTCAATTTCATAGATTTTACCTTTATAAAATTTTATAAAAAAATGGAAAAAAAAAATTCTTACCCCACCCCACCCTCCACCCCACAAATTTCAATTTCAAATATTTTACTTTTATAAAAAATTCATAAAAAATGAAAAAAATTTCTTACCCCACCCCACACCACACCTCTCCCCCCCCCCCCCTCCCCCCCAAAAAAAAAATCAATTTCAAATATTTTACTTTTATAAAAAGTTTTATAAAAAATGGAAAAAAAAAAATCTTACTGGCCCACCCTCGACGACCCCCCCCCCCCCCCAAATTTTTTTTTTCAATTTTCATATATATTACTTCTATAATTTTTTTATAAATAATGGAAAAGAATTTCTGGTCCCCCAGCCCACCCCCTCCCCTACCTCCACACCCCCCCCCTGCCCAAAAAAAAATCAATTTCATGTATTTTACTTTTATAAAAAAATTATAAAAAAAATTCATACCCCCCCCCACCCTCACGCCCGAAATTTATATGAAAAAATTAATTTAACTTGAAAAAAAAGAAAAAATTATAAACATACACTTGAAATAATAGTACACTTGTATGATATGGGTTAACCCATAACTAATCCAGCCATTTATCACCCAATCCATATTTATCCACGTAAAATATGGGCGGTTTGAAACCCGACCCATTTTTGTTCAAACCAAATCCAACCAAACCTACCCATTTGCCACTCCTTTGATTACTGAACTTTACCATTTGTAATAGTAAAATAATGAAATTATCTTGTTCATATTGAAATAACTGAATTTTACTTACTATAAGAGTAAAGTCATTAAACCTTGCCCAATATAACAATAAAGTCAGTAAAACGTTTTTCATACTAATGGCAAAACCTATACTAGCTCATCATAGGCGGATCTATGATTTAAATTCTTGAGGTTCAACCTTTTAAATTACTTAGCATTGAACTATTATATTTCTAAATGTTATATCCCGTATTTTATACGTTTGGATATTTCAAGGTAGTCGTGGCAAGTTGAGGACAAGATCATTTTCAAGAATTATTTTAATGTATGAGTTGCCACGAATATTATTTTATGGACATTATTGGTATGGAAATGTTGAGGAAGACTAAGGGTGAAAAGGGGAAATTTGCAAATGGCATCATGGTAATTTTGCGGAAAGGCTAAGGGTAAAATGGGAATTTATAATGTTCTAGAAAAATTCATGGAATGGCCATGTTGGCCGAAAATATAGCATACGTAGGTGTATGCTCACATTTTGTTTTTATGAGGGCTAAAGTGTACATAGGAAGACAATTAAGTCTTCTTTGTTATTTCAAGAAATTTCTAGAAAAATGAAATGAGAATGATGACAAAAATAAGTCATCTTTGCCATGGAAAATAAGAAAATTCTAGAGAATAAAAGAAAGGAGAAAAGAAAAGAAAAATCTAGAGAGGGGGCATGTGCCCCTCACATGCATGCAATATATATATATATATATAAGAGGGGTGGTCATATTTTAACAAGGAAAGAAAGAAAACAAGAAAGAAAGAAAAAGAAGAAGAAGAAAGAAAATAGGGGTGCTCGGCCAAGATGGAGAAAAATTGAGCCATGGAGATTGATGGAGAAAAATCATTTCCTTCTAGTATTCCTACAAATTTGAAGGCCCTCTTTAACATGGAAGAGTTGTTGGAGCAAGAAACCCCCTCTTTGTTGCAAGTTCATGATCATAATTAAAGGAGAAGTTGAAGGAAAAAGGTAAGAATCCAATCTTCTTATATGTATTATGGATGGTTATGCATGTTGTGATGTATAGAAATGAATGAAAAGTATGGAAGTGTTATGTGTTGTGTTGGCCGAATGATGTGTTGTTATGTAGAAAAGATGAAATGATTTTATTTACTAGTTTGATGGTTGGGTTGTGAATTCTATAATGTAAAATGGATGAGGAACATGAGATCATGCATGTTAAAGTTGTAGCTATGTGTGTGGTGTGGTATTTTAATGGCATGGTGTTGTGTGGAGGTGATGAGTTAATTTTTTATTTAGTAATATAATTGTTGTGTTGTGGATTTCATGATGAAAAATGAGAACTTAAGGGGTTAAAAATAAAGTTGTGTTTGTTTGTGGATTATGGAAGGAGTTAGTGTGACTTTGGTGTGGTTCCTTATAATTGCATGAATAATATTGTAAATGTGTGGTGGTTATATTTCATGAATATGGAAGAAAGGAAAACGTCGTTGGATTATGTAAAAAGAGTTACTAATGTTGGAATGTATGTTGAATGGAATGTTAATGTTGTTGATAAGAATTGTTGGTATTGTTGATAGTTTGGTAGGGTTGAATTCCGGGATTGTTGTTGATTAGAATTGTCCAAGTTGAACTTGGTGGGATGGAGTATTTACTGGGAAATGTCACGTAAATTTCGGTAGACAAATGTCATCTTAAGATTCAAATTCGAAATGCCCTAATTAAGTTTTGGTAAACGTGACCAATTTGTAGATTTTGGCGGATTTGCAACGTGAATTTGGAGTGGCATAAAGAGCGGAAAAAGGTATGTAAGGCTTCACCCCCTCTTCTTTGGCATGTCTTAGACGTATTAGGTTTGGATATGGGCCTCGGGGACAATTCCTTCTCTAGAAATCCGAGATTGAAATTAGTTACTATTCATTCAGTAGAATTGAAGTAAATGTTCGCGAATAGTTGAAAGAAATGTCCAAACGCCTAGAACTTGCAGAAATAGGATCCGACTACCCTTAAAACTCTCACAAGTAATGTCAGAAAATGTAATGTACGTAAATTGTGTACGCCGCCTCATTTGACCGAGGTGGGCCCATTGTTCCGGACTTTCTTTATTGTTTCATTTATCAAACGACAAGTGTTGTAACCATTCTAATAAGAGTAATTCTATGATAACAATGGTAACGATGGTGTTAAGGGAAAAGAATATGTCTATGATGAGTATGTGAGAATGATTCCATGACTAAGAGTCTCAAGTTAAGGAGTTAATACGAGTATGAAAGTATCAAATTAGATCTTGATCTTATATTCTAAAGACTCCAAAGCATGTGAGTTGTTGTCGTACAAGGGTTATGATTTCCTTCTATGTTTTCTCTTAACGTTGTTCTTCGTTGACAGCCTCGCCTTACAGTACTAGTTCCTTCAAGGCGAGACAAGATGACTATGATTACTCCATAATGCAATCGGAGGTTACCGACCTTACGTCACTCCGATAGAGTTGTAGTTTTCGTTTGGGCTCTCGTGCGTAGCTTTACAAAGTATGTTTTTTTTATATAACACCGTGCCTACATGGCGGCGGTATCCTGCGCCGTCCAATGGGCGGCCGGGCACACCACCTTGTTGCGGTGGGCGATTACACCCCGGACGCAGGAGGCCTGGACGCGGGCTCATACACCGTTCCTATATGGACGGGCAGATACACACCGATCCTACGTGGTCGGGCAGTTTACTTACGGATATTTACATGTTTTTTTTAAAAAAGCTAGCATGCATGGCATTCGCCCCAAGGGGCACTCAGATGACAGATTATTCCTTTATTCCATGATGCTGCTCGGAAAGCGTACACCGTACCTATGGTCGAGCATGAGTCCCGCGCCTATATGGTCGGGCGAGTTACACACACGCACCTATGCGGTCGGGCGGTTTATAGGTATCTATATAGTACTCCAAAAGGTAAAACTACCTTGCATAATATCGTCATGGTAGACAAACGGAGATACGAGGTTATACCACCCTCCTATGTTGTGTTTTATGTTCTCTGTATGATTCCGTGATGCTATTCATGCCTTACATACTCGATACATTCTCGTGCGACCCCTCTTCTTCGGGGGCTGCGTTTCGTGCCGCGCGGTACCCGGACGGATAGAAGCCGGGGATAGAAGACGTTCCGGCGGAAGTTGGCAAACTCCCTTGTTACCGGGTGTCACCGAGTCAGCGTGCTAAGCCATGATGTCTTGTTCGAAGTTAGAGACTTTGCGGACACGGTCGTGGGTTCGGGGGAGTCGGTTGTACTATGATACAAGTTACGTACGATTACATATTTTATTTGATTTAAAACGACGAAGGAATATTTCGAAGACCTTATTATGCGTACGTAGAGATTTCAAAAAAAAAAAAAATTAGCACGTAGTAAGGGTCAGCGGGTTCGCTCGGCTCGGTTACGGGGTCGGGTGCCCATCACACCACGATCAAGATTAGGGTGTGACAAAGTGGTATCGAGAGCGAGGTCGGTCTAAGGGTTGTGCTGAAAGTCGTGTCCCTGGTAGCAGTCCACATTTATGAGTGTGAAGCCGGCCACGTTTATAAACGAGGAGGCTGGGGCATCTAGGAATTGTTGACCTTCTTTCTGTCTTAGATCGTGCGATAGAGCCAAGTCATAAGAAATAAGATTTCCCTATATGAGCTATACTATGCGTACGACGAAAGAACACAAGCGGGGCTGTGAAAGCTTATAGAGGTAAGTCCTGATGTAATTGTTCTGTTACCTGAATTGGAAGTACTGGATGGCGGGTACGTGCCATATAGTCGTACGTTCTGTAAGGCATTGACAACATTGGCCGCATACAGTTTTTGAATAATAAGAGCGGTAAAGGAGGTTTTGTCAGAATAGATACGCCTACCAGGAAGAAACGGGGACAGAAGGTACTGTAAATAGGCAATAAGTGGGATATATTGTTTCAGGAAGGTTATGGATTTGGCATGGCGATGAAGGTACGATCGCTACCATCGAGAATCTGGAAGTCTAGGACGGAGGTAGCCACGCGCACAGGCGGAAGGTGAACATTGGGAATCAAAAAGGGTAAAACAGTCATTGTAAAAGAAAGGACGTATTACGAAGATGTCTCGGAAGCTGTAAAGTTTCGATTGGCTCTAGATCAGGTAATAAAGGGCATATGAGGAAGGAGACGCGAAAATATCCGCGTTAAGGCATCAAATTTCAGAAAAGTTTCGAGGCTAAGCGTGCTCAGGTGGGAGCAATCCTATGATGGGTGACCCCCTGGGAAGTTTGCCAGAAATTCTATAAATTGAGACATAAGAGACAAATGAGAAGTTAGGGTAGTCTAAGGGAAACTAGGATATACGGGATGGTGGGAGACCATAGGAAGACGTGTGGGACGAGGCAGACTACCTCGGTGAAGGGACAGGAAGTGCGACACAGCTCGGGAATTAGGATAGGCTTGGACAATGATTGGAGGTACCTTGTGGTTAGTTGATAGTAATTATATATATATATGAGAAGGTGCAGGACGTCCCATATACGATAGAATCGGTGGACATGTGAGTCCCAACTGGAGCTACGGAAAAAGGGGCATTGATCACGCGAGGGTACCGGAGTTCGAAGGGTGGCAAAGATAAACGGTGAAACTGTTGCCAGGTAAATTATTATTGTTCTACTATAGGTAAAGATTGGAAATTCTAGTATAAGGACACTTGGAAAATAAAGAGGAAGTGGATGGAAAACCAAGGGATCAAAGTGTCGTGGGAAGGTGACACGGTGAGTTAGAAAAACCTATGACATAGAGCAGTGACTCATGAAAGGTCAAGGAGTTCGATTATAAGGAAAATAAGGTAAAGGATAAGGAACGGGCATAATGGAAAGAGCAGCTATAAAATAAACCCATGACATGAAAAGAGGACTCGTGTAAGGATCTGGAGTATGATAGTAAGGAAGTAGGATAACGGATATGGAATGGACATGGAGAAAAGGGCAACTATAAAGGAACCCCACTCTCCCGAAGTGCTACAAAACCCCGTAGGATCGGTTGAACATTCGAGGACGAATGTTCTAAAAGAGAGGAGAATGTTATATCCCGTTTTTATACGTTTGGATATTTTAAGGTAGTCGTGGCAAGTTGAGGACAAGATCATTTTCAAGAATTATTTTAATGTATGAGTTGCCACGAATATTATTTTATGGACATTATTGGTATGGAAATGTTGAGGAAGACTAAGGGTGAAAAGGGGAAATTTGTAAATGGCATCATGGTAATTTTGCGGAAAGGCTAAGGGTAAAATGGGAATTTATAATGTTCTAGAAAAATTCATGGGATGGCCATGTTGGCCGAAAATATAACATATGTAGGTGTATGCTCACATTTTGTTTTTATGAGGGCTAAAGTGTACATAGGAAGACAATTAAGTCTTCTTTGTTATTTCAAGAAATTTCTAGAAAAATGAAATGAGAATGATGACAAAAATAAGTCATCTTTGCCATGGAAAATAAGAAAATTCTAGAGAATAAAAGAAAGGAGAAAAGAAAAGAAAAATCTAGAGAGGGGGCATGTGCCCCTCACATGCATGCAATATATATATATATATAAGAGGGGTGGTCATATTTTAACAAGGAAAGAAAGAAAACAAGAAAGAAAGAAAAAGAAGAAGAAGAAAGAAAATAGGGGTGCTCGGCCAAGATGGAGAAAAATTGAGCCATGGAGATTGATGGAGAAAAATCATTTCCTTCTAGTATTCCTACAAATTTGAAGGCCCTCTTTAACATGGAAGAGTTGTTGGAGCAAGAAACCCCCTCTTTGTTGCAAGTTCATGATCATAATTAAAGGAGAAGTTGAAGGAAAAAGGTAAGAATCCAATCTTCTTATATGTATTATGGATGGTTATGCATGTTGTGATGTATAGAAATGAATGAAAAGTATGGAAGTGTTATGTGTTGTGTTGGCCGAATGATGTGTTGTTATGTAGAAAAGATGAAATGATTTTATTTACTAGTTTGAAGGTTGGGTTGTGAATTCTATAATGTAAAATGGATGAGGAACATGAGATCATGCATGTTAAAGTTGTAGTTACGTGTGTGGTGTGGTGGCCGAATGGCATATTGTTGTGTGGAGGTGATGAGTTAATTTTTTATTTAGTAATTTAATTGTTGTATTGTGGATTTCATGATGAAAAATGAGAACTTAAGGGGTTAAAAATAAAGTTGTGTTTGTTTGTGGACTATGGAAGGAGTTAGTGTGACTTTGGTGTGGTTCCTTATAATTGCATGAATAATATTGTAAATGTGTGGTGGTTATATTTCATGAATATGGAAGAAAGGAAACGTCGTTGGATTATGTAAAAGAGTTACTAATGTTGGAATGTATGTTGAATGGAATGTTAATGTTGTTGATAAGAATTGTTGGTATTGTTGATAGTTTGGCCGGGTTGAATTCCGGGATTGTTGTTGATTAGAATTGTCCAAGTTGAACTTGGTGGGATGGAGTATTCTGGGGAAATCTTTGCCCGAAATTCGGTAGACAAATGTCATCTTAAGATTCAAATTCGAAATGCCCTAATTAAGTTTTGGTAAACGTGACCAGTTTGTAGATTTTGGCGGATTTGCAACGTGAATTTGGAGTGGCATAAAGAGCGGAAAAAGGTATGTAAGGCTTCACCCCCTCTTCTTTGGCATGTCTTAGACGTATTAGGTTTGGATATGGGCCTCGGGGGACAATTCTTCTCTAGAAATCCGAGATTGAAATTAGTTACTATTCATTCGGTAGAATTGAAGTAAATGTTCGCGAATAGTTGAAAGAAATGTCTAAACGCCTAGAACTTGAGAAATAGGATCCGACTACCCTTAAAACTCTCACAAGTAATGTCATAAAATGTAATGTACGTAAATTGTGTATGCCGCCTCATTTGACCCGAGATGGGCCCATTGTTCCCGGACTTTCTTTATTGTTTCATTTATCAAACGACAAGTGTTGTAACCATTCTAATAAGAGTAATTCTATGATAACAATGGTAACGATGGTGTTAAGGAAAAGAATATGTCTATGATGAGTATGACAAGAATGATTCCATGACTAAGAGTCTCAAGTTAAGGAGTTAATATGAGTATGAAAGTATCAAATTAGATCTTGATCTTATTTTCTAAAGACTCCAAAGTATATGAGTTGTCGTCATACAAGGTTTATGATTTCCTTCTATGTTTTCTCTTAACGTTATTCTTCGTTGACAGTCTCGCCTTACAATACTAGTTCCTTCAAGGTGAGACATGATGACCATGATTACTCCATAATGCAATCGGAGGTTACCGACCTTACGTCACTCCGATAGAGTTGTAGCTTTCACTTGGGCTCTCATGCATGCTTTACAAAGTATGTTTTTTATATAACACCGTGCCTACATGGCCGGGCGATGTATCCACGCGCGCCGTCCAATGGGCGGCCGGGCAACACACCTGCTTGCGGTGGGCGATTACACCCGGACGCGCGGAGGCACGGACGCGGGCTCATACACCGTTCCTATATGGACGGGCGGTACACACACCCATCCTACGTGGTCGGGCGGTTTACTTACGGATATTTACATGTTTTTTTTTTTAAAAAAGCTAGCATGCATGGCATTCGCCCCAAGGGGCACTCAGATGACAGATTATTCCTTTATTCCATGGTCTGCTCAGAAAGCGTACACCGTACCTATATGGTCGGGCAGTAGTCCACCGCACCTATATGGTCGGGCAGTTACACACCGCACCTATACGGTCGGGCGGGTTACTTGCAGTATCTATATAGTACTCAAAAGGTAAAGCTAACTTGCATAATATCGTCATGGTAGACAAACGAGAGATACGGAGTTATACCACCCTCCTATGTTGTGTTTTATGTTCTCTATTATGATTCCGTGATGCTATTCATGCCTTACATACTCAGTACATTGCTCGTACTGACCCCTCTTCTTCGGGGGCTGCGTTTCATGCCGCGCAGGTACACCCAGACAGATAGAAGCCAGGATAGAAGACGTTCCAGCGAAGTTGGCAAACTCCACTTGTTCTGGAGTGTCACCGAGTCAGCGTGCTATGCCATGATGTCTTGTTCGAAGTTAGAGACTTTGCAGACACAGTCGTGGGTTCGGGAGTCAGTTTGTACTATGATACAAGTTCTGTACAGTTACATATTTTATTTGATTTAAAAGCAACGAAGGAATATTTCAGCAACCTTATTATGCATACTTGACGTAGAGATTTCAAAAAAAAAAATTAGCACGTAGTAAGGGTCAGCGGGTTCGCTCGGCTCCGGTTACGGGGTCGGGTGCCCATCACACCCTGATCAAGATTAGGGTGTGACACTAAAGTTATGGGTTGATAAGAAAAAATACATATATAAACTAAGTTGTTATTTAATTTTAAATATTAATATTTCTGTATTTTATTTGCAGGAAATATCATAATTTAATAAATAAATCAAGAGAGCAAAATGAAGAAGAAGATCCAAAAAAGGAAAAGCAAAAGAAAGACAAAGGAGGTGCTGCAAAGATGAAATAAATTAGACAAATTCTCTTAAATGTGGGACCTATCAAAATTGAAACTAAGAAAGCTAAAGGAAGAGGAGGAAGACAAACCTTATTCTCAATAAAAGAAAGGGAGCAGCTATGAATACATGCAAGTTGGCGAAAGAGTTCGTGAACACACCATTTTCTTTAATTAACATCCTATTGTTGATTGGCTAAATTGGAAGAAAAGTATTGCAAAAAGTTTGCGTGCACACGGGAGGATTTTGCTGAAGAAAAAAACTCTATAAATATCAACATTTGAAGCTGTTTATGGATAGAAAACGGAGAGGAAGCAAAATAATACTTTGTTTCCATTCTAGAGCCTTTTCTTTATAGCTTCTTCGGTTATTCAGTGTAGAAAATTATTCTAGTTCCTGCTTTTAATTAAATAGTGGAATTATTCTTCTTGAATATTTCTCCTATTTTCTTATTTAATGGATAAGAATATATCCGTTAGTAGTACTAACTCCAATATGGAGTAACTTTCTTATGTGTTGGGAGAATGACGGATCTTAATATTTCTATATAATAGTAGTTATTATTTCTCAATTTCACATGTTTGAGCGGAAGCTTTTTATTTAACTATCTGCTTTATAGTTAGATGTTATTTTATTTGTTAGCGTCTATCAAATTTATGCTACAAATTAACTTTTTACTAATTCTGTAATCGAAAGAGGCGGAAGAAGTAACGTAAGTTAATTGTCGCATTGACAGATGTTAAACGTTTATTTAGTAACATCTATCTCTTTTATGTTATAATTAATTTTACACTTATTTGTAATCGAGAGAGGCGGATAGTGTAATAATTAGTTATGGCAAGTAAGGTAACCGAAAGGGACTTACTATAAAGAGTATGTTTCAGTTCAAGCATATATTTCTGGTTCTTCAATATTACGGTTTTGATAATTAATTTGTATAACCGAGAGGAGTGCAATTAATTGTTCAACTTAAGTAATAATATATAAATGTAATCGCGAGAGGCATTTATACATTTTTGAGAAATAGAAATTGGAGAATAAATAAATCTACTATATAATAGACATATTAAGTGAAGTCAAAATCCCAACACTTTTTAATACATTTGTGAAAAATTAAAATATTTCTCCATTGCTTTATTTACACATTTTTAGTTAATTAACTCACCAATCAACTCTCTTATGATATTCTCAAATAGTAATTAAAATAAGAAACGTCTGTAGAATAGAAAACCAATCTCTGTGGGTTCGACATCTTTCTATACTATAATTTGACAGAGTACGAGTTAAAATTTCATATAAGCTAGACACTCGTCAAATTTTGGCACCGTTGCCGGGGATTGGCAATTATCTACTTCAGACTAATTATTTTCTTACTAATCTGGGAGCACATTATTTTTTTTTTAAAAAAAAAAAACAAAAAAAAATTCTGCTAGTTTATGACCCGTTCTTCCTCTACAGATTTGTTTCAATACGACCCTGAAATTGAAAGATCTTTACGATTGTGCAGGAAAGGACACATTTCAACTTCTCATAGTGCAACTAACAAAAGCATGGATCAACATGAAGGACATCTCAACAATCCACCACCACCAAATCTTCAACCTCCGGAAGACTAGTTTGATGAAGTAGCACCACGACCGGCTAACATGATTCTGAGGGATTATGCTAGACCTGACCAGTTCACTGGTGAATCAAGTGTTAGAAGGCCGCCTGTGGCGACTAACAACTTTGAAATCAGAATCGGTTTAATCCAAACAGTCCAACAATCTTGTCAATTCACTGGAGATCCAAGTGAAGATCCACACAATCACTTAATTGACTTTCTTGAGTTGGTTGAAACAGCTAAGTATAATGGGGTATCACCTGATGCAATTAAGCTAAGGCTTTTTCCTTTTTCTCTAAAAGGTGACGCTAAAGCTTGGTTGCGTAGCTTGCCACGGGGATCCATCACAACATGGGATCAAATGACTGAAAAAATTTTAAACAAATATTTTTCTCCTGCTAAAACAACAAAAATGAGACAAGATATCAATAATTTTGTTCAAAATGATACTGAATCAGTTTACCAAGCTTGGGAAAGATTAAAAACTTTGTTAAGAAAATGTCCTCACCATGGAATCCCTGATCATATGCTACTATACATTTTCTATCATGGGCTAAAACCATCTTCTAGAAATGTTATAGACGCAGCTGCTGGAGGTTCCATAATGGGAAAAACTACTGACGAAGCTTTACAATTGTTAAATGAAATTTCTGAAAATGCAGTGCAGTGGCCATGTGATCGTGTAATGGTAAAAAAGGTAGCAATGGTAAACCAGATGGATGTTTTGAATACCTTAACTCAGCAAGTTGCATCTTTAACACAAAAATTTGAAACCTTTAAAGTAAATCCACAACAACCTCATCAATTTGAGGGATGCGACATTTGTGGTGAGGGTCATCTTAATCATGAATGTCAAGTCAATAATCAGAATGACGAGCAGGTAAACTTAATAGGCTACAAAACTTACCCCTATGGGAGTCCCATGACTCAAGAGCATCCAGGATTCCAATGGAGCAACCCTAATGGTGCTGAGAATTCCCATCAGTTTTAGAAACAACAGGTACAAAGACCACCAGGTTTTGAAAATCAAAACAGAGGGCAGCAAAATTTTCAACAGTATCAACAATAACCCCAAAGAACGCATCAGCCAGGCCTTAAAGACTTGATATACAAATATATTAAGACTGCTAATGGAAAAATAGAAAGCCGAAATTCAGCCATCAAAAATCTGGAAATTCAGGCAAGCCAATTAGCAACCCTAATGTCTGGACAAGTTCAAGGAGCTCTACCAAGCAATACTGAGAAGAATCCAAGGGAACACCTCAAAGCCATTTCTCTACGCTCAGGTAAGGCTCTCGATGATCCATATGCAGATGGACAAAAAAATCCACGAGATATGGAACAGGTAAAAGAGAACAAAGAAGAACCTGAGTTTCTAAAGGAAAAAAAAATGATGAAGAAAAAAAGGTACAAAAAAATGAATTGATAACAAATCCTCATTCTGTACCTCTTCCTTATCCCCAAAAAATGAAACGGGAAAAACTTGACAAACAATTTTCAAAGTTTCTAGAAATTTTAAAACAACTTTACATCAACATACCTTTTATAGATGCTTTGATGCAAATGCCTTCATATGCTAAATTTCTTAAAGATATTTTGTCAAGTAAAAGAAAATTGGAAGAAGTTTATGTCGTTAAGCTTACAGAGAATTGTAGTGCTATACTTCAAAATAAGCTTCCACAGAAACTTGGTGATCCAGGAAGTTTTACTATCCCTTGTACCCTTGGAGGTGCTCATTTCGAAAAAGCATTATGTGATTCAGGTGCATCAATAAATCTAATGCCTTTCTCAATTTTCAGGAAATTAGAACTTGGAGAAATGAAAGACACTGTCGTGTCTCTTCAATTAGCTGATCAAAGTACTAAAAAACCAAGAGGAATCATTGAAAATGTCCTCATAAGAGTTGATAAATTTATATTCCCAGCAGAATTTATAGTACTTGAAATAGAAGAAAATACAGAGGTTCCATTGATTTTAGGTATACCATTTCTCACAACAGGAAGAGCAATCATTGATGTCCATCAAGGACAATTGATATTGCGAGTTGATAATGAAAGGGTGATTTTTGGCATGCAAAAAATAATGAAATTTCCCGAGGATGAGTCATCATCTTCTTGTTTTCAAATTGACTTGCTAAATGACCTTGCAGATGAATACAAAAATGATGAGTTGATTACTGATTCATTGGAGAGATGTTTGTCCAAATCAGGTTCCACAACTGATGATGACCCCATAATTAAAGAAGAAGCCGAAACACTTGAAAGAGATTTAGAAAATGAGGAAATTTCACCAGAAGAAGTTCAACCAAAGATTGAACTCAAAACCCTTCCTTCTCATTTAAAATATGTTTTTCTTGAATCTGACTTTTTTCCAGTGATCATTTCGTCTTCTTTGACTAC
The DNA here is from genome assembly GCF_029784015.1 of Lycium ferocissimum. Classification (NCBI taxonomy): domain Eukaryota; kingdom Viridiplantae; phylum Streptophyta; class Magnoliopsida; order Solanales; family Solanaceae; genus Lycium; species Lycium ferocissimum. The sequence goes on from NC_081351.1 coordinate 47,518,420, forward strand.
AGAACAAGAAAACAGATTAATTGGAGTGCTGAAAGAACACAAAAGAGCTTTAGGATGGACTATAGCTGACATCAAAGGAATCAGTCCAGCTATTTGCATGCATAGAATTCTCATGGAGGATAATTACAAGCCAATAATCCAGCCCCAAAGGAGACTGAACCCAGTAATGCAAGAAGTTGTCAAGAAAGAAGTGGTGAAACTTCTAGCATCAGGTATCATTTACCTGATATTTGATAGTCCTTGGGTAAGTCCTGTGCAGGTAGTACCAAAGAAAGGAGGTATGACACTAGTGAAAAATGAAAATAACGAACCCATATCTACCAGAACAGTCACAGGATGGAGAGTCTGTATTGATTACCTTAATGAAGCCACAAGAAAAGATCATTTTCCTTTGCCTTTTATTGACCAGATGCTTGAGAGAGTTGCAGGTCATGGTTTTTATTATTTTCTTGACGGATATTCTGGATACAATCAAATATCAATTGCTCCAGAAGATCAGGATAAGACCACATTCACATGCCCCCAAGGTACGTATGCTTACCGAAAAATGCCATTTGGACTTTGTAACGCTCCTGCTACATTCCAACGCTGCATGTCGGCAATTTTTTCAGACATGACTGAAAAATTCCTCGAAATTTTTATGGATGATTTCACACTTTTTGGTAAGACAGTTGAAGATTGTCTCTATCATTTAACTTTGGTGCTTAAAAGATGTGAAGAGACAAATCTAATTCTTGGCGGGAAAAATATCATTTTATGGTAACAAAGGGAATTGTTTTAGGACATAAAATCACTTCTAAAGGGATAGAAGTGGATAAGGCAAAAATTGATCTTATAGCAGGATTACCCCCTCCTACTACTGTTAAAGGCATTAGAAGTTTCTTAGGACATGCAGGTTTTTACAGAAGGTTTATAAAAGATTTTTCAAAAATTTCAAAACCTTTGACTAACCTATTAATGAAAGATATGAAGTTTGAATTTCATAGGATTGCAGGAAAGCATTTGAGATTCTCAAAGAACAATTGACTAACGCTCCGATTGTTGTTACTCCTAATTGGAGTCAGCCATTTGAAATAATGTGCGACGCAAGTGACACAGCAGTTGGAGCTATATTGGGACAAAAGAAAGACAAGATTTTCAGGCCAATCTACTACGCCAGTAGAACGCTCAATGAAGCTCAAAGGAATTATGCCACAACTGAGAAGGAACTACTAGCAGTAGTCTTTGCGTTTGATAAGTTTCGTTCCTATTTAATAGGAACTAAAGTTACAGTGTTCACCGATCATGCAACCTTAAAATATCTCTTAGCCAAAAAAGATGCTAGACCTAGATTACTAAGATGGATACTCCTTTTGCAAGAATTTGATCTTGAAATAAAAGATAGAAAAGGTTCAGAAAATCAAGTAGCTGATCATTTGTCTCGTTTGGAAGATCCTCCTAATGAGATATCAGATATTAGAGAGGAATTCCCTGATGAACATATTTATAAAATCACAACAATTGTGAATCAGCCTCCTTGGTTTGCTGACATCGCCAATTACTTAGTTGGAGGATGGATCCCGAAAGATTATTCTTATGAACAAAGAAAAAAGATCAAAAAGGAAATGAGATATTATTTTTGGGAGGATCCTTACTTATTTAAATTTTGTGCAGATGGCATGATAAGGCGATGTGTACCAGAAACAGAAATGAACAACATCTTAAGCCACTGCCATGATGGAGCTATTGGAGGACACTATGGAGGGAGGAGAACAACAGCTAAAATACTTGAAGCTGGTTTTTTCTGGCCCACTCTATTTAGAGATGCAAGAAATTATGTCGCCACTTGTGATAAATGCCAGAGAAGTGGTAACATTTCAAAAAGGGACGAAATGCCTCTTAACTCTATTCTTGTGTGTGAAATATTTGATACTTGGGGTATTGATTTCATGGGTCCTTTTCCCCCTTCAAATGGCTGCGAATATATTTTAGTGGCCATTGACTATGTGTCAAGGTGGGTCAAACCAATGGCTACTAGAAAAAATGATGCTCGTATTGTTTGTGCTTTTCTTAAAAAAAATATATTTTCCAAGTTTGGAACTCCACGAGTTATCATAAGCGACCGTGGAACTCATTTTGTAAATAGACAATTCGCTAGTTTGTTGTCTAGATATGGAGTAACCCCATAAAGGAACTCCCTATCATGCTCAAACAAGCGGGCAAGTAGAAGTATCAACGGGGAATTGAAAAGAATTTTAGAAAAAACTGTTGGTTCCTCGCGTAAAGATTGGTTTTTAAAATTAGATGATACTTTATGGGCATACAGAACTGCTTTTAAAACTCCCATAGGCACATCTCCTTATAGACTAGTTCTTGAAAAAGTGTAACGACCCATTTGGTCGTTTAGCACTTTTAGGCATAATATTCCTAAAACACCCTTTTCGTGGTCAAATCTTCTTGTCTATAGTCGCGATAACGGGTGATTCGGTTATTTAATTGACGAGTTTTAGTCCTCATTTGACATGCGAGGACGAATGTTCTAAAGGAGGGGAGAATGTCACACTCCATAATAATCCGTGCTACTTGTATTAAAACAAGAAAGAATGAGTTAAGAAGGTTCAAGGAAAGTTAATCGAGTTAGTAAGAATATCGTTATAAATATGGTTGTCTTAAGTATCTCGAGGTGACACTGGTAACCTAAAGGATTTGAAATCGCGTTATGAGTATGTATATGAGGTAATGTGAGTGACCTTTTAAAGTATTTGAGATTATTAGTAATGATATAGAAGATGGACAAAAGATAGGAATATACTTTTTCGATTGGAGTTTCGTCGAAGCTTTGTGAGTTCTACTTATGGTTATTGTGATTCTACGGACCCTTCGAGACATGTATATGAATTGTTATGGAGGTAAATGACTGTGTATATGTATGTATAAGAGGTTACATGAGGTTGGATGAGGATTAGAAGTTAAACGAAATGAATCGGAACAATTTCAAGAAAATCTCGGACCCGATTTTAGCCTATATTGTAGGAGGCATATCTCCTAGTATATGAGGAGTTTTAAGGTGTTTCAAAAGCCTAAAATTAAGTTCATCGAGTCTAGTTTGCAACGCAACAAACAGCTCGTCAAAATGATATCGGGTAAGGAGATATGGATGATTCAAGTCGGGCTGAGTATTAAGACTATCTCAAGATACAAAGTAGAGACTTTAACTTCCGATTTCGTTTGAAGTCACAATTTATCTACAAATTTTGTTTGGTATAGAAGCATTAATGGAAATTAGGAACTACTTAATCGTGGTGTTAAGTTAAAATTAGTGGCAACAATGAGCCAATATGAACATTAACATGACATGTCCAAAAGATGACTCAAAGTCATCTTAAATAAGACTACTATGGGAGACATACAAATATACATTTAAATGTGATTCATCCACTACACTTACATTATATTGTGGACAACCAAATTGAAAGAAAGGAGTATGGAATTCAGCCAAGTGACTGAAAATAAGGCATCCATGTGAGGCATGCATTTGAATATTTAAGCATCTACTACTTTATGAAAGTATACATTGTTTTAGGAGGACATAACATGGTGGAGGGATCATTTCACATTAAATATTGCTCATTCATCTTGGCATAATTACAATGGACAAAGGGTGGTGTATGAATCATTCACCACACATACAATTGTCTTGTAAACAATTGAAAAGAAAGAAGAAAGGAGAAACAAGAAGGTGAGGTTGGCCAAAAGTTGTAGAAAACAAATTAGAAAATTTAAAGTGTAAAGTTAATGGAATGAATCATGCCATAAGTGGAGCATGTGACCAACTTGTAGGCATCAAAGTTGAACCAAATAATGACCAAGAAATCAGCCATCACAATTCATTTCAACTACACAACACAAAGAAAGAAAACCTAAGCCTAGAGAGAGAGATTCGGCCAAGGGGCTGATTTTTGAGCCCTTTGAGTCTTGATCCAAAAATTATTTTCCAAGGTGTTTCAACCCTTTAGAAGGTCCCTAAAACGTGAAGATAGTCTTTGGAGCAACAAGAACCATTTCCATCTCAAGTCACCAACTCTAGCCAAGTAGAGAAGTCAAGTTGTCAAGGTAAGATCTAACTTTCTTTTCATGTATTAAGGGTGATGTAGATGTGTGAATATAAGTTGTATGCATGAAATAAGGTGTGTTGATGTTGGAACATGATAGTAGTTATGGGGTTATATGTGTTGATGTTGAAGTATGGTTGTAACTTGACGAACATGAATCGCATGCATAAAATCATGAAAGTTTGTGTTGGAATGTTAGTTGGACGTAGAATGTTTTGGTGAAATTAATGGACTGATTTTCTTTAATAAATATGGTTGTTACTATCATAGATCTCATGGTAAAAAGAATGAAAAGAATTGGAAGGTTAAAGGTGAAGTTATGTTAGTATGAAAATGGTTGAATCTATGATTTTATGTGAGTGATGTTGAAGCATGGTGTAGCCGTGTGTGGACTGTTTGTGAAAAAGTTAGTGAACTGTTTTTACTTGATATTTTGATTGTTATTATCATGAATTTTATGATGGAAATGAGGTGTTTAATGGTTGGAGTTGAAACTAAAATCATTAGTGAGTTGTTATAAGGATTATAGAAATGACGATATAGCGTAGTTGCGTATGAATTGATGTTGTACTTGTCGTGTGGATAGCTGGTCATAATTTACTGAAATTTTATGAAAAGAAGACATGAAATGATGTATAAAAATCGCATGTGGTTGGCTTAGTATGTTCGTAAACGTTTGCAAGAATTCCGAACATTATTATGTTGTCGGTTAGGGACTGGTTTTGGACATGTTGTGGTAGTGGACTGTTTTGGACTTGTGTTTTCATTAAGTTGGAAAGAATAATTATAAGTTAAGAGTATACATCATATTGTATGTTGGATGGGCTGTTATAAGTTGTTACATGCAAACGTTAAGGCTACAAACTAATAAAAGTAACTTGAGGATGTCGAAACCGTATGTGAATCGTTATTGCATGTTATGAATGTGGGTTGTTTAGAATATTGTGTGGGCTGTCCGGATTGGTATTGAACACATAATTATTGATGTTGTATTGGTAGTATGTGGTTGGTTTAGATACAAGAGAAAACATCGCCTAAACATCTAGAAAGGAGTTACTAACGTTAGAATACGTTTGAATCTCCCTGTAGCTTAACCATAGTTGTTGGCGTCTTAATATAGGTTGAAGTATTATTGGGTAGCGTACACATATTGTGTGACGAATAAGCGCTATAGACCCTGTCCGTTCGGAAGCACTTCAGAGGGAAAAAGCTTTGGCGTGAAAGTTCGTGACACCTGTTCGGCATTGAGGTAGGTTACGGTTTACCTTATGGTGAGACTTTGATTAGCGAAGCGTATGTTTAGATGATATTGTCGGAGAATGCATATAAACCTGCGGGTATCAAGTTGGGTTAGATATTTTCTTAGGTTGGACCTTGTTGTATGATTTGGGGCTACACATCCGGTTGTGTTGTTGACTTATCTTGATCTATTTTTTTTTTTTTGTGCTCGTTGCCACTTGAGACATTGAGTATCGGTGACTAATGATATATCATGACTATGATATTGCGGTGCTTTACTTGATTGATATGGAGATGAGAATGGTGATTCCATTGTGGCTTTTTGTGTAGCCTTATTGCTGATATTACTTGTATTCCATGTGTGGTACCGTTTCGGATTGAATTGGTTTTTTTAACATTACATTTCATCATACTCATATGCATTTCCATGATACATTGATATATGCATGGTTATGGCACTAATGATGATATGTGAGAGAGTGTAGCCTCCGAGGTCTTTGCTGAGGAGAGGGTAAAAGAGAGATGAGTGTTTGTTGCCGAGGTTTTTCTTGCCGGGAACGATGGAGTGTCCGATGCCGAGGTCTTTGCGGGATCGTGAGAGTGTGCTCGTGATCCGAGGTTATATTCCGGAGCGAGTGGTACATGGACTTCGCGGGTCCCCCGTGGGTCATGATCGCCAGGAGACGTGGAGTTACTCCGTCGGGACATGTTGTACAAATGCATATGCATTGCATTCATCCTACATACATTATTGCATTGCATTATATCTTGGTTCTGTTGATTGTTGTGATACTACGTGATGTCTTGATTCGGATTGATTATACTAAGACTTGGCACAATTGGGTTTAGATGCTATAACATAAAGGATGACTTGTTCTGTGGATATGGATTCATATTGACTTGTACTTGTTGGTTTATATGTTTTTCTTGCTTGTTCTCTTTATATACGTTATCTAGTCTTAGTCGGCCTATGATACCTACCGGTACACACGTTGTTTGTCTTGACCTACACTTGCTGCATTCTTTTATGAATGCGAGTACCTGTGAGATCGATTTCTACTCTTCGTGGCTAATATTCGAGGATTTACGATTCGAGTCCTTCGGGATGAGCATGAGGACGATCGATGCCGATGACTCTTTTTATCCTTATGTCTTGTTTCATTCGGGGACATGATCTTTTAGGCTACTATGTATTATTATGATTCGGACTTATAGTATTTAGTTAGATGCTCTTTGTATGACGACCGATATCGGGGTTGGATTCTCATTATTTCTATATTTCTTTATATTATTATCGTGAGACTTACGTTATTTTATCTTCTTCCGCTTTATTTATATATTTTTGATTGTTGGAATAAGGGTTCGCCTACCGAGGTGGGAAAGGTAGGTGCCCGCACGACTTAGTGAAAATAGGTCGTGACAAAAAGCTTGTCATTTACCTGTGGAATTAGAACATAAAGCATATTGGGCTATAAAATTGTTGAATCTAAATTTGCCAGATGCAGGTAAAAATCGTTTGTTGACTTGATGAATTGGAGGAGTTCAGACTTGAAACATATGAAAATGCTAAATTTTACAAAGAAAAGACAAAAAGATGGCATGATAACCTCATTCGCCATAAGTATTTTAAAATTGGAGACCATGTTCTGTTGTACAATAGCCGATTAAGACTATTTCCAGGAAAATTCAAGTCACGTTGGACAGGACCGTACATCGTAACAGAAGTAACCTATGGTGCTATCGAAATACAACATATCGATGGGGGAGAAAAATTCAAAGTGAACGGTCATCGGTTGAAGTCTTATATCACCGAATCTTTGACAAACGAGCCTTCAACAATTCTTTTACTTAAAAAGAATACTAATAAGTCAGTACATTATCGACGTTAAACTCGAACTATTTTCTTCTTCCCTCTTTCATACTTTAAATAAATTTTAGTAATTAGAAGTATACTTTTTCCTTTTAAGTATATTTTAAATAAAGTCATATATGTAAAAAATATAGGTAATAGAATATATATGTATATATATAAGGGGAAATGTAATGAATTTGTAGTACTTAGTTACATTGTAACTATTTGGTTGGCCCAATCAAATTGGTTTGCTCTTTCAAATTGTCCTTAAAGTTGATATTTATTACTTAATGTATCAAAGTATATGACAATAAATTAAGATACTTTGAAACCCTTTTTTATAGCATATCTTTTTTCTATGTCTTATTTTTGCCCCTACTTTATTTCATTTTTATTTAGGTTGACACAATCAATTTGGTTAATATAATAATTTTGAGCCCTTTAAAAATGCTAAAAAATTGTTAATAGTGATGATGTCATCTAATAAAAATACTATGCACAAAGATAATCTAAAATGGTGATGATAATAACTTTGAAGAACTCATTTTGTACCGGAAGAGTACTCTATCGATCAAATTTTCTTTAGTAATTCTTAAATTACCAATAAATTTGTCTTGATCTTATTTAGTAAAAAAAAAAATTATTCTAAAAATATAAAGTTAGATTTAATGATTTAACACAACTACACAATAGAAAATAAATTTTAAAACTTTTTAACAATTAACAGATTAAAATCTTGGAAAATAAAAAGAAAAAAATCTTTAAATTTTATTCAATTTGCTTAATTAAGTGGGATAGAAAAGAGAAAAGATGCTTACCAAGTGATCAACTCCTCAATCCCGTAACTATTAAATATTAATAATCACATCTTTCTTTTCTTGCAAACAATTTAATTTGCTAGAAATCATGTAATCCTTAATTGGTTAAGTAAGGAAGTTTTCTTTTAAAAATAAAGCTTCAACGAGTTAATGACAAACTAAATCAATTCTTAAACTTTGTTTCGCAAAATTCAATTTATTTTGAATTTCATTTAAACCTAGACTTTAATCACCATATTTGTTTTAGCATAAACCATCGTCACATGAAATTATGAGTAGTTAATCAATGAATAGCAAAACATGCCATTTCTACCTCTAACTCGAAATTATATGCTCACAAATTCATAAAATAGAAAAATATCCTTTTCAATTTGTGACTATAGTCAATTTGAAATCATTCTGCATACTTTAAATTATATTACTAAACATCAAGTTATCTCTGTCTCTTTGATATCTGTTTATCTCAAGCAAACTTGCTTTCTTATAACAATTCTTTTAGTAAATTATCTAATTATATGATCAAAACATTTAACTAATGAATAATACATGATTAAGAAGCAATCATTTTAAAAGAGTTGTGCCTAAGAAACGTACACATTTATTTTTTAATTAAAAACATTATGAAGTGCATTATTATCTTGATCTTGGGCCCGGGCTTCCTTTGGACTAGTATATATATATGTGTGTGTGTGTGTGTGCGCGCGCATGTTTATGCCCCTTGATATGATTTTTGTTTTCTCCTCTGCAACCTAGTCTCTATTATAGCAGGGTAACTTCAAGAAGCAGGAAATATGTTTCAAATTCAGAATCGCGGGTGGAGTTGACAAGCGCTAGAAAAAAAACAGGGCAGCCCTTTTATTTCCTTTTACTTTTAAATTGTGTGTCATGGGGACATGAAATTATTTAAGTGTAGGGGTGGAGGAATATATTGTGTTACAAAAAAAAAAAATATGCATTTTCATTATTATTTAGCTATTTTTTAAAAATATATGTGTGTGTGGTTTCGTTTTCATATTAAAAACAAAATTGAAAAGAAAAAACTAAGTTACTTTATCCGTAAGGCAAATTATTTCATGCACTTCCATGGATTTCTTGTTCGGTTCTTTGCCATGGCGTAATATTTTGAACCGAACACTTTTTAGGAATTTTAGGTAATTTCTTTATTTTGATAAATAAGCCGGCTAAACTTGGTTTAATTTGAAAATCATGAGTCTTCAGAAAGACAAATCTAACTGAGTACCTTTCATGAGTTGCACGACTACTTTTCCAAGCTCACACTTGCTTACTGGTGATTGGAATCATGGTGTTCGATAGTCCCAAGTGCATTGTGTGGTCAGTATATATTACCCAGTTCTCATGTTTATTCGGAAATCTAGAACTTGCCTTGAATGTGGTTTGAGGCAAAATTCTAGGCAGATTTTCAGTTGAGAAATGAAAGTAGGCCTTCCTTATTAAACCACGACCTAAATTAACCTACCCTGATATTTTTATTGTTACACCTCAAAAAAATTTCCGTTAATGCACAGTAAATAGACTAACGAAGGGCCTGAAGTATGTGATGTTTCAATAAGTAAGAAATAGCATTTGATGACCCTAATTGAGATTGCAAAGACATTTGAGGTAAGAGAAGAAAGTTTGCCAAGGAAGGCAAGGTATACGTTATGTATCGGAAAGGATTTACGAGTACCGAATTAATGATGACTTAATGATGTCTTGGAGAAGAGTTATAACATCCCTTAGATTGTTAATGAGGTGTTAAACAAGTGTTAAGAAGGTTCCATAAGGATTGGAGATCAAACGAGTCGACGAGAACGAGTTCGGAAAAGCTGGCATTATACGGCCCAACATACGCGCATAAAATATCTTGGCCATATGTTAGGCCGAATATTCGAGCCAGTTGGTAGCCTTCCTTTGGACCAAAAGTACGGCCAAAAATATGGTCGGTATAAATTATACGGACCGTATGTTGTCAGTGAAATCAAGCGGGATGATTGTGAGATATTAATAAGGGGACAAGTTCATTTCATTTCATTTCATCTTCACTCCCCTTCTCTCAAGAACTCTTTAGAACATTTCTCCACACCTCTCCCACAAAAAATTCAAGAGATATTAATGATCAACTTCATCAAACCAAGAAAATCAAGTGTAAGAAACTCATTAAAGTTCATCAGAGACAAGAAATCCAAGTGGAAGTGGAACTAGGGCTTTGCTCAGTGAAGTGTTTCCACCCAAAGTCCATCCCTACACCATCTAAGGTAAGTTTTATGGTCTTTCCATGTTGTTTAAGGTATTGAGAGATTGAAAGACTTGGATTGTAGAAGGAGATAAAAAATGAGTCATGATTCTTGATATGTTGTGATTCTAATTATGCTATAATTGACATTAAGAACATGGGATAGACATTGTATATGAGTGAATGTAATAGTGTGTCATGACCATGAATATGGATGATTTGAAGTGGATTGAGAAATATGGATAATGTAGGTGAATAAAGACTATTGCTATGATGTTGTGAATGTTATTATAGATGCTTGGGAGTTGATATATGATATGGAGGAAGTTGTATAAACAAAGGAGATGCTTCCCAATTTTCTCTAGCTTAGGTCAAGTATGCTAAGCTATCGATTTTCTAATGTTAGTATAAACTCTAATGAATGTAGAAACGTGAGCATTGAAGGAGAACGTTCAAGCGATAGAATAGCTGAACGGAAAGGTATGTAAGGCTAACCCTTCTTTCAATAAGGCATGGTTCTTTGGCTATATACCTATCCTTTCATGAGCCTATGATGTCCTCCAAATGATTCTATCTTTAAAGCTACTAAAGCTCATGATTCTCGTTATGATTTGATTCTACTAAATTCCTTATATGATGAGTGATTCTCTAAGGATAGATGTAATGAAACGATGATAGTAATGATGCCAAAGATGCTTATGAGCTCTTATGTATATGTGTTTATGTACGACTATTATGTAACACTGAGCTTATATGGCCGGGTATGATATGTATTGCACGCACACCACTGCAGTTGGGTACGGATAACCCTGAGCCTTGGTAGGGCCAGGTATGTATAATCACCGAGTCTTGTCATGGCCGGGTATGTGAAACACCGAACCCTCATGGTCGGGTATGCTATGAATATAAATATGAATATGGATATAAATACGGATACAAATACGAATACGAATATGGATACGGATATGGATATGTATGTGTGTATGTACACAAACACGCATTAGAAATGGAAGGTCCCTATGGAAGACAAGTAAGTGTCTATGACGATAGTTCTACTACCTCCCATCTTATGTGTGACGATCTGACGATGTGATAATCTGATGACATGGTAATCTGGTGATACGATCTGTTTATTCCGGAGCCGGTGGTGGGGCAAACCCAGTGGCGAGGCAAAATTTCGCCTTTGGTTTAGGCGAATCCCACGTCGGTTAATATCGGTTATTATGATATGTTCTATTTTTTTTTATATAAGTAAGACAGAAATGTTTTTCAAAAAGAGAGAAGGATAAGCTAAGCCTTCTGACATTCTAATTACTAAATCTGTTTTCTGTACTTCGCTTATGATTTCCAAATTAATATGATTATGACATGTTTTACTCACCGGCATACGTACATACAGGATAAGTGCTGCACAGGCAAGTTATGACCCTCTGATTCCTATACTTGTTTTCTGTAGTGTTTCATTCCGATTATGACGTTGTTAATGGATTTCCTGCTTTACATACTCAGTACATCTTCCGTACTGACCCCCCTTTCTTCGGGAGCTGCGTTTCATGCCGCGCAGGTACACCCAGGTGAGCTAGAGATATTAGCGACGAGACGTTCCGGCGGGATTGGCGAGCTCCCTTGCTCGAAAGTCTTTGCCGAGTCTGAGTTTGTCTGTGTTATGATATCCGAGTCATGTTAGAGACTTTGCAGACAGAGTCGTGTGTATAAGATGTCCGCTGTGAGCGGCTCCATAAGCCGTAGCATTGTTATATGTGGTTTTACAGATTTTGTACAATTACAGGTGTTGTGTAATTTGAAAAAGGTATAAAGTACGTTTGTTTTTCGTACAAATTTTTATTATGTATTTATGATTTGGTCGAGGGCCCAATATGAATTCGAGTATTACGATAGTACGAGGGTTCGCTCGGCCCTAGATAAGGGTCGGGTGCCCATCACACCCTATCGAAAATTGGGATGTGACAAATTGGTATCAGAGCGGTTCGCCCTAGGGGTGTCTGCAAAGTCGTGTCCGGTAGAGTCCTGTTTATGGTGTGAAGCGCGCCACATTTATAAACGAGGAGGCTACGGGGCATCTGGGGGTTACTCTTCTTTGGCGGTTTAGATCGTCTTTTGTAGAGCCAAGTTATAGGAAATTCGACGGTGACCTTTGATTTCGGCGGACTCCGCGTTGACGGGCGGAAGCGACAGCGGTATGGAAGGTTACAAAGCACGCGGGTAAGTAAAGATACGAAAGATATATGTTAAGTAAGGTATCGGCATACGATTGAAAGGCAAGGTTGAAAGCGAAAAGGAAGGTAAGCAAGAAAATGTGACACGTGTAGTCGTGTTGAGCATATGAGGTAAATTTAATATTTTCGGACTTTTGTGAATATTGAGAGCCCTGTGTGGCGATAATACGATATGATATGACATGATATGTACATATGATGATGGCCCTGTGAGGCACTGTTGGTATTTCTCGTGCGAGGTTTGGAATAGAAAGAAATACGAGAGGAAACTCAGAAATTTTTCTAGAAATAATACGAGAGTGGGATACAAGTTGGAAAATATTTTGAAAAAGTCGGATTAATAGTAGCGATGAAAGTCGACTGAGCTGTAAAGTACGGCTGCCCTCTAGGAATAAGTTAACTGAGGAGTGAGTGGTAAAATAGTAAATAAGACGTCGGTGGAAATGTGATAGTAAGGAAATTTGGAAGGACTTGTGCTACTAGGTGATGATTTAGGAAGGATTCGCAGGTCTGGATAAAGAGACATGACTAAGATAAGGATATGAAAAAAAAAAGGAAGAAGAAGAAGAATTGTGACGAATAGGAACGTATTGATAAGACAGCCGGTGAGATGTGTAGTAAGGGCATTTCGGGAATATGTTAAAGACCCCGGCTTACTCAGTATTATGTGTAGAAGGTCGTGCGGTGAGAAAGACGCAGTCAGGAAAGCATTAAAGCGTCGTATTCCATCAAAGCTCCAAAGTTAAGCGTGCTGGCGTGAGAGCAATTCCAGGATGGGTGACCCCCCTGGGAAGTTTCTTGAAAATCCTACAAATTCAGAGGTAAGGAGCGAATAAGAAATTGGAGTAGTCTAAGAGAGATTAGGGTATGTGGAGCGACCAGAAACCTTAAAGGGACGCGCAGAACAGGCCGAGTCAGGTCGGTGAAGAAAAGGAGTTAACGGAAAGAAAGGAATAAGAAGGAAACGAGACAACAGTGTAGTAATAGGTTATGATGTATGACTGAGGATACGAGTACCATAAGCGGAGGATTGTGAGAGACTAAGTTATAGAAAGACAAGAAACGAGGCGAGAATGAATGCTAGGAAATGAGGGGATGATACGGGTAAAATGTGAACGAACGAATACGTTTTGAAAATGAGAAAAGGACTATGTAAGAGTAGTGTGTTCTGAACGAGACAGAGGTAGCATAAGATTTCCCGTGTGCAGGAAAAAAAAAAAAAAACAGGCATGAATGGATAATGGTATAAGCATACCCCTAAAGGGGGGAAGTGGGTAAGAGAAATGTAAGTGTGGGATAAGAACAGTTGATAAGATAGTGTGTTTGGTATGGACGTACGGGCTACCAATTCCCCCCCCTCACCGAAGTAAGTTAGAGAGGTCGGAAGACCAACAATAAGTGTATAAGAGTTAGAATGGTGTTTGAAGAAGTGTGAGAAGTCTTACAAAAACCTCGAAGAACAGGGAAGCAAATGGAGGTGTAAGAAGAAAAAGAGTATGACAAGAGAATGGTATTGGATAGCCTAACAGATAGTATGAGAGACAGCAATGGCTATAAAAAGGGAGCTCCCCCGAGGTGCTTATGAGACCCCGTAAGACTAGTCGAACATTCGAGGACGAATGTTCTAAAGGGGGGAAGGATGTTATACCTCGCGTTTCGTACATTTGAATATTCCGAGTTAATGACGGCAAGTTGAGGGCAAGATGAATTCGGGATACGAGGCAGATAATTTTAACCCTCGATATCGATGTAAGGCATAAGTTGCCTATGACTTAGTGGCATGGATTATTAAGGAAACTTTGGGGTCAAAGGTGAAATTTTAAAAGTTAGTAGTTCATGAAAAATAAGGCCACATGTAGTGTGGGCCATGGTCACTTGGAAGCTTAACATATGTGGAATTAGATGACTTGGTAAGTCATTTTTCATCATGTGCATTTTTTGGAAATTTCATGAAACTTGGAGAAATTTGGAGGGAAGGAGAATTTAAAAAAAAAAAAGAATAAAAGAGGGGCACATGACCGGCCATGTGACCCATTATTACTATATATATATATGTGTGTGTGATGACCAAGAAAACACATTTTCATCATTTAGGTTCTAGAGAAATCAAGAGAAAGAAAAGAAAAAGAAAGGAAAGAGAGGAGAGGTGAGTTCGGCCAAGCTGGCCGAACAGGGAGTTGGGGGAGTGATCATGGAAAATTTTTTCTTTTCATGCTTTCCTACTAATTAGAAGGTCCTCGTCGACGTGGAGTAATTGTTGGAAGAAGAAAACCATCCGTTTGGCAAAGAACAAGGCCTAGCCGAGAAGAGGAGGTGAAGGAAAGGTATGATTCAATCTTATTTCTCATATGTTATGAATGATTTGTGCATGTTGAGAAGTATGGAAGTGAATGAAAATCATGAAAGTAGGGATGTTGGAGTGTAGCCGTGGGTATGCATGTGTGGCCGTGTGGTGTGTATTGTGTTGGAGTAAGGAATTACTTGTATTTAACATGTTTGTGTGTTGTTGTAATGTGTAGCGAATGAATGAAACTCATGAAAAATTATATGTTGGTGTTGGGCCGTGTAGGGGCTGCTTGGCATGCAAGAAGTGAGCTAATGTTATTTGGTATTTTGGATGTTGTCGTTATGAATTCGATGATGTAAAATGAAAGTTAATGTTTTATGTTGATATTAAAGACTATGTGGGCTGAATTGAGAATTAATGTGATCTTAATGTGGTTTCTTGAATTTATGGAAATAATGTTGTTAAAGTGTGGTTTGGTGGCGTAGTGATGAACTTGAAAGAAGAAAATGTGTTATGAATATTTTTAATGAAGTTGGAAGGTCTCGGGTAAGATTGGAAGTTGGTTTGGACATCTTAAATTGCCTATTGATATTGTTATTATGATTGTTGGTTTGGTTGTTGTTGATTTGGCCGAGTTAATTCTCGGGGTTGGTGAATATATAGGGGAAATGCTGCCGGAATTTTTGTAGATTAAGTGACGGCTTGGAATTGGGTTCTTCCATGCTTATGGCCAATGTTGGATGCCTTATGACATTATTGTGGATCGTGAGAAACCAAGACACAAGTTGGATTGGTTCCGAGGGCGGCCAAGGTATGTAAAGCTCACCCTTCTTTCTTTGGCATGTCTTAGTACTATTAGGCTATGACCCGAGCCTTGGGGTTACTCCACTCTTAAAATCCGAGCTCAAAAACGTACTTTGCTCGATCCTAAAGACATACTCCTTATTGCATTCAAGCTAAGATCCTTAGGTTTCCAAAGGATTGGATTTTAAAAAGATCTATAAAGAATTTTGACTACAAAAAGGGTTCCGAACTTCAAACGTCCGTAACTTTTGCATACGAGCTCGGAACGCCCCAAAACATAATAGGTAAGTTCATAGGACATAACATTCCCCTAACTCTCGTAGTCGGGCCCGGACGGGGTCGGTACCCGTCCGCGGGGCCCGCGGCCCTTCTATGCTTACCTTTAATTACCTTTTTGAAAAACTTAATACTATTTTCACTTTGACTTCCGCATGTGGACTCCTTACTTGCATAATGAGTTAAAATTATGATTTTGTGAATATGATTACTCACTTATCTGTTAAGTCTGAAATAAGGAACTGTATATATATGATTCCGACACGTAGCTATAATGATTAAAGTCCTCTTTGACAAGCCATGAGTAACATTTGATGTAAACCGATTTGGCTATTGTCCGTATTCGGGGATGATAGTCTGTTTTGATTGTTTAAGTACGTATATGTTTGGAGATGCGTATAGATCATCGATTCGCTCGTGCATGATATTGTTACTTCGCCGAGTCCGGCCGGTACTATCGTGCGCACAATGCGAAGTATGATGAGCTTCGAAGTATGATGAGCGACTATTATTATGGTGTTATGATGTGTCCGATGCGCGCCCCTTTTCGTAGGATGCCGTGGTTATGTGATATGATGTGTGACGGAGATGCGGGGAGATCCCGAAAACTTCCGAAGTATGATGTGTTGTGGCGCCCAAGGCGGGAGGGGCGACCACGTTCCGGATTCGCGGGACCCATTATGGGCGCATAGGATGTATGTGATATGCTATTACGCTTGATGCGATGATATAATGATTTGATAATGTGAAAATCTGACAATATAATGAGTCTGTTCTGATGATGCAATAGTCTGATAATGTGACGATCTGACGATGTGATAATCTGATGACATGGTAATCTGATGATACGATCTGTTTATTCGGAGCCGGTGGTGGGGCAAACCCAGTGGCGAGGCAAAATTTCGCACTGGTTTAGGCGAATCCCACATCGGTTAATGTCAGTTATTATGATATGTTCTATTTTTTTTTATATAAGTAAGACAGAAATGTTTTTCAAAAAGAGAGAAGGATAAGCTAAGCCTTCTGACATTCTAATTACTAAATCTGTTTTCTGTACTTCGCTTATGATTTCCAAATTAATATGATTATGACATGTTTTACTCACCGGCATACGTACATACAGGATAAGTCTTGCGCGAGTGCGAGTTATGACCCTCGGATTCCATCTTGTTTTCGTAGTGTTTCATTCCGGTTATGACGTTGTTAATGGATTTCTGCTTTACATACTCGGACATCTTCGTCGACCCCCCTTTCTTCGGGGGTGCGTTTCATGCGCGCGGTACACCCGGAGTGAGCTAGAGATATTAGCGACGGACGTTCCGGCGGGATTGGCGAGCTCCACTTGCTCCGGAGTCTTTGCCGAGTCGAGTTTGTCCGTGTTATGATATCCGAGTCATGTTAGAGACTTTGCGAACGAGTCGTGTGTATAAGATGTCCGGCTGTGAGCGGCCCATAGCCGTAGCATTGTTATATGTGGTTTACGATTTTGTACAATTACGGGTGTTGTGTAATTTGAAAAAGGTATAAAGTACGTTTGTTTTTCGTACAAATTTTTATTATGTATTTATGATTTGGTCGAGGGCCCAATATGAATTCGAGTATTACGATAGTCTGAGGGTTCGCTCGGCCCTAGATAAGGGTCGGGTGCCCATCACACCCTATCGGAAATTGGGGTGTGACATTATGCTATTTCTTATGTTGTCTCTTATGCTTCTATAATGATGTTGATTATGCTTTACATACTCAGTACATTCTTCGTGCGCGTCCTTTTGTTTGTGAACGCTGCGTCATGCCGCGGTGGCCGGAGACGAGCTTGATCCATAGCTTTATTACTCGGGGACTACGTGGGGGGCTCGTTTCATTCGGAGCTACAACTTTTGGTATCTATTCTTTTGTGTACATACTTATGGGCATGGCAGGGTCTTGTCCCGCCTATATGATGTGACGTACTCTCCTTAGAGGCTCGTAGACATGTGTATATGGTTAGATGTATTTGGCCTTGTCGGCTTATATTTCGAATATCATTTTGTTAGCCTCGTCGGCTTATGTACATTGATATGGGCATAGTTGTAGATGGTGATATAAATGTATTGTTGCCCAATGAGATTAGTATGAATGATGGGTAGAAAGTATGATTTAGCTATGTGGCTCACCTAAATGTAAATTGGAATGTATGATAACAGGTGCCCGGGGGGGTTAGCACCGGGTACCCGTCATGGCCCTCCGGTTGGGTCGTGACATTTATCCCTTGCTAGCCCCGTTGAACCTAAATGAATTATTCCTTATTTATTGATCGCCAAGTCTTAACCCTTAACCTTTTTGTTATTACGACTTGCTACTTGTTCGCCCTATTTCTTTTTGGCACTTCGAGAGTTGATTTGAATGCAGAAAATTTAGTGTGAATGATGAAAAAAAAAAGGTGAAAGGACAATTGATTGAGATTGTTGATCTTTTGGAGATGTTGTCTGAGATTAAAAAAAAATTGTTGCAAATTTGAAAGAAAAAAAAAAAAGAAAAAGCAAAAAGAATGCAACAAAGAGATGTTGGCAACTCCATTTTCAAATGGGAAATAACAAAATTGTGAAACGATTGAAAAAGAAGAACAGAGGTTTATTGTTTAAAAAGAATTGGAAGGCAATCGTGTTTGAGTGACAAAATAAAAGTGTAGTGCCTATACGGAATTTAAATCACTCTTATCCATATGTATCCTATCCGTCCCTAAGCGTACATTACAACCTTATGAAAGCCCTACATGATCTCAGCTCAAAGACGCCTACATTAGTGGATAATCACATGATAGTCAAGCTTATGGTTATTTCCGGTAACATGAGATACTTCTTTGTTGAGAGTGAGCGAAATTTCAACATATGCCCTTCTTTGTTCTAAAATAGATATATTGTGTGATATCTGGGCATCTTTCTTCATTTGGTGAGACGCACTTGGGATTAGAAAATATTGTTAGTTCAATTTTCAATAAGTAAATATGAGTACGGTTAAAGGTTGTAGAACTCATGCAATTATCTTAGTCTATTCTTCTCTACCGAAAGTTCTCATGATATTACTTAAAATATTTAGCCACTATATTTTATGGTTTTCTTTGCTCGAGGACGAGCAAATATTTAAGTGTGGGGGTATTTGATAAGAAAAAATACATATATAAACTAAGTTGTTATTTAATTTTAAATATTAATATTTCTATATTTTATTTGCAGGAAATATCATAATTTAATAAATAAATCAAGAGAGCAAAATGAAGAAGAAGATCCAAAAAAGGAAAAGCAAAAGAAAGAGAAAGGAGGTGCTGCAAAGATGAAATAAATTAGACAAATTCTCTTAAATGTGGGACCCATCAAAATTGAAACTAAGAAAGCTAAAGGAAGAGGAAGACAAACCTTATTCTCAATAAAAGAAAGGGAGCAGCTATGAATACATGCAAGTTGGCAAAAGAGTTCGTCAACACCATTTTCTTTAATCAACATCCTATTGTTGATTGGCTAAATTGGAAGAAAAGTATTGCAAAAAGCTTGCGTGCACACGGGAAGATTTTGCTGAAGAAAAAAACTCTGTAAATATCAATATTTGAAGCTGCTTATGGATAGAAAACGGAAAGGAAGCAAAATAATACTTTGTTTCCATTCTAGAGCCTTTTCTTTATAGCTTCTTCGATTATTCAGTGTAGGAAATTATTCTAGTTCCTGCTTTTAATTAAATAGTGGAATTATTCTTCTTGAATATTTCTCCTATTTTCTTATTTAATGGATAAGAATATTTCCGTTAGTAGTACTAACTCCAATATGGAGTAACTTTCTTATGTGTTGGGAGAATGACGGATCTTAATATTTCTATATAATAGTAGTTATTATTCCTCAATTTCACATGTTTGAGCGGAAGCTTTTTATTTAACTATCGCTTTATGTTAGATGTTATTTTATTTGTTAGCGTCTATCAAATTTATGCGACAAATTAACTTTTTACTAATTACGTAATCAAAAGAGTGGAAGAAGTAATGTAAGTTAATTGTCGCATTGACAAATGTTAAACGTTTATTGAGTAACATCTATCTCTTTTATGTTATAATTAATTTTACACTTATTTGTAATCGAGAGAGGCGGATAGTGTAATAATTAGTTATGGCAAGTAAGATAACCGAAAGGGACTTACTATAAAGAGCATGTTTCAGTTCAAGCATATATTTCTGGTTCTTCAATATTACTGTTTTGATAATTAATTTGTATAACCGAGAGGAGTGCAATTAAATTTTCAACTTAAGTAATAATATATAAATGTAATCGCGAGAGGCATTTATACATTTTTGAGAAATAGAAATTGGAGAATAAATAAATCTACTATATAATAGACATATTAAGCGAAGTCGAAATCCCAACACTTTTTATTACATTTGTGAAAAATTAAAATATTTCTCCATTGCTTTATTTACACATATTTAGTTAATTAACTCACCAATCAACTCTCTTCTGATATTCTCAAATAGTAATTAAAATAAGAAACGTCTGCAGAATAGATAAACCAATCTCTGTGGGTTCGACATCTTTCTATACTATAATTTGACAGAGTACGAGTTAAAGTTCATATAAGCTAGACACTCGTCATGGGTTCATATCTACTATTTATTATAAATTTAGTAAATTTTTACATATAAATTTGTACACCGCTTCGAAAGAATTGAACCCCAAATTATAATGCTCCATCCGCCCTTGTAGCTCCTTGAAGTAATTTTATTGTTATAGTAGGTAAAGTTAAAGTAATAGTTATAGCATGATGGAGATTTTCTCTGTTTCTTTTTTTGTGTTTAACTTTCTCAACATCCCTTCCGCCTTACCCGCAATTTACTAACATCTATTTTGCGATGACAGAAAATCATGCATGTTTAGAAAAAAATGATTCATTTTTCCTTTGACAACGAAAACATTTTCTGACCCGCATTTCAAAAAATATTTGGAAGCAAAAATGTCTTTATTAACTTGAAGAGCTTCCCATTTTGGATTTTGATTTTAATGTTACCTCTTGATACTTGGTCAATGGCATGTTTCTCGATTAGATAGTTGTAATATAGATATAAAATAATAAATAAAAGACTAGCATTTTAAACCAAGCTCGACTAATTTCAAATCCTTTTTTCTGAACAAATTTTATAGATGAAAATCATGAGAAATTAACAAATATGGAGCAGAGGAAACAAACCTCCTCTTTAATAAATGAATAAAGAGAAAAAAATCACCATATCTACAATTTTTATTGTCTTTCGCTGAGTCGGGTTTTACATAACATTTCAAACTTAGAATTTTCTGACTAGGTTACAACTCACAATATTTGTATAAACATATCTATTTATATTGAGTTGTATTTCGAGTAGTATGCACGTACATGAAGTAGAATAAACGAGAATTAATTCTTTTCCAGATGAGTCCTTTATAACTTTTCAAAATGCTAATAGATCTTGTAGAAAATTCATCGTTCTTTAATCTTTTTTAAAATGTTACAACATTAGCATATATATATATATATATATCTTGTATTATAGCAAATGATTGATCATGCTAATCTAGCGTATATAATAAAAAAACAAATGAATCTGTCTAATGTAATCACACTAATATTTTACTTTTCTGCTCCGTCATGTCATGTAATCCTAATTCATTTTAGGTCAACATCTTTACTTTATTAGTTGAATATATTGTCAACGCTAAATGAAAAGATGCAACTTAAGCACATTAGAATCTATTTAGGATAACAATTCTTTGTAAAATATAAGCATCGCAATACATTAGAAGAATTTACCGAATCTATAAATTAACCTCAAAATACATGTCTCAAAATATTAGATCATGTCATATAAATTTAATTTAATTGTGAGTACAAGTTTGATATTTTAATTTGTCGAAAAATAGATTCTCTCACTGTTAATTTCGAAAATAGAAAAAGTCACGTAGGTCATGGGTTTATGTATTTTTAAAGGGAAAACGCATCTTTGTTAATATGCTTTGCTAAAAGGTCTATATTTACCCTTTGCTTGAAGTTTGGCTCACTGGTGCCTCTTGTCGTTACACTTTTGGCACACATTTGTCTCTGTAGTTTGGAAATAGGTTAATTGGAGCGAGAGTAAACTATTTCGCAAACTACAGGGGCAATGTGTGCCAAAAGTTTAATATCGTCGGACAACATTAATCCAAACTTCAAACGGAGAGTAAATGTAGACCTTTTTGTAAAGTACAAGAGTAAATTTGATTTTTCTTCCTTTTATAAATGCAATTCTCACTTGCTTGAGCTAAGCCAATTAGTAATCGTAAGGGAAACAAATAAATCTGATTGACGCAAAAAAAAAAAAAATCTCCTCAGGGTTGCTTTTAATTTGGTAGATGATGCATGTTCCCATTTGTTTGAATCATTTTGTAGTCGTAATGGAAAAAAGTAAAATTGTTGAAAACATTTCTCAGTAAGGCTCTTGTGGTAGATGATGTTCCCATTTGCTTGAATCAATTGGAAGAATAAATTGATGCAAAGTGTATCTCAACTAATATGTCTTTTAGCCTCAAATCTCTTGCTTTTGACCCTTTGGACAAATGCGACATAAAATGATTTGCTTTATGTGAGAAATCTAATTATGTTCATTGTATACTTTTCTCGGGTAGTAAATTTAATTTAAGTAACCTGGGATTAACACATAGTCAGCTCCTTAGATTTGCGTAATATTTTATTTAGACATTCAAACTAAGCAGTGTTTCAATTGAACACGCTAATTTCTAATAAAGTGTTTCAATTAGATACTTTTGGTTTTTGAAGTAAAAAAAAAAATTGAGTGTGTTTCCATTCGTGTATTGATAGTTGATTAATAATCAAAAAAATACGTCATCTCCTTTAATTCGCACAATCAACCCGAGTAAAATTAAATGAGTGGTGGTTGGGGTAGGGGGAGGTGGGAAGTGTAGGTTAGGGTAGGGTCGGGTTAGGGGGTGGGTATCACGCCTCTAATCAGACTATTACCTTGTTTTGACCGTAAACACTTCCCTACTGTTGCATTCCATATTACAGAGTCTTCAATATTATATGAATCTTTTACCCACAAGGGTTGGCTGAATTGATTGGATGAGTGGTTTTCTACATGGGAGATCCGGGATCGATTTTCTCACCAGCAGTGTTCTCAATCAGAGCTCATCATACCAGGCTTGCCTAGTACGGTTTACTTCTCCTGGGTGATTTATGAGCTATTGCACAATGAGAAGGTTGCCTATTGCGCACCCGAAGGGTAGCGACTGCGGGTTTCCTGGGATTTCTAAAAAATTAATTGGTGTGGGGGTGGGGGTGGGGTGGGTGGGTGGTGGTTGGGGTGGGTGAGGGTTACGCTACAATTAATGTCAAATGCCACTTGTGGAACTTGTTTTTCCGATTTCCATTATGAAAGTTATTTTCCTCACTTTTAAGGAAATTGTTTTCTTAGAAAAAAATAATTTTAAATTTTTTTGACCAATCAAACATGAAAAAATTGGATAATATTTTTCAAAAATATTTTCCTCCATTCCAAACACAACCCGAAGAGGTTATTGATTTCCAAACTTTAAAAGTGAAAGTGTAATTTCTCCAATTTCTCCAAAAGATTTTTAAAAGAAAGAATTAAAAAAATATTAAACCCCACTCTTTCCCACTCCTCGTTTTCCCTTTCCCCAGCCTCCATATTTTTCTACTTTAATTTCTCCTCTTATTTGTTCATGTTACTCACAGATGAAGCAAAAGAGATTGTGTGTGGAAGTAGCTGGAATTTTGTTTTAAAAGTGAAAGAAGAGGTTTTATTCCCATTGTGCTAATCTAAATAAAAGAACACATGATATTATCTATTTAATTTGGAAATGATCAAACATAACTAAAATAAAACATTGAGTATTAACTTGTGCAGAACCAAATTATAAGATATTAGTTGAGACTTATTTTAGCTGCGATCCGAGTGTTCTTCTTCTCCTTTTTTTTTTTTTTTTTTTTCTTTGGAAATGAGAAAAGTTGGCGATCGGCAGAATAAATTGATAAAAGTTTGAACTTCTTATTCCGGACATGAGACAAACTCGTAGTTGATGAAAAATCTTCTCATTTCAACTACCATGGTCCATGAGCTTGATAAAAGTTGAAGCCTACTCCTATATTTTCAAAGGTAACATATTTTTTATAATCATCACATTTAGTACTCTATTTCAATTTATGTGAATCAATTACTGTTTGATGAGTCTACAAGGTAGTTACTACGTTTTTCTTACATTTTTTCTAAATTATTTGAATTATAAATTATTATGACTTATTGTACTTTTTATGTACTTTCTAAATATATAAATTTTATTTTTACAAACTTGAAAAATCTATATCAAAATTTACGGTCAAAGTTGTAAAATTTGACTCTCCTATTCCGAAAAGGTTCACATAAATCAAACGGGAGGAAAGTATTTATTAATTCAATTAATTAGGATTCACGCAGTATATAATTGGAGAGGTCATGAAACCCTTATAAGGTTAAGGAATACTCTTAACACGTGTCAAGCAAGTGTCTAAGGGTCCCGTTTAAGCTAGTCCCTTTAGCCGTAAGCATTAATCAATGTTATATGCTTAATGAATAATTATATAAATATTATAGTACGTACATTTAGCTAACTGGTGGAGGCATAACCTGGCCTAAGATTTACTAAGACATAATGATCCAACTTTAGATTGTGTTTGTTGGGCGCGACGAAGTTTCATTGCATCTATTAAGACTGCTAATTCTACGCAGTTCCACACTTACCGACAATTGCTAATCTTAATGCGGATAATTAACCCACCAAAATATTACTTAATTCTATGGATAAAGTCTTTACTAAGTCCTGAGGGCTGGCTATTCTGTAGGGTTTAAGATAAACAATATTAGTATTTCTTACTCAAGAGCCTTTGTATTGATGTAGAATTTCGAGGTAAGAGTGCATAATACCAGAGCTCAAAGGCGAAGCGTAAGCTATTTTAATCCCACAAGTGGGTATAAAAAGGGTCAGATCTACGGATACCTACCTCTATCTTTACAAGATAGAGAAATTGTTTCTGATAGATTTTAAACTTAAAAAAAATGTACTGATGTAGGAATGTAGGAAAACCATAAATCAATGAGTTCCGCACGTACCTTTATTACACTACTAAAAAACTGCCAAAAATCGACGGACTGCGTCGCTTCGACAAACCGACGCAGTCCGCCGGTTTTGTGTATTTCTAATTTTTTTAATTAAAAAATGGACGGACCTCGTTGGTTTTTTTTGCTGAATTTTGCGCTTACAATTCCCCCAAAACTTTTACACAAAAACCGACGTGGGACGTCAGTTTTACTAAAAATAAATAATTAAAAACCAACGGACGACGTCGGCTTTTTTTTAAAAAATATATTAAATAATTTATAATTCATTTTCTTTTTCAAATTATTAATAAATGATTTTTTTAAAGAAACCGACGGCGTGGGTTTCTTTAATTTTGTTTTTTTTTTTTTTTTTTTTTTTTGGGTCAAAGGATTAAAAAAACCGACGGACTGCGTCGGTTTTTTTAGTTCATCAACACCCAAACAGGTTCAGTCCACCATTTCCCCCATTTCCCAAAACCGACAACCTGCGCCACCACCCACCTGCGTCGACCACCCCCACCACTTGCGCAGCTCGCCCCTGCCACCCCAGCCCCGTTTTAACAAAAAATTTGACATTAGTACTCAAATTAGGGCTTTTAAATTTCTTTCAGTTTTAGTTTTATTTGTAGATTTTAGGCCTAATGTTAGTCTATTTAGCTGTGTTAAACATCATTTGTAATGTTATTGATGTTGAATTGTGCTATATTTTAAAAATGTAAACTTAATATATTGATGTTGAAGTGTAAAAATTATACTTTATTTGACTAGTTTACTTTTTTTTTTTTTTTGGCTTGAGATTGTGCTTTTTGTTAGAATCCATAAGTTATTAAAGTTAGAATTGTTATTGAGCATTCAAAATTAGAATTGGTTGAGATTGTGCTTTTTAAAGTTAGAATTGTTAAGTTATAATATTTCTATTACCTCAAAACTAAAATGTAGACTCTATTTGAATAGGTTTACTTTTCAATTTTTAGAATTGGTTGAGATTGTGCTTTTCAAAATTATATTAAAGTTAGAATCCATAAGTTATTAAAGTTAGAATTGTTATTGAGAATTCAAAGTTAGAATTCGTTGGGATTGTGTTTTTCAAAGTTATATTAACGTTAGAATTCATAAGTTATTAAAGTTAGAATTGTTATTGAGAATTCAAAGTTAGAATTAGTTGGGATTGTGCTTTCTTAAGTCATATTTTAAGTTAGCATTCTTAAGTTATAGTATATTTCTATAACCTCAATAATTTGTGGGTATATTTTTGTATATGGATCGTCTGTGGATGTATAATATGAATAATAGTGATCGTGTGAGTGTACATGATGAATTTGTTGAAGGTGTTAACAGGTTTATCACACATGCAATGCCACTTCACCCTTTTCAAAATGAAGGGGTAATTAGGTGTCCTTGTTTGCATTGCAAGTGTAAGAAGTATTTGAAACCGGAAACGGTTAAGGTTCATTTATATAGTCGTGGGTTTAAGGAGAGATATTATGTTTGGACTGATCATGGAGAGACTGATGGGGTCAATGGTATATTTTATAATATTTTTGTTAGTGAAAGTAGTAGAATATAGTCACGTCCAATATGATCGAGTTAATGTAGTAGTAGGTCGCAGGAATATAGTCACGTCCAATATGATCGAGTTAATGATACAATTAATGATGCTTTTGGGGTATATTCTGGGTTTGAACCTGAGCAAAATTTTGAGCAACCTCCTAATGAAGAAGCAATGCGCTTCTATCAAGAATTAGAAAAGGCTAGTCATCCACTTTGGGTAGGAAGTCAGCATTCTAAGTTGTCTGTTGCAGTTAGAATGATTAATATCAAATCAGATTGGATTGTTGCTGAAGCTGCTATTGACTCAATGACTACGTTACACCTCGAAAATTTTCGCGTCGTTTACGTTGTGAGTAAACTAACGTAAGCTTGGAGAGGTCATGGAACTCTTATAAGGTTAAGGAATACTCTTAATAAGTGTTAAGCAAGTGTTTAAAGGTTCCGGGATTAATCAAATCGAAGAAAATAAGTTTGTCGAAAATTTGGCAGGATTTTGAATAGAAAGTTTGGGTCAACTTCAGAGAGGTATGTCTCCTGGTATATCAGGAGTTTTGAGGTGTTTCAAGAGCCTAAAATGAAGTTCGTCGAGTGTAGTTTCCAACTCAACAAACCGTTCCTCAATACGACATCGGAGTAGGGAGTTATGGGCATTTCAAGATAAGCTGGCAAATGGTTTCTCCACGGGCCCCACTTGGAAAGTCGGTGGAACCGACTTTCAAAGGTTATTAAAAATACACTATTATTCCCCCTTTTTCATTATTTACACTTCTTTTGAGCTCTAGAAACATCCATACGCTTCTCTTAAACACTTATAGCCCCTTAAATCAAGAATTCAACAAGATTACACTAAACTAGTTCATGAAAAGTGATTATTCTTGCTTCTACTTGATGGTGTGGTGAGTTTGGTCTTGAAGAAAGTTGGTGTGGCTAAAGTTCTTCAAGTATAAGGTATGTTCTTCATCCTATCTCTTATGTTGAGTTGATTTGAAGGTTTAGCAAGTCTTAAAAGTGAAAATAGTTTTGGATGAAAGGTCATAAAGTGTTGTGTTGTGGTTGCTGAGTTTATGGACTGTTTTGAGCATGTTGTGGCTGTGTTTTTGAGATAATTTCCATGTATATGGATGGTATCTAATGTTGTTGGTGTGTTTATGAGATTATGCTCCTTGATTGGGAGGAAAGGAAGTATATATTATTATTGTATATTGATATACTTTGGGTTGTTTGATGTATACATTTTGTAAGGGCAATAAAAGGAGTATTTAAGGACTTTTGTAGGTTTGTTGTTGTTATTATGGTTTGTTGAATATGTTGAGGTGATTCGATAGTAAGGGGAAATATTGCTTGTTTTACTCTAGAATCAAGTTGTTGTTGATATACGTGATATAGTAGCACCATCTAAGTTTATTTGTGTATTCCTTGTTATAGGAATGGAATGGCGTGTTAGTTGTAATTAGCCCGATTGTTGGATTGCTTGGGCGACTTGAGGTATGTTAAGGTTAGTCCCTTTCTTTTTAAAGGTATGATTCTTTTCTTATGAATCCACACATGCTTTCCATAACATCCTTATTCCCAAAAAGCTAGAAGTTCGTGATTCTCAAAATTCTTATGATGCCAAAGATAGATGTTTTCCATGTTGATAATGATGGTAATGATGATTCCATTTTTGGAGATTCCAAAGCTTATGGATTTGATGCTATTATAAGATTATTGAGCTTATTTCATGATTTCCTTGATTTTACTCATTGTTGTTGATATCACCTTATGATAAAGGTGAGATATAGCGATGATGATTGCTCCATAATATAAATCGGAGGTTACCGACCTTACATCATTCCGATAGAATAGTAGCATTTAATTGGGCTCTCGTGCATGTTATATGTATTTATATATGTGTAATTTAGATACTTACTGCGCCTTAACGGCCGGACAAGATACTATATATATATTACCGCGCCTTAACGGCCGGACAAGATACAATATATATTACCGTGCCTTAACTATATATATATATATATATTACCGCGCCTTAACGGCCGGACAAGATACTATATATGTATATATGGAAAAGTTTTTTTAAAAAAGCTAAGCATGCACGACTTCAAAGGCACAGGTTGATCTCTTTTATATTACTTTATCTTCATACTTTCATTATGTTATTATTCATGCCTTATATACTCAGTACATTATTCGTACTGACGTCCCTTCTTGCGGTCGCTGCGTTCATGCCCGCAGGTAGACAGGTAGACGGATCTGATCCTTAGGAGCTTCATCAACGGAGTCTCAAGAGCGCTCCATTTGCTTCGGAGCTGCAGTCTATTGGTATTACTCTTTTGTGTATATACTTGGGCATAGCGGAGTCCTGCCCCATCTTTATGTATTCCTGTATTCTATATAGAGGCTCGTAGACAGATGTATGTATCTAGATGTCCCATAACCTTACCGCTTCATATTGTTATATAATATTTTGGCAGCTTTGTCGGCTTGTGATGACGAGTATAATTGTTGAGGATTATATAGAAATGTGCCGTAATCTTGTGGCATATGCCCTTACAGATTATTATGCCCATGAGCTAGCTTACGGCCCACCTAGAAATGGTTATGATATGTATGTTCAGAGGTGCTCGGTAGGCTAGCTCCGGGTGCCCGTCATGGCCCCTTGGTTGGGTCGTGACAGATTAAGCTTGTGGGGGAACTAGTTAGTTCGGAATTCGACATACCTAAGAGTTACTATCAAGCAAAGAGATTGGTTTCCAAGTTAGGATTGTTGTATGATAGAATTCATTGTTGTCCAAATGGTTGTATATTGTTCTATAAGCAAGATGTTGATTTAAATAAATGTAAATTGTGTGGACATGCGCGTTATGCGCGTTATATGCAAACACCTAGTGGGAAGATGGTTCCAATTAAGGCGATGCATTATTTACCTATTATACCTAGGTTAAAGAGGTTTGCATCACCGAGTTCTACTCCTCACATGAGATGGCATACCTAAAATAGAAGGGCACCTGGTGTTATGTGTCATCCACCGGATGGAGAAGCGTGGAAATATTTTGATAAAACTTATACTGATTGGGTTTGTGTGCGGATGGTTTCACACTATACTTTGTTTCGGCCGCACCCTATTCTTGTTGGCCTGCATTTCTTACTCCGTATAATCTACCGCTTGAGATGTGTAAGACAAGTCCTTACATATTCCCAAATTGTGTTATCCCTGGTCCCCGTAATCTAAAAGTTTTGATTGATGTCTATGTACAACCTTTGATTGATGAGTTAAAATATTTGTGGTGTGAAGGTGTAGTGACATATGGTGTATCAACTAAGACAAATTTCAATATACGTGCTTCTTTGATGTGGGCCATTGATGATTTTCCTGCGTATGGGATGTTGTCTGGTTGGATAACTACTGAAAAGCTAGCTTGTCCTCATTGCATGGAGCAGTACAACCAAACTCAGCCTGACTACCAGAGCCGTCCTCCACCAGAATTAAAGGCAGAACTTTGGTGTAGAGCAGTTGGGGGAGTACAAAAGGGTAGAGTGTACGGTCTAGGCCCAAGGAACAACTGAAGTCGCCTTCGGTCAGGATTATGAGGTGAACGGTCTTCTCAACAAGCTGAGGGAGTTGATGGTGTTCAGGTCGCAACTATGGTGCAGCAAATCAAAGAACTTAATCGGAAATTAGAAAGCATCGAGGCACAAAAGAGTCAAAGAATTTGATGAAAGCGAACCTTGAATCGCTCACAAGACAAATTAAAAGCCACATCGTACGCGGACGATTTCGTGCCCCCCCCCCCCCCCAGCCTGCCCCGATGATGAAGATGATGATGACAGCGAATACGTAGCCCGGACACCGGATGAAAAGTTGCAGTAGTTTGAATTTCACAATGGACTTATGTTTTATGCTTATAAACTTATGTTAAAACTATGTAGAACTAGTTAATGGTACTTTTGGTAGGACATTTGAGTATTTTAAACTTTGATGGTCTATTTAGATCGTATTTGATGAGTTTAGATAGTGTTTGATATGTTTGATTATTACTTAGGGTGATTTTATGTGTTGTATAGCTCTTTTAGAATTAATTTGGAGCATTTTAGTGCTGGTTTTGAGCAGGTTATTGTGTTGGTTATTGTACTGATTTTGTGCAGGTGTGGCTGCAAAAAATGCAACAATTACCTTTTTTTTTCCCCAGAAAACCGACGTTGTCCATCGATTTTCTGGAAATTAATTCTGTATAATTTCCAGTAAACCGACGAATTATGTCAGTTTTGTTATAAAAAAATATAAATTAAATAAATTACCGACGCAGTCCATCGATTTTTTATAAAATTTATATTATTTCTTTTTAAATTAAAAAATTAAACATTAAAAAAAACCGACGTAGTCTGTTGTTTTTAAAAAAAAAAAAAAAAAATTTGATTATTGGATATAAAACCGACGGACCACGTAAGCGACGCAGTCCGTCAGTTTCCAAAAAGCGATGCTATGAAAATTGACGGACCGTGTTGGGTCGCTTTTTTGTTGGTTTCAATGAAAAAATCGATGCGGGCTGTCGATTTTGTACGATGATTTTTGGCAGCTTTTTAGTACTGTTAAATGGCTCAAGGTTATACTCAAGTTTTGAATTGATAAAGGAAAGATCTCGTAAAACATCGGGACAGTCTGGTGTACAAAGCATCCCCATTTGCGCAAGTCCAGGAAAGGACCGCACCCTAAGAGGTCTAATGTAGACAAAAGAGTTGTGAAATTCTAATTTTTATTATATTGGGTAAATATTATTGGGAAAAATTTTTGTTAATAGTTGATGGTTTTGATTGGGGACATGAATTAAGGAATCCTTGCTCTAACTCCATTTGCATCAAATTATTTGTCGCTTTTTTGTTTTACACGTCCCTTATGAAATATTAATTAAGAGGGGTATTTGACTGACATTAACCTTATTTATGTCTAAGTTATAATCTCTTTGCATTAAATATTTACCTTATTTATGTATCATCTCCATTAATGACAAATTTCTACCAAGGGTAAAATGGGAAAAAAATAATTGATTGTGCCTTAAAATTCTAAAATGACATTTGAAACAAGTATTTTTAATAACCACGACAAATAATTTGAGATGGGCGGAGTAAAATGAAGAGGGGTTTTGACCCCTTAATTATGATTTTCTTTTCTTTTCTTTTTAGGTTGACATAATTATCATTAAATTTGTACATTTAATTAGGAATGCGTGAAAGGTAAATTTGAGAAAATCTTCTTGATTTTGTGAAACATCAATTATTTTGAATAAACTTTTAGAGGCTAAAATATCAATTATTATGGACCGGAGGTAGTAATAATTTTGGGCAATTTTGCTTTTTGAAACTGCGACAATAAATACTACTCCTTCCGTCCCAAAAAGATTGACCTCCTTTCCTTTCAATTATTAAAAAAAATTATCTCCTTTCTATATTTAAACAATTTAACTTTTGAGATGGTCAACAAATATCTAAAGGCATTGTTGTAGACCACACACATTTCAAAAGTCTTTCTTTATTTTTTAAACTTTGTGTCAAGTCAAAAGAGGATAATCTTTTTGGAACGGAGGGAATATATGTGTCAGTGCTAATGAAATACTGGCTTCCAAACAAAACAGATTAAAATACTTACTCGATCTTATCAAATAATTTTAATTTGTTATAATTACTGGTTATAAGTTTGTATGTACACAAATGTCAATATATCATCATACATTGTTTTTTGTAAAATTTTCACAAACAGCTACCTTTTAGCTCCTTCTAACAACCTATAACTACATATTCTACATTTACAATTCGTAGCTGGAGGACCTATATTTAGCTAGTAGATGCGTCGACTTAAATATAGGATAAATATAATGGAAATACACCTTGCTATATTTATGGAAACAAAATCTATTCCAATTTAAATTAAAATCGAGTTTTAATGTTCCGTGATTCACGCAAATATCCTCCCATTCCATATCCGATCTCATATCTCATTCAAACAGCTAACAAATTCAAAAAAATTGAATTCAAAAAGTACATTCATATTTTTAACCAAAAAAAAAAAAAAAGGTTAAAAAACTAGTTCATCAAAAACTTTGAAAAATAACAATATCAAACCAAAGGAGCAGAGTTCGTTTTAAATGACGAATATATATATGAATTCATGTTTGTTGAAATATCGAATTCAAGTTGAGTTCATAATTGAACAACAACGTTTTTCACTACAACTTTTTTTTTTTTTATTTTTAAATTTTGAAAAATATAGTCAAAA
Organism: Lycium ferocissimum; assembly: GCF_029784015.1. Taxonomy (NCBI): domain Eukaryota; kingdom Viridiplantae; phylum Streptophyta; class Magnoliopsida; order Solanales; family Solanaceae; genus Lycium; species Lycium ferocissimum. The sequence continues at coordinate 47,551,212 of NC_081351.1, forward strand.
TATATGAAAAATATATACGAAATATAGTCAATTAATCGAATAAGTAATATTGAACATAATAATAAAAAATATAATTAAAATATAGCCAAAATATAGTCATAATTGAGTTCATAATTGAGGTAACAATGTTTTCACTGCAACTTTTTTATTTTTTTTTATTTTTCTGAAATTTTTCTAAATATAGTCAAAATATATGAAAAATATATATCCGAAATATAATTACCGTAAAACCGAATAAGTAATATTGAACATAATAATCAAAATACAAAATGAAAATATAAGTTAAATACACAGTGAAACGTAAAAATCAGTATAAAATCTTACCTTTTGTTGGGAATTAGATTTGAATTATGAGTGAAATTAATGAGTAGTTAATTAGAGATAAACAAGGAAGTTGAACTATTCTTGATTTGAAATGGAGGAAATTAAGGGATATGGGCATAATACGTGTATTTTAGGAGAGAGGGACGTTTTTTTTTTTTTGCTTAAATTTAGGGGTGTGGGAAGTTATAAGTTAAAAAAGTGATTATAAGTAAATATGTTATATTTTAGTACTAAATATAATTATGTAAAAATTTAGTTATAAATAGGTAATCATCAATATTAAATTTCTTGTTTTTTTTTTTTTTCCTTTTGGTTCCTTATTCGGAGCCCAATATATGTTTTGGGGCCCAAATAATTAGGATTCGCACCATGAAATTTCACTTTATAATTTAGAAGCTCCCTACCAAACGGGACTTTTATCCCAATATTTTAACCCAACACATTGGATTAAAAATAAAGGAGTATTTACCCCTCCATCTTAACTTTTGGCGGTGCATATATAGTTTGGTACAAACACGAGTGCAGATTAATTTTGTTTCTTTAAGTGATATGTATTACACATTTTAAGAGCTATATATAAAACTCTGCCTGCTATGAAACATGAATGTAACTTCTTTTCGTTTTGTCGTTTTCGGCAAATTTCACATTGGGAGTCTATTTGAGATTGAAATAGTTAGTTATAACAAACGGTATTATTATTAAAAGTTAAAAAGGATTTAGTTCAATGCTCATGTAAATTGAAGAAAACTTTTGAATGTGTTTGCTAACAAAAAAAGAAAGTTCTTGTTCAAAAACATAAAAGAGTTGTTTCCCATATAAGGTCATCAGTATCATTCTGAATCTTTTTACTTGCCATTTTTACCCAAACAATCCCCCAATCTTAGAAGTAAATTAGGCTCCAGTGGAGCCCTTAATAATATTTAGTGAGTTTTGAAAATGTTTATTGTGACCCTTACTCACTCAAAAACCACGGCACAAACAAGAAACAGCTGTTAGCCCTAACCAATATTTAAGCCATTTTGCCAAACACCCAGGCCCCCCTTTTTCTCACTGACCCCAGGCCCCAGCCAGGTAAAAAGTGTAAATCATTAGCAGTTTTTATTTTGAAATGTCAAAAATATTAAATTTTTTTGGTAATCAAAATTCAATTGGGGTGTCCATTTTTGTGGGTCCCACTTAAATATGTAATATGGGGTTGTGGAGACATTGAGAGAGTCCATAACGTATCTATATAAGGCCACCCTACGCAGTCACAAACTTCGTTCCCAAACCAAATCTAAAGAAAGAGATACAGAAATACTGAGAGAAAAATAAATCTCTCTTCTTTCTTCTTCCTTTTTTTATCCAAATTCTCTGTTCATATTCTTTTTTATTATCACTCATAATAATTTACCATGGCTGCATCTGTTGAAAACCGGCAGTTTAGTCACCTTGAACCGGGTTTATCAGGCGTGAACCGGTCATTCAAACCCCGGTCCGATTCCCCGGTTCGTGGTTGCAACTTCCCTACACCCCCAAACCATGAACTACCTTTCCAAAAGAAAACAAACACCCCCATTTACCTTGATTATTCTTCTAGTGAAGATGACGATGATGATGACGAAAAAAATGAATACGTTCAAATGATCAAGAAAGGAAATTCAGAATTAGAACCATCCGTTCACGACACTAGAGATGAAGGAACTGCTGATAATTGGATTGAACGTAACTTTTCCTTAATACGTCTCACTGGTAAACACCCGTTTAACTCCGAACCACCTTTGGCTCGTCTCATGCACCATGGTTTTATCACACCTGTCCCACTTCATTACGTTCGTAACCACGGTCCGGTTCCCAAGGGTTCATGGGGTGACTGGTCCGTGGAAGTTACTGGTCTGGTCAAACGCCCTATGAAATTCACAATGGATCAGTTGGTTAACGAGTTTCCATCCAGGGAGTTGCCAGTTACACTTGTGTGTGCTGGTAACAGAAGGAAAGAACAGAATATGGTTAAACAAACCATTGGTTTTAACTGGGGTGCTGCTGCCGTTTCAACAACTGTATGGCGCGGAGTACCTCTCCGCGCCCTGTTGAAACGGTGCGGTGTTTATAGTAAGAAAAAAGGGGCACTTAACGTTTGTTTCGAGGGTGCGGATATGTTGCCTGGAGGTGGTGGTTCGAAGTATGGTACGAGTATTAAGAAGGAATTTGCTATGGATCCGTCAAGGGATATAATTGTAGCATACATGCAGAATGGAGAAATGTTGGCACCGGACCATGGGTTTCCTGTAAGGATGATAATTCCAGGATTCATTGGTGGAAGAATGGTGAAATGGTTGAAGAGAATTGTGGTGACTACACAAGAATCAGAGAGCTATTACCATTACAAGGATAATCGAGTTCTCCCTCCCCATGTTGATGCTGAACTTGCTAACGCTGAAGGTACACATAATAATTACTTATTAAGCAAATTTTTTGACACAAATGCAAAGTGATAAGATGGTTAAAATTTTAATCTACGATAGCAGATTAATTATCTAGCTGTAAAATAATATTTTAAGTTGAAATTACTTTAATATATAAATAGTTTTTACGCGGTGTGCAGAACAAGTCTGAAAAATCAACTGACAACTTCCTTCTATATATTTATGGTTCTGAATTTCCTTTGCATGAAGTAATTGGGAAGGAACCAATTACTTTATTCAAGGCATCTAGTTATATGGTCCTGTTATTCTCATCTCAAATCAAATGGTCTAAAGACAAAACACAGAGTTGTCAGATTTATTATGTTTGCACCCAATTCATGTGATACTGAAGTTGTAATTTTTGGTTACTTTCTTCAGCATGGTGGTATAAGCCAGAGTACATCATCAATGAGCTCAACATAAACTCGGTAATTACGACGCCGTGTCATGAAGAAATTTTGCCTATTAACGCGTGGACGACTCAGAGACCTTACACGTTAAGGGGCTATGCTTATTCTGGTTAGTATACTCTGATTTCTCATACTAATTAATTTGTTGTTTTTTCCATCACATCTCTTAAATTTTATTATTACTGATTTGCTGATTTTTCTTAGTATTGTCGAAGCTCATCGTATCCTCAACTCTGACGTTTTACTTCGTCCTTATGCACCTCTTGTTTTCGACCCAATTCAACCTCAGCCTCTTATCTCATAATACATACAACTATGACAATAAATGGTTGAGACACCCCTCTGATTCAAAATATTAGTCATCTTCTAGAATTAAATTTGTACATTTTAATTAGACAAGTAAAAAGTCATGTATGGCTTTTTAGACGATACTTTTATGGCTAAAACTATTAAATATTTTTAAGTAATGTACAGAGTCTTTAAAAGACCAATAATATACTCGTTCCGTCCCAAAAATATTGTCCTAGTTTAACTTGGTACGGAGTTTAAGAAATAAAGTTAGACTTTTAAAATATGTGGTCCAAAATAAATCTTAGATATTTGTGTGGTTATAAATCATCTCATAAAGTTAAATTATTTCTAAATATTAAAAGGCGCCAATCTTTTTGGAACAAATTAATAAGGAAAGGAGGGCAATTTTTTGGAGCAGATGGAGTGTGATATATCTAATTCTATGTAAGTAACCAATTGACAATAATTGGTAAACAAATTAAACTGTGGTTAAAAGTCTATAAATACAACTATTGGTATTGGGATAAAGGAGAATAGTAGTGACTACTGAGTGGAGGTGGATGCATGAGCTTGGGATGGTGTCAGCTTGTTTGCTAATGTGAAACAGAATAGCAAGAAAAGGACAATATGGTTGATTTATTTTAATGGTATATACACAAAAAACCTGGGGAGCTTTCCTAGTTCTGAAGAGTCGGTCTTTCGTATAATATAAAATTCAATTGCCTGAAAAGACAGAATCTTTTTGACTGCTTTAGTTCCTGCATCTTTGGTTGCCTCAACAACCTTAGTTGGATTATTATATTGTGTTCTTATTCAATTAGAAAACTTTCTAGTGGTCATCACTTTATATGGATCTAGTTTATATTTTATTAACTAAGTCTAGGACCCTTTTTCCCTAAACTACGTGCCTAACTTTATAAAGCTGGTCAATTACTTGTTGCAATTTTTTATTTAAATTCAAGTTTGACCCTTCAAATGGGCAAAGTGTTACATACAAAAACTAGGTACTGCTAACATGTTAAGAAGTTTTAGACTCCTAATTAATTTTTTAATTAATTAGCCATTGTATTGATTGAGTAGTGATTGTGTAACAGGTGGAGGTAAAAAGGTATCTCGAGTAGAAGTGACCTTAGATGGAGGAGAGACATGGAGTGTGTGCACACTAGATCACCCAGAGAAGCCAACCAAGTATGGCAAGTATTGGTGCTGGTGCTTTTGGTCACTCGAGGTTGAGGTGCTAGACTTGCTTAGTGCCAAAGAAATTGCTGTTCGAGCTATCGATGAGACCATGAATACTCAACCCGAGAAGCTTATTTGGAACGTCATGGTAAATTCACATCTGCTTTACGTTATCTTTTTATAAGTTCTATGTACTAACAGTGTAAAGTCGACGAGGTCAATAAAGGGAGTTTGCTTGGCGCGGGGGTGGGGTGGTGGGGTGGGGTAAGTTTTTGACAATATATGTAATTAATCCTTGAGGAAAAGTAATATTTGTTCCGATCAACTTTTTCATGATTCTTCCAATATGCAAGATTCACAGAGCACATGATGACGCATGCCAAAACAAAAAACTAGAAACAAAAACACTTTTCGCTAGCTGGTTATAGTTTTAGATTCTTTTTTTGAGGTGTGTGGTCCATACATGGATCAATTCAAGCCACAGACGTACCAAGCCCTGAAAATTCCTATTATGTAAGTAGAGGCGTGATCACATGAACTACATGTGAATGCCACTTGCCAGACCACTAGGAATGCCACTTGCCAGACCACTAGGTCAATTCATCTAGTTATGTCAATCTTTACACAAAAACAGAATCACCCTTTTACCACACTAGCTTAATATTTTTTTTGGTATAATCTAAAAGTTGTAATTACATCCATGAATTTAACTTATATCTGCCGACAGGCGACAATGTTACTAATCCCGCTTTTTATGGATGGTTATCTGTTAGGTGACATGATAATGTAAATGTTCTCTTACACACTATAAGTTATACCCTTGCGTAGTTACTAATGTTGTTTTACATTATTTCTAATTCAGGGAATGATGAACAATTGTTGGTTCCGAGTGAAAATGAACGTGTGCAAGCCTCACAAGGGAGAGATTGGAATAGTGTTCGAGCACCCAACCCAACCTGGAAACCAATCAGGTGGATGGATGGCAAAGGAGAGGCACTTGGAGATATCAGCAGAGGCCGCTCCAACACTAAAGAAGAGTATCTCAACTCCATTCATGAACACGGCTTCCAAGATGTATTCTATGTCCGAGGTCAGGAAGCACAACAATTCCGAATCTGCTTGGATCATAGTCCATGGCCATATTTACGATGCAACACGTTTCTTGAAAGACCATCCTGGTGGTGTTGATAGCATCCTTATCAATGCTGGCACTGATTGCACTGAGGAATTTGATGCAATTCATTCCGACAAGGCTAAGAAGCTCTTGGAGGACTTTAGGATTGGGGAACTAATTACTACTGGTTACACCTCTGATTCCTCTCCTAACAATTCTGTCCATGGATCTTCTTCCATCAGTAGCTTTCTAGCACCTATCAAGGAACTTGTTCAAGCACCAACAAGGAGTGTGGCTCTCATTCCAAGGGAGAAAATCCCATGCAAACTCATCGACAAGCAATCCATCTCACCCGATGTTAGGAAATTCCGATTCGCATTGCCCTCTGAGGATCAAGTCTTGGGCTTGCCTGTTGGCAAACACATTTTCCTCTGTGCCACAGTTGATGACAAGCTCTGCATGCGTGCCTACACTCCTACTAGCACGGTCGATGAGGTGGGGTTCTTCGAGTTGGTTGTGAAAATATACTTCAAAGGAATTCACCCTAAATTCCCTAATGGAGGGCAAATGTCACAATATCTTGATTCTCTCCCATTGGGGGCGTTTCTCGACGTGAAAGGTCCATTAGGTCACATTGAATACCAAGGAAAGGGCAATTTCTTAGTCCATGGCAAACACAAGTTTGCCAAGAAGTTGGCTATGATAGCTGGTGGGACAGGAATAACTCCAGTGTATCAAGTGATGCAGGCAATTCTGAAAGATCCTGAAGACGACACGGAAATGTATGTGGTGTATGCCAACAGAACAGAGGATGATATTTTACTCAAGGAAGAGCTTGATGCATGGGCAGAGAAAATACCAGAAAGAGTTAAAGTATGGTATGTGGTTCAAGATTCAATAAAAGAAGGATGGAAGTACAGCACTGGATTTATTACAGAAGCCATTCTAAGAGAACATATCCCTATGCCATCTCATACAACACTAGCATTGGCTTGTGGACCACCTCCTATGATTCAATTTGCTGTTAATCCAAACTTGGAGAAGATGGGCTATGACATTAAGGATTCCTTATTGGTCTTCTAATTGGAGGATGATAACAATAATCTGCAGTAATAAATTCTTTTTTGTTTACCCTATCAGTTGTACATATTGTATTTCGTTTATCACCACATGTACTACTACTTGTAGTTGTTACATTTTTTTACTTTAGGTATAAGAGTTTTCTGTTCCTACAAGTCATTTTTTAGGGAAGAAATGTTGTACTCTCTACTAGCCTGTGTATGTCGAAAGGTTGTAATGTCTACCATGACAGATTGTATTCATCATGGCATAGTAATGTTACCAGTCTTTTTGTAAGAGATTTTTTCAGAATCAATGTATATATATAGTGATTGCAAATTATTGTTCTTGCTCACTATGTAGTTGTCTTATTTAGTTTTTAGTCTCTGATGAATATTTCCTTTTTTCAAAATTCTTCAATTTTGCCTTACAAAGAAAAAGTTTAACCATGAATATCACTAAAGGAGCAGCAAGCCTTTAAAGCTCCCGCTATGCATGGGTCGGGGAAGGGCCATTGACGCATTGCTGTACACAGCCTTAACTAGGAGTGTACATGGATCGGGTTGGTTCGGATTTTTTAAACACCAAACCAAACCAATTGCGTAGGGTTTTTAAATTTATACACCAAATCAAACCAATAAAATTCGGGTTTTTCAACCTCGGGTTATTCGGTTTCTCGGGTTTTTCGGGTTTTTTTTTCCCGGAATAGTCTTGATGCAAAACATATATACTTTTACTTCAAATATTTCTTTAGTCCTAGTAAGATACAACTATAATTAAGGTGTTTCTTAAGAAAATAACACAAAATGTGAGAAGAGTGATGACATTGTATTAAAATATGCAACAAAAGATAATAAAATCGGTTAACATAAATATTGCTAATTAATAAGCCATAAAGAAAATGACCATAATCTAAAAATACTAAGTCATGCTAAAATAAGTACAACTAATAAGTACAAATTACATAACAAAGAAAAAAACTTAAGTTATGTATTTTCACTCTGTAAACCAGTTATGCAAAATTAAAGAATAGATATCCAACATTATTATCATTCATAGTGGTAAATTGAATTTCTTTTGTTAGCATTAGTGTTGAGTTGGTTTTATTTGACTTTTATTTGAGTTATTAACATCCATAGGATATAAAACTTATGACATTCAAAATTCTAAGTTCAAGCTTGAATAATATGATAATAAATAAATAAAAGTACGAAAAAATTTAAGAAATATTTATAAATTACATTACAAATAAATATTTTTATGTATAAAATATTTTAAAAATTGAATACATATAATGTCGGGTTGGTTTGGTTTGTTTGACTTTTTTAGCTAAAAACCAAACCAATTACCAAACGCTTTTTTTTTTTTCAACACCAAATCAAGTCAAACCAAACCATTAGTCGGGTTTTTTTCTCGGTTTGACTCGATTTATCGGTTTGGTGCAGTTTCTCGGTTTACTTTGTACACCCCTAGCCTTAACCATGAATATCACTATGCTAACAATATGGATAATCCAAATTGTTTCTTTGGTGCTAAAAATAACGTTTTTCAGCACTTGTATCTTCTTTTTTTTTCGCCTCTCAATTTTAAAACTCCAATTTTGCTGTTAATATTTTAACCAATTTTGCTCTTAATTCAATAGGTAGTTCGTACTCCATTATAAGCCAAGATAAAAGACTTGTGAATGACTGCCATAATGTTGGACATTTTACATAAATTAACATTCATATAATCTTGGAAACCTTATGCCTTGAGTTTTTTTTCTTCCACCCAGTGTTCGATCCGTACGCGCGCCAACTAAATCCTGGCTTAAGCATTTAAGTCCCACATTGGAGGTAAAGTCGCTCCTAACACGTATTTACCCGCATCTGTGCAACCGAACCCGAGACCTTCAATTAAGGATGAAAGAGTACTTACCACTCCACCACAACCTTTATTGATTTATAGCTTAAGTTTTCTTAGTCCTTTTCGTATTGTCGGGTAATTTATTTCATAAAAGTATAATATCTTTTTCTCAGCAAAGTTACTAACTTTGTTTTGTGTCATTAAAAATTACTAGACACTCCTCATAGTAACAAATAAGTCATAAGGGTCGAAAACGCAACTCTTTCGCTGCACATAAATATTTTTTTATGATTTAATTTGCCATGTCAAGACATTTTTAACTCATTATTTAATCTAATGAATATCCGCTCCAAGTTTATTATTTTTTTTTTTTTAAAAAAGACCAAACCCTACAAAACAAAACAAATAAAGAAAAAAAGGAAAATTAAAAGGGCTAAACCCATCGAATATATTGGGAGTGTACTTCAAATTAGCTTAGCCATACTCAAGGTTACACCCGGGGCAGGTGCTTAGATCTTATTCTCAAATTCTTCTTTATCTTTTCTCAAATATCATGTTGCATAGGCTTTTTAAATTCTCAAAAGATAATTCGCAAGGCTCAAAATACATAATCGTATTCTCGTGTTGTGCAACATAGCTTTACAAGTTTGTACAAAAGTTAAGACCATAGCCAACTTTGCCTCTACGTAACAAATAAGAAATCGACCCTGTATATTATACCCATAGCGCTAAATTTCACGAAAAGGCATATACTCTTAAACCCTAATCTTGACTTCTCTGCGATCGAAGTGTGACATTACAAATGTTTAATATATACATGTTCGTTTTATGCCTATAGAGATAGGCATTATATATATATATATATATGTACGCTAGCTAGATAAAGAAGAAGAGTTTTATATTTCTCCCTCAATATTCTTGTCGCTTCCCTAAATATTTGAGTTCTTAGATATATATAGTTTAATTTCAATTTCATATCGATATTTTCTCTAAAATATTCTTCGTTCTAAGTAAACATGATTATTGAGATGAAAATGATATTTCTATCAGGCTTTATTTAGAATGATATACATTTTCTCTAAGTCTTTTATAAACAAAAATTTTCGTAGTACAAAAGAAAACCATTTATTAGTGAGATCATTCTTTTTTCGTTTGGGCATGAATAAGGATTAAGAGAGCTTTTCCCACTTTTTGGAGTAATTTCTTGTAACTAATTTAGAAAAAAATGCATTATTATAACTGGACAAATTATTTTACCAAGCAAAATAACACACACTATAATTTGCAAGAAATGAAGCCATACATAACATATAATGCAGGGCATGAGCAAATAATATATTTCTCCAATAAGTAGGAAAAGTATAATCAATTGAGAAGACTTTAAAGATATTTACCTTTTTTAATGTTATAATAATTAAATATAGTTTACTTTAGCTATTTCTCCATCAATATTTTACTCTAATATTATATATTCAAAGAAAATGGGAAAAGTAAAGTCATGCAGCATTACTTTTTCTTTCCTTATTTGTCTCTTTCTCCCTCTGTTTCGTGACAATAACTGGTGATTTTATATACAAGTGCAAAAATATCTTAGATGCAAGAATAAGCAAAATAAATTATTAAAGTTGAACTAGCAAGTGAAATAATAGAAGTCAAAGAATGAGAAGAAAGTAGTAGTAAATATAAACCATACACAAATTCACTCGTAGAAAACGTAACAAATCATATTAACAACGTTTATATCGTTAAATTGGTTGTGCACGTGAAAAAAAAAAAAAAGTAGTCAATCACCATTGACACAGTATAATACTGATCGAATACCACAGCATAATACAAATGATGCAATAATACTTTTTCTTGTCTTTAGTTTTTCCCAGTAAACTAGAAATCGAAATTTCAATAATAATATTTTTCATATTTCACTGTAATGTACACCCTTTCATTTATCCTTCGGTTTAATCATCCAAGGAAATGATCTCACATGATTAATTAATTTGAGTATAAGAAAACCATCCTACAAAGGCTTTTCCCATGTTTTTAACCGATCTCTTATATTATTCTTTTTACCGATCTATTGTTTAAAGGGTCATTTAATGAATCATAAAATCGATCTTCCCTCAATATTTGAAACTCAATATTCCAACTATATATATTCGCACGAATAAGTCCATTTAAAAGGGCGTAATTAACGCTTTCAATCATTTTCGAGATGTTACGTTATTCAGTACTCATAAAGCTCGAACTCAGAAACCTCCCATTAAAGATAACAAGAAATCTCAATCATCTAACAACATTGTTCGCCCTTTCATTTCTAGTTGAGACCAAAACAAAATCAAGAAACGTGAGGTGCTGAGGTGACACTAGTAGATTTTGCAGCCCTATTGCAAATGCATGCGATGCTACTCAAAAAAAAAAAAAAAATGAGGCACACAAGTGGTGGGTCGTTTGCTGGTGGGACCCAACTCATCCAACTCTCCAGAAAACTCTGAATATTATTTTTTATCTTATAGCATATGAAAACGGAAAATAGATAGAAAAACTATTGGCTACTGCAGAGTTGGAGGGGCAAAAAAGACGACCGCAGCCAATTCCGCTGAGCCACAGGCTATTGGTTTACCCCTCATTCTTTGGAAAGGTCATCCATACTGATCTCCGCATGCACCCCAACTGCCTTGCCCCCTTTATACTACTCCTCCTCCTTTGTCTTCTTTCCACAATAACATAACATACAATGCACCCTTGTACTCTTGGGGTTTGGTCCTTTTCCGACCCCGTGCATAACGAGAGTTTAGTGTAGTGAGCTGTCTTCTTTTATAGAGGTTGTTTGGAAAGAGGTATTAGAGAAAATAATATTGACATTAGCTTTGATATTATTTAATCTCTTGTTTGATAGTTTTTTCAGTTTCTTGCTCTTCGATTTCTGTTACTATATTTATTATTTCTTGTACTTCAATTATCGAATTATTTTGTTGTAGTTACTATTTCTTTTTCAGAATGCTTTGTCATGCCTTCTTTAGTATTTTGCCATGACGTATTCATTTCCGTTATTTTTTGTTTCCAAACTACTTTGAGATATTTTTGCTTGAGCCGAGAGTCTATCAGAAACAACCTCTCTAACTCTTAAGGTAGGGGTAAAATCTGCATACACACTACCCCACCCAAACCCTACTTGGAGGATTTCACTAGGTATGTTATTGTTGTTGTTGGTAGTATTTTCTACCTTCATATATTTAATACTTGTATTAGTTAGACACTCATTCAGTACTGTCCTTATACATAGTAAATCATAACATTAACCATACAAGTACTATTCCTGCTCTAATACAACACACCAGACAACCGATAAAAAAATAATGTCCCCATAACTAATATCAAGTTTACTAATACACCCTATTCAGTACTATTCTTATGTACCCTACCAAATGATCCCATAATACTGGTATAATATATATTTCCCTTTTGCTTTGATTAATTATTTGTTATCACATTCACCCTCTTATATCTATGTTTCTTTTTCACTACATCTCTAATTTATCTTGAGATTTTTTTTAATTATTTTATTTTAATATTCAAACTTACTAGTCCGACTAATTTTAATTCGAGCCAGAAAATCTACTAAGAAAGACAAATTAAGTCACCCTCTCGAGAGGCAATACAAGGATTCTTGGGAATATTTTTCTTGAATTTACTTGTTTTCGATATTCCAACTAGTGCGACTAATTCTAAGACTATCGGAAATAGAGGAAAGGGAAAGAAAAGATCAAATGAGGCATGACTAATTTTATACCATATGAGTGTCTTACGATTCAAGTTCATGATGCGTATTGTTCACTTTGGTCCCATAAGTTTTAAGGATTTGTCTTTTGGATTATGCCATCATCAAGCCCAAAAGCACGCGTATCACGTGAACTTGTGTTATACCTTATAAAGCCTTTAACTTTCCTCCTCCACTTAGACGTGGATTTGCCTAAGGTGCATGTGCTTGCTAGTCTAGAACCTTGCTCGTCTTTTTATTTGACCCGTCCTTGTTGTTCCACCCTCCATCTTGGGCGTCGCATATACCCCCTTAACGACTTAGCATCCTGGCCGAAGTTGTCCCACCATCACATCGGGGGTGCCTTGGGCCCTAATATCATATTTGTAATAGCTCAAACTCATGCTACGTATTGTCCGCTTTTGCACATGACATATTTCATGGATTTGTCTTCTGGACTATGCACAGCCCAAAAGTGCGTGCCACCTTGTGAACTTGTGTGTACAATATAAAGCTCTTCACTTTACTCACTCATTTCAATGTGCGATTCATCTAACTTGAAGTGTCATGTATACCTTTTCTTCTGAAAGTTACCAGCTTAGAGACATATTGGAGCTTTACTACAAAACCAACAAGCTAATTCTTTCCAAAATGCTTACCGTGAATATTTCATGTAGTTTGTGTATGCGTTCATAGTTCAATGTTTTTCACAGATTAGAGCATTTAAAATATAATTATATGTAACTATCTATAAAAAAGTGTGACTAACAGCCTGAAAATATTGCAATGGGGTAAAATACACTAATACTTCCAGAACATCTTTAATTGCAGACAAAATAAGGACTCAAAAATCTGTTTTTAATTAGCAAAAGTGAGACCTTCTAATTTTGTATTCACAAGTAACTAAGGAACAGTAGGGATTACTTCACAAAATGATTGTCTTGAAAGCGAAACCAAATTAACTGTGTACAAACTAAATATTCTAATTTGTCCCATATCTGTAGCTTAAACATGTCTCTAAATTTCATTTTAAAAAAAAATATAAACTAATCTAAAGTCCAACCTCCTAAACCTGTTTCTATATTTACCTTGCTAAGCGACAAGATTTGTTTTCTATATATGTACACTTTTTTCATAGAATATAGGGTAGTGTATTATAAAAATTGAAATAATATTCACACATTTCGCTTTCAGATCCGAGGAGTTGGTCCAAAGATTATTCATATGTCATACTATTATTGATGTTAGCAATGAACAAATTAACAATCAACAAAAACTTGTTTATGTTAAACACATTGACCACCATCATCTTTTTTACCTTTTGTGTTAGTTTCATTGTAAAGTTCCTCTATCCAAAAGGGGAAGGGGATAGGAATATGATATTTTACGTAGTTGAATTACCAACATAACGTAAAAAGGCCTGAAAGTTAACCCGCTGACAAGTTATGAGCTTTTAAGGACTGAAATCTAAATACATAGTCCACAAGTCATTCCCTCAAAATAAAGAAAACATTTTTCAATTTAAGCGGTTACACTGTTAACCCCAAATTTATTTATTAAGAATCATGTGGCGATCATGTATTGGAACAAAACTAAGTTATTTCCTACGCTTGATATCCAACACTTGCCTTCATAGTTTTTTAAAATTATATTCATATAGCTTATTCCAAATCACCCTTTAACAACTTTTCAAGTATTTTACTGATTTAGGACTTAAATCTCAATATAACCATGTATTTTCCTTCAAAAGAAAAGTTAATTCAAGATATTAGGAATCGTTAAGATAGATGGAGCTTCACATTTAGTGAGTATGGAAATAGTTATAATCCTTACAATGTTCAACGTCTCTACAAAGCATAATTTGTGAAAAAGAACAGTATTTAAACTTGTCTCCTAGTTTCTGACGAAAAAGAACTTGTTACCCCAAGCAGTAATAAACATCAAATGGGCAACAAAGCCTCAATCTCATTCAAGTCCTGGAATCGATTTTATGAATTCTTACTAATATGCAGCTTTATTTTATCTCATCTTGTATTCATATTATCAAATAATAAGTATTTATATTGTGCAAATTCATCAAAAATTGACTAGCCTTAAGTTGATTATAACCTAATGTAACGTTTGTCTTTCTTCTTTCTTCAATTCAGAGCTAGGAACTGGCCATGTGTACATCAAATAGATATCCCCAAAAAACAATCCCAACCTAGAGTTGATTTTGCATTGAAAAATTATAATTGAAAGATGATAATCTTGTTAATTAGCTTAAGGTCGAAATTAAATGGCAAATCCATCTATTAGCAGCAAAATTAAGATATTTTCCGAAGATATGTTCCTTGGACAATTTTGGACGACAATGTCTCTTGTCTTGTAGATACTCTTGCAAAATTGAAAATCAATTACTTCCTCTTCGTGGAGATTTTCTTCCATCACTGAAAGAAAATTCCAACATATAATAATAATAATTAGGTTAACAGCCCATCCATTTTTTTCTTAATATTTGACCTGACGTCAGCTCCCAAATATATAGAACCGTACATAAATTATATATTTGAGTTTTCTAAAACCCCATTTATTAGTCCTCTACTAAAAAGATTCCAACCCAAACTCTCTCATTCATTAGATTATTGTTAATATACTCCAAATTTAACGGCTGAAATAGGCGCCACTGCCGTACAAATATCTGACTCTTCTAATCCATACATAATTAATAATGATTCAACAAATTGACTAATGGTTTTATCAATACAAGTTAAAAAAAATAAAATGAAAATGATGTCTCAATAGTTTGGTCAGACATGTTGAGAATATTGGGAGGTAGTTTATAGAATTAATATAAGATTTAATTAAGTTATTTTTTTTTAAACCGCAGTGTCGGGATTAGCTTGCGCACCTCGACTAATTTCGCGGGATATAATTTTTTTGCACTCTTAGTGTAGTTTAACCTGTAAAGGTTAGTTATCATTTTTTCCTTGTTATTAATTAATACTAATAATTAAAATTTAATTTTAATTATCATATAAATGACCAACTGTGCATATATGTTTTGCTTGTCAATGCATAGTATTTAAGTTGATAGATCTATTATGTTGTATCAAGAAGATCAGATGCAACTTGGTTTTTCATTGATTAAATATTTCTTTTTTTAATTATCTCTTTTTTCCTCGTTCCTCCGCATCACCATCCCTACAAAACTTAAAAAGAAAAGACATGTTGGGAATCAAAGTGTACTATTTAATTAATTGTCCATAGAGTTGGGAAAGGGGGGGCTGATCCCTAAACATTGGGTATTAGATTAATACTTAACTTTATTAAAACCTCATTGTCTTTGGGAAAGTCTATTAGTTTATGCTGAGCATAATGTGTGCAAAGCTGTCTTTTGAGAAAAGACAAATTTATTTGTGCTGTCATTTTCTTTGTAAATTATATTTTGAAGAGGTCCGATCCATGGTCCTTTTTTCTTTATAAATAAGTTGGTACTCCATTTAATTTAGCAACTTGTTCACCTCTTCTTTAAACTATATTATAAAATTAATAGATCATAGTAGTCGGTCATGACTCTGAGGAAATTTTCATTTTTTATGCGTGGGAAGCAAGAAGGTGAAAAAGAAAGTGAAGAATGAATTATTGTCTAGAGAGTACACGAATACTATTTTCCAACAGCATTTTTTTTTTCTTCTTTAGAACATAATTTGATCAAAATTTTAATTAAAACGTCAACTAGGAAAGCTATTGTTTTAATCTTGTGGCGTTATGGAGAGCAAATTTTAGTTCAGAAAGAAAAAAGTAGCATATGTAACATATATGTTTTTTTATTATTAGCTCTTTATATTCTTTATCCTAACCAAGATGGAATAGTACACTCAAGGACAACTATTATAGCCAAACATTAATCTGGCGTTGGAATTAGCCATGTACGGGAATTAATACTTTTATCGTTACGTTTTATATGATAGTGTATACTTATTTAATGTAATGGTGATAGTAGAGGAAAAGGTAAAGTTAGTCTGATGGAAAAGATACATCCTATCAGTTTAAATTAGTATGAGTAAATTGAGATCAGACATCAGAGAGACCAATAATCTTTCACTCTCCTCTCCCAATGTTTGTTTGCAAACAAAACATTTGTTGGGCTAACAGCAATCGGGCCAATTGGGCTAGAACTCATTGAGGCTTTGGTATAGTAGGAAGTTTGCGTGTTTGAACTTCTTTTTTAGTTTAGTTTTTAAAAAGTTTTTGAAGAAAATACCGTTGAATAATAAGTCTATGGATTTTTGTGTTTTTGGATTACTTTTGATCATTCATGTTGTTCTCAAAAAGGATTTCGCATTTCTTTGAATTTAAAGGTATCACGGTATATTTTGATTGCAAAAGAAAAAAGTTCAAAGAAAGGTTTAAAGGAGAGAAATGCTGATAAAATAATTCACCAAGAGGACCTGTTTCGTAGATGCATAAAGCATTATAATACCTATCTAAAGTTTAGCATTATTAATGCACTATCTTGTTGCCTTTTTCATTGCCTAGAATTAAACTATACAAGAATTTATATATTATTTTATGAAGAATATGCTACAAAATGAAAACATGTGTATTAAAAATACCTGAATTGAACAAGGACTATGAAGAAAAAAAAACACTCAGTTGGGACACGTTTTAAGTTTTTTTTTTTTTTTTTTTTTTTTTTTTTTGGCAATTAAAGAGATTTTATTAATTACCATGGAACTTTACAAAACCAGGGGTGAATAGTCCAAATTCAAACCCCTTTCACATCATACCTAGTAGACTGCTACATATTTGCACACAAACAGCTAAAAGAAACAATCACCTAGTTAACTAAACATCCTCCAGTGACTTCAGCAGTTGAGATAGTCTCACATTATTTCGGACTCTGATGCACAGATTAGTCTTCAAGCTATGTGTTATCGCGTCGCTGTCTCGCCTTTGTTGTTGGTACACTCTGGTATTTCTCTCTATCCAGATGGCGTAAACTGTTGCAGCAAAGCAGGCTTTAAGTAGTCTATTCCTTGCTGCTTTCCCCTTCGATGCCTGCAGCACCCATTTCCATTCTGCCTCCCATTCTTGTATGTTTCTATTCCATTTCATCCATGTAAGAATATTTTGCCAGATGGCTCTAGAGAAGGGGCATTCAAAGAAGAATACAATATATATCTGGTTTTAGCTGAAAATGAACCAAACGTTTGACAAGAAATAATTCACGTCCTACAATCTATGCACAACTTGTATGTCAACTTTG
Organism: Lycium ferocissimum; assembly: GCF_029784015.1. Lineage (NCBI taxonomy): Eukaryota > Viridiplantae > Streptophyta > Magnoliopsida > Solanales > Solanaceae > Lycium > Lycium ferocissimum. The sequence continues at coordinate 47,568,883 of NC_081351.1, forward strand.
TCATGGATTTTACTAGCGCTTTTTCTGAAGTCATGTAAGTGCTCCATGTAAGGGCAGAAAAGATAACTTCGCGATATACATTCCCTCCGTCCAAATATAAGTGTCACTCTAGTTCATTTCACGTCTATTAAGAAAAACAATAAATACAAAATATAGTTTACTAAGTTATCCCTATTTATTAGATGTTTCTGAAGAACTTAGCACTAAGAAGTAGTTCTTTAATATAAAGGTCTAGTTAGAAACAATTACTATCTTTTGTCTTGAATCCCTGAAGCGACGGTTATTTTGAGACAATTTCTTTTGCTGGAGAGAATAATTACAATCTATGGAAGTCAGGAAGGTTATTTAAAGTTATATCAAACGCTTCTGGAATCTCTACAACCATCCTCTATAATAAGTAACAAAACTGCTAGAGTTTTATAACCAAACTACTTGAGCAAGAATGACGATCTTGAAGAAACATAACTTGGAACTTTTTTAGGGGCAAAAATAATTATTGATTTGCTGCATACAGTGTATGTATGAAGTTACAGAAAGATGTCTTTGGTCGTGTGCTTAAAACTTAGAGAATCAATAAAGTCCAAAATGTGATTACAACAGAGTAATTACACCAAAATGAAAAACAGATTCATAAAACACCTAAGCTTTGGTAGGGATAGGTGATCCAACCCCTTTTAAAGCATCTTTGGTTCTTATTTCTCCATAAGGTACCAAAAGATGCAGCATGGAACAGAAAGTCCCAAAAGCAATTAAGATTTACATCACTGCAATTACACCAGAAAGCAGATTCATAAGACAACTCGTCTAGATAGGTGTTTCAGCTCCATAGGGTCCAAAAAATGCAGCTTCGGCTAGACAGCGATAGCTATCTAATTGAAGTTATACAATACCGAGCTCAAGATGTTAGAAAGTGCAATGCGTGCAGGTCCTGCAGGAGCTGCTATTGAATCTGGTCATAGATTATTGGATTTTTCGCACTTTCCAATACTACGGCTAATGAAATGGAAGCGGTCCCAAAGGATAGCAATCCCCGACAGACCAACACAAGTTGTTGGACAAATAACCGATAGAGCTATCATGGCAACTCATAACATCCATCGCATTATCTATTAAGCCATCATGGATCAAACAGTCATCACATTATCTATGCGTAATATACCATGTCTTTTCATATTTTTCATGGTGTCTTTGCTAAAACATAGGTTTGGAGGATAACGAATCCAGATTGCCTCTATTGCTTTAGTCACCTGGTTAAAAGATCATTAATTAGTCTACAAAATATAATTTCAAATGCAGCATAAACACCCCTCTGGAAATATGAGTAGTTTCCTCGCTCCTCGCTATGCCAAATTCTTTTTAACTTTCTTTTAATTATTTTACTCTATAAGATCAAGTTTAATCATTTTTTTTATTTAGAAACCAAAGGAGATCTAGCTAAAAAAAATTGTCTTCGTGTTTTTGTCTTTGTTTTTTTTGATCAATAAATAGAGAGTCGCACAAAAATATATTATAAGTAATGCCCTCACACAGGTGTCTTTATTATTGCACTACTAGTTTTTTGAGGAGTACCTTTGAAAATTTCAAGGTACCGTATCGATTAGGCCATTTTAAAGAAATATGTTGCTCAACAAATGAAATCATTTTACTAAGCAATTAATTACATAATTCTACTTTCTAAAGTAATTTTCCTAAGAAGTTTTTAGATTCACATTCTATAAGTTTTTTTTCATTGACAGAAGAAATTCCTCATGAAGACATGCCCCATTAAGTTGGCATTTGGACATGCGATTTCATCTCATCAGATGAAATCAGCGTTTGGACATGCGATTTTATCTCATGAGATGAAATCCCAAATCATCCAAAAGGCATGATTTGATATTTCAAATCATGATTTCAAATTTTAAATGTAAAAGTTGACGTCAGTTTATATTTTATAAAAATAGATCCATAAGTTAGTAGATATATTTATTTCTTGTACTATATTTTCTTGTCCTTTATTTTCTGCTACTATCTGTTATTTCTGGTACTTCGAGTATTTTATTTATCTATGGCAGTTACGGATCCCTTTTTTAAGACTGTTTATCATGGTCTTTTCACTTTCGTTATTTCATTTCCATACTGCTTTAAATTGTTTGTCCTTATCTGATCTTTTCTTGCCATGTGTTCTCTTGAGGAGAGGGTCTTTCGAAAACAGTCTTCCTACCATCCAAGGTAGGGGTGAGGTCCGTGTACATTTTACCCTCCCCGACCCCACATTGTGGGATTTCACTGGATATGTTGTTGTTGTTTACCGATCATTTACATCAAATAGCAAAAGATCTACAAGTTGTTAGTATATCTATAACAAATTTATTCTTTCCAACCATGTGGGAGGATTATATTGAAGAGTAGTTACACTACAAATCATGTTCAATTTTTCATTTTATTGAACTAAAATTTGATCAATTGATGTATTTTTTAGAAAGGCCTTCTAGTAGCGTATTAATTTTGTTATGAACTACGACGTGCTCATTTGATAAGATTGTATAAGAATTGAGAAAGTTTTAATGGTTTTCACAACTTATGGGGTTTTATGTCTATAAGAAAAAATACAACTTAAGAAATCCAAATTGCATGTCCAAACAAAACTTCAAATCGTGATTTTATCTCATGATTTCAAATCATGTCCAAACGGCTCCTAAATTTGTCATGTACTTTCATTCTAATTCAACTGTAGAATTCTCGAATGGATGATTATGTACAAGATGTCACACAAATGTGAAGTAAATTCAAAGAATGAAATAGAATAAAATAAATTATGTGGGAACTTGTCCAAATCAAGGCTCAAGAAATTTAAGAAAAACCAGTAAGGCAGCACCAGGAAATGAATGTTTTTTCCGCCTCTATTAAAGTAAATCAAAATGAATCATGCAAAGAGCGGGAGAGTAGAAGAACAAATGATTTACATTTTTTCTATATCCCTTTAGTTTGGTAAAGAACTTAGAACTGAATAATATTGCATTGTTTAGCTTACTTACTGTACTGTTGATCATCACGTCTTCCAAATCTTCACCGCGCCATAGTCTGTTATGTCCTCCAGGATCATTTTTCATATTAACTGCATATTTACCCATATCTTGTATCAATTCATACATTTGAATTGTATATTCTTCAGAGACGAACACAAGAGATTTTTCAATTAGGATACTTAATCCGATAGTAGGTTCAAATCCACAACTCTCAAGGAACCATACCCTCGAAAGAAACATACTAAATCTAGAAATATCTCTTGCTCTATAGGCTCCAATCCACCGTAGCTTATTTTAAATTGTCACAAGACGTTGCACAACTTGGAATTGGTAGAATCCCACAATGTCATTATACCACTTTTCATATGATTGGGCTAGCCAAGCAGTGGTGGAGGGCCTATAATAATAGCAGACCAATTGGGTCACCTCCTCTCACTTTGACTCAGTTTTTGCGTCGATGCTCCTTATCAGGGGCATGCAACTCGCTTGGAGCTTCCTCTCTTCCAGACCGTGAATGTGGTTCCGGATCTCTTGCACCATATTTAGGCAAATGCTCCCAGAACAGACCCAGCCTTTGCACTAACGAGCTTCTCTTCTTCTACTATTTCATCTTCTACTACCGAGATTTCTTGCTAAATTTGTTGAAAACTCTTATAAAAAAATCCATGGCTACACTCAAAGCTATTTGTGCAGACACCGAAGTGTAGTCACTTCATATACTTCTTCATTCTTCCCTATCAAATGACTGTCTCTAGTTGTTATGGTAATTCTACTGCCATTACCAAACCAACCAGAATGCCCTGATCAGAGAAGCCATCCAAATGGCTCTTATAAATATCGTCTTTCCTACTCCTCCCATACCCAGATACCAACCATTCGAGTACCATTAATTTCCATCCATAGCAAGGATTTCACTTGCTGTAAATGAGCATATATACCCACAACAGCTTGGGAACCTGATAAAAGAAAATTACATAATAAAGGAATTGGGTCAACAATCCGCTTAATGCTCCCTGATTCAACCCTATAACAATAAGAAGATTGTTGACACAACTGAGAATGACAGTATATACCTATTATTGGCATGCATAAATATGACAAAAGACTAAGCACATATACATAACAAAGGGCAAAGTCATTGAGTAATTAAACTGAATGAAATCATGACTTCCAGTTGATAAGACACATACAACTTTCTTAATAAAGCTTAATAAAGTAAGCATATCTTACATCACATAATGAGTTGATTTTAGTGCTGAAACACTGGCAAAAGAAGAAGATGCCATAGTGATTGAGCTAGGGTTTGAGTTGCTACATTGAAAATTGGGGAAGAACAGATCTGTAGAGGGAGATATTAATCAATTGTCGTGATGAATGACTATAATACCCTGCAATTCATTTGGCTAAAATCCACTATAATATGTACCCAATAGACAGCTAAAGGTACTAGCTAGTGAAGCTACTGATATGCTCCTACTGATTGAATTGTGTTTCTATTTCTCTTTTCTTTTTTTTCTTTTTTTTTTTGGGAAAATTTTAAAAACCTCCCCTCACATTTTCATTCATTTCACTGACCTCCCCTCACGTTTGCAATATTATGACTACCTCCCCTATTTTAACTTTTATGTTACAACTATTTTATTCTATTTATTACTAATGAAAAAATAATATACCTGGACTGATTTGCCCTCCCTAAATCATGCTCTTTTGATTAATTACTATTTTATTAATATCTCCAGTAAAAAGTTATTTCTTAGGAATATTAAATGAAGACCATTTTTTTTAATTTATTAAATTTATTCTGTTAGGTTTTACGCTAACAGAAATTTTGTATAATGATCAAATAAGTCCAACAGCAAGAAAAAGATGACCATCTTCTGTTTAATATTAAACAATTTATCTAAGAAGACTATCGTCTCTTTTCCTTTGGATTACATTTTATTGAAGGATAAGAGTGACTTTTCAGTCACACGAAGGTCTCTCTTCTTTCACTCTCTCACACTGCAGTATAAACTCAATAAAAATTTAGCCTAACCCTAAAATAACAACCCCAATTAATCCCAAAGGAATTGATTACTTTTTACCTATATCTCCTCTTTGGGTTATACTAAGAGTATTATTTTTCCGATATCAACTGAACACTTACTCATTCATCATATAAGAAATAACTTTTTAAAGGAGATATTAATTAAATATAATAATTAATTAAAAGAGCATGATCTTAGGGAGGGCAAATTAGTCCAGATATATTATTTTTTTATTAGTAATAAATAAAATAAAATAATTGTAACATAAAAGTTAAAATAAGGGAGATAGTCGTAATATTGCAAACGTAAGGGGAGGCAGTGAAACGAAACAAAATGTGAGGGGAGGTCTTTGAAATTTCCTTTTTTTTTTTTTTTTTTTTTTAATGATCGTTGTAGAAGTTTTCATCCAACCAAAAGAATTTGGCAGCTTTTAACATACTAAATATCAAAAAGTAATTTGACAAAAAGAAAAAATTAACCTCAACATAAAGTTAGAGATTGTAAAATATGTACGGGAACAATAGGGAAAAGGTAATCATTTATGAAGTTTTCATTAGCAACACTTGACTTCTGTGATTTAAAAATAACAATAAAAAATCACTTAATTTTTTGTTGCGCTTTTTTTCCTTATGCAGATTGGTTAAAATCTTTTGTGACTCCCCCTGTTGTGTTAAAACAGGAGTCATTTGGCGGAAGAGATAAGCGTATCAATTCACACAAAGCAAATCCAAGAAATTACCATTTACATAGAAAAAAAAAAACATGGTGAACACTCTCTGAGACAAGAAATCAGAAGTAAAAAGGCATTGAACACATCATACTCATCATACATGGGTGTAAATAATACAAGCTGTAATTTCTTGCACTTGGCTACCAAATACTGGACACTTTTCAGAGCCATGTTAAAGTTTGCATTCAAGGTAGCTATTTTTGGTGGAAATTCTGGTTGCTTTGCTAAGTCCAAATCTTCAACGCGTCGTAGCATGCTATGTTCTCCGGGATCATTTATCATATTAACAAGATATTTACCCATATCTTTTTATTAAATCATGCATTTCAATTGTATATTCTCCAAAGCAGCACACAAGAGATTTCCATACATTTCAATTGTATATTCTTCAGAGACGAACACAAGAGATTTTTCAATTAGGACACTCAATCTGAGAGTAAGTTCAAGTCCACAACTATCAAAGATATTTATGATGTAATATTCATCATACCCTCGAGAAAAACATGCTATATCTGGAAAAATCTCTTGCTCAAATCCATAATAGCTTATTTTTCAGTTGTCTAATAATTTCTGATCCAAAGTTTATTCTTCATTCACTCTATAGCACTTCTCCACGCAGAGATTCTCAAAACACTTATCTGGAACCTTTTCTTGAAAGCGTGTTGATTGATAGCTTCATGGTTAGCTAGTGTAGTCACTTCGGATACTGCATCATTCTTCCCTATCAAATGCTTGTCTCTAGTTATTATGATAATTCTACTGCCATTACCAAACCAATTAGGATCTCCTGCAAAGTAATCCAAATGTCTATGTGATCTACGTCATCAACCACAACTAGAACTTCTTAAAATAAAGTCTACTTGCAATGATAGTGTTACGATAATGACTTTCTTTTCCCCTAATGACGGTTGTGACTCTTCGTTATAGACAGTTGTTCAAGTCTTGGACTTGCCCTCACAACTCTTCATTCTGTGAGAGAAAAGAAAGAACTTTTTTAGGCAATAAAAATGAGAAAAGAAACCAAAAAAAAGCATTGAATAACAATAAGCAAGCAGAAGAAAGACTTGAAAGGTATCCTAACTCAAAGTACTATGCCACATAAGAAGGTTCATAGACCAGAATTTTATACTATAAATAAATAAACATATAGTTAATCAAAAGGACCACAACTAATGATAAGATCCTCGTACGAGGAGACATCATTGTTCATGCTACTTTTGTTTGAATCAGTAGCTTAAGAAAATATATAGGGAAGAGCCCGTCGAAAAGATCAATTAGAATGTTGATGCACAGTTAACTGGAGGTACTTCAGCAATTCTAAGAATCCGGAGAATGAACAAGATTTACTGTAATTCCTATTTAAGGTGGACTTGATTGTGGCAATGGGCGCTCTGACAAGACACATTCAAGGAGAGGTACCGTGGTGCATGTTGTTTGCAGATGACATTGTGCTTATTGACGATTCGCGGAGCGGTGTTAACGCGAGCGGAGGTTTGTCGACTGCGGAGTCGAAGGGTTTCAAGTTGAGCAGGACTAAGACAAAGTACTTAGTGGTCGTTTGGTGCATGGCCAAAATTATCCCGGGATTATAATTTCGGGACTAATTTATCCCATATCTTGGGACTATTTTATACCATCTAGGAGATGGTATAAAATAGTCCCAGGATAAGTGGTATAAGAAGGTATATCCCAGCTTATACCATGGGATGCATTTTATACTTTGTTTGATATAAGGTATAAATTTAATCCAGGATAAATTTATACCTTCTACCAAACATAGTACAAAAATTATGTTGGGATATCGACTTATACATACCATACACCAAACGACCCCTTAGAGTCTGCAAGTTCGATAATGAGTCAAGTAGGTGACGAGAGCATGCACCGGATACTCGGATCATCCCAAGAAAGAAAGTTTCAAGTACCTAAGGTCGATCATCCTAAGGGGCCTGCGAGATTGACCGACGATGTCACATATCGTATTGGAGAGGGATGGATGAAATGGAAGCTCTCGTCGGGAGTGTTGTGCGATAAGAAGGTGCCGCCTAATCTAAAGGGAAAGTTACGCAAAGCGATGGTTAGGGCGGCTATGTTGTATGGGGACGGAATGCGGTCGATTAAGAAAGCGCATGTCCGAGAAAGATGAGAAGTAGGCGGCGAGATGCGGATCGAGATGGATGTGCGGGCATACCAGGAGAGATAGGATTTGAAATGAAGTAATTCGGGATAAGGTCGGTGTGGCCCCTGTGGTGGATAAGATGCGGGAATGGAGGTTGAGGTGGTTCGGCCATGTGTAGTGATACGTTGATGCGCGGTGGGGTGCTGAGAGGATGATAGTGGTGGGCTCGAAGAGAGAGAGGGTAGGCCAAAAGCACTGGGAGAAGTGATTCGGCAGACATGGCGTTACTCCAGCTTACCGAGGACATGACCGGTGATAGGAGGGGTTGGAGGTCGAGTATCAAGGTAGAGGGCTAGTGGGGGACCGCGAGGTTTCCTTTCTTGTATTAGTAGTATTTTATCCTGCTTCTATGTGTTGGTTTTGCCAATCTTTCTTTGTTTTATCATGAGTTCGTTGCTCTTGCTATTTCTCATTTTCGCATTGTTTGATTTGCTTGCCCGTATCTGACTCTTTTTTCTTGTTTTCCTTGTTTGCTTTTGAGCCGAGGGTCTTTCGGAAACAGCCTCCCTACCTTCCAAGGTAGAAGGGGTAAGTGCGTGCATACATTTTACCTCCCTGCACTTGCGTTGTGGGATTAACCGGGTATGTTGTTGTTGTTTTCTTATTATTGGTTGAACAAGAATTAATGCGATGCCCAGTTCACCTCATTGTATCCATACGTATTAATTCCTCTCACATAATCTTCAGCTGATAAAGCACGAGTACACCAAATTTCTTAGAACAATCATCAGCTAGACAACATCCATTATTTTTTTCTAAAATTCCAATTGAAGGTACTTTCTTTCTAGCTGAGGCATAATTAGGTATATTCTGATGCTATAGCTAGGGTGGTAAAATCAGCCCAATAAATCATGATTCGCCCAACCCGTTTAGATTTGGGCGGGTTAGTGACCCGCTTATTTTATCAACTCAATCAAGTTGACCCGTTTAACCCCATGTAAAAACCGGGCTGATAGGTAGCCTAGATTGACCCATAAGAAATTGCCTAAATATTTCTTAAAGACATTTGCTAATTTGATATGTTACATATAGTCATAATATAAGGAAATTTTTTTAGTTAGGTACTCAAACAAATTATAAGAAAACAAACAAAGAAATTAAAACAGAATTAGGATTGGGCGGGTTGGGCTATGAACCGGTTTTTAGCCCAAGTAACTTTTGGGCGGGTCAAAGACCTGTTTATTTATAAATTCGCCCAACCAGCGCCGTGCCAACAAATTTAACAATCTTCTTTCTCTTGTTTACTTTCTGGGGTGAAAATGTATGTAACAGAATACACAAAATGTATGTAAAAACGATGGTAACTTTACACTTTTTTCTAATTAGTAAGCCATAAAAATGGTAACTTTATAATTGTTGTCATTTGTCAAGATCTTGATTCCCCCAGATCTCCATTCTTGAAGAATGGCAACATCAAAAGAGCAGAAAGCAAGAGCAACAATACAAACACACATTTAAAACTCAACAACCCCTGCACCTATCCTCTTCATTTTGGTTTGTACTTTGTGCATCCATTGAAGTGGGTGTTGGTTGTTCTTACTCTCCCTTCCCCATTGGAAACACTTATAACAATGGATATCTAATATTCTGATTGTTTTATCATCTTTTTATGTCCCTAAATATCTAATATTGCTTATCACCTAATGACAACAACTATTCTAGGAAGTAAACTAAGTTAGAAGCAAAACATGTGTCAAACTCTATATATAGCATAAGAGATTTCTTCTATCCCGTTTATAGTCACACTTGGACCAATCAATCACACTTTCAAAATTAAATAAGACATTTATGAACTTTTCTTTACCATTGAAGAAGTCGTAGAAACGAAGTCGCAGAAATGAAGATCCCAGCAAATTCCTTAGGTATTGTCCCTTCTTTCATTATCATATACGTCTTGAAAGCATTCAAGATTTGAGAGTGAGCATTCATCATAACATTGTAGTTGTCTTGGCTTTGATTGTGACCATTCAACATTTGATTGTACTTCTTTTGGTATTGAGAAAAACATGAATGATTATTATAACTTGAAGCATTCAAATCACTATAATGGGGTCCTGCTTGTTTAAAAGCTCTGCTTGGGACAACTCTTAATCCCAAGCACCTTACCCGTCCAGAATGCTCTTTTCCTAGCACCTTACCAATGACATCATTTGGTGAAACTTCAGACTCATCTGTGGTGCTTTGAATCATGGTTAGCTCAATTTTTTCCTAAATACAACACACACCAAAAACCAATGTCATAACTTCAATTAGCTGTTGACAATATAAAATAAAAACAAGAGAAGAATAATGTAGAGTAACTGATGTGTAGTAACTGAGGACATAAACAGAAAGAAACTCTTACTATTGCGTCAAGTTTTCCCTTCTAATATGTCAAAATATTAAACGATGGAGCAATCTATTTTAGTCCTGTTTCATGTATCTAACTTTTTTTCATATTGGTAGATGCCCATCTAAACCCCTCGATCTAACGAAAGGTACATATATATATATTACCAAAGCTACATGAACGGACGACAACTGCTGAATATATATGAAGTTATTGAGCAACCTATGACAATTTATTGGCTATTTCAGTTAGTGAAATAACATGAAGCATAATAAAGCTACAAGAATAGTATAGGGGAGTGCTATTTTAATTAGTTATAAGTTCAATTAGAAAATTGAACTGGCAATATAGGCTCTACTATAGATCATGCTGTTGACTGATAAGTATTTTTGGAACTGTCCTATGTACAAGAGAACATGTTGATATTCCAGTTATATCCATAGTGCAGTTTACTATCAAGAGTAGAAAGATAGGATGCTTCTCATATGCCTAAGAATGTTCTGAATTTCTGAGGTGACATGCTCTGAGAATGTTCTGAATTTCTGAGGTGACATGCTCTGCTAATATGCAGAGACCAACGACCTTCTCCAAAATGGAATGTTTAGTACAATGTTGTTGTCACTATGCCTTTGATTATGTAATTGTTTTTCATTTCTATTGTTTGATGTCATGCTATTTTTTCGTTTTGCACTTTGCTTGACTATATTGATTGCCTTTTACCCCATGGTCATCCAATTAATGATCATGAACTTGTTCATGTTGGAGATTTTATCTTAGATTCATTCGTGATTATAGTCCATCAATCCATCTGTTTTTGACCCCACACAGCTATCCTCTGTTTCTTTTAATGATGGTGCTGTCTGACCAGCTTGCGCAAGCTTCGATTATTTTACAAAATACTATAGAACTATGCCCTATTTAGCATATAAAGCATTTTTTGTCGAAAAAGTTCAAGAAAATAGTTTAAGAGAGTAATAATTCGTGTTTGATCAAATCAATTACACCTTTCTATTGATAATTGGGAAACAGTTTGTATTGGGTTAATCCTTCCAAAAAAGTATTTACATGTCAAACAACTGAAGGTAAAGAAGACATCCATAAATGCACTATGGCTGATGAATAGGGGTGTAGCTTTCATATATGTTGTTCCCTTTTTGGTTCGATGAACAGACCCCCGGTCCCCCCAACCTTCCCCATATGTATTTTTTATGACATACTCGTAGTACTTTATGCCATATATCATTCCGTAGCCCATAACTAAACAAAATGGGCTACCTCTGCTGGTTCTTCATATGGTGGACAACCCATGAATATACCCTGTAAAGGAAACTCTTTAGCTTAAAATAAGAATGTAACACCTAAAAAGAAAATGACAACTTCAAAGAAAACTGACCTTGCCTTTGAAACGCACAAAGCTTTCACAAACTTCTATAGTACCCACTATGGGTTGCTTACGTAGAATATCGTTGATTTGAGACTCTGTCATTCTCGACCCATAATTCATGTGTCGCCTGCGTACCTCAGATACACATTGGAAACTTTGGATTTCATATCTTGGTTTCTGACACAAAATACAAGTAATTGAGTTAGTTTGCTGTCCAAAGTAGCCTTTCCAAAACAGTTAATGGCTTATGAATAGCTTATGGAAACGTACATTAGTAGGGATAGGTGGGATCTGCTCTTCAATCCTTGAATCTCGGTTAGGGTAGTAGTCTGTTAGAAGACAATCCCTCCTTCTATACATATATCAAGGGATCTATATGATGGCTACACTCAGAGCTATTTGTGCCGACTTCGAAGTGTAGTTTCTTCATATAAAATACCCTGATCAGAGAAGCCATCCAAATGGCTCTTACAGCTATCGTCTTTCCTACTCCTCCCATACCTCAGATACCAACCATTCGAGTATCATTAATTTCCATCAATAGCAAGGATTTCACTTGTTGTAAATGAGCATATATTCCATAACAGCTTGGGAACATAATAAAAGAGAATTACCTAATAAAGGAATTGGGCCAACAATCCGCTTAACCCTGATTCAACCCTATAACAATAAGAAGATTGTCGACACAAATGAGAATGACAGTATTTACGTATTATTGGCATGCATAAATATGACAAAAGACTAAGCACATATACACATAATAAAGGACAAAGTCACTGAGTAATTAGACTGAATGAAATCATGATTTCCAGTTGATAAGGCACATACAACTTTTTTATTTTAGAATACATAATAAAATAAGCATATCTTACCTAGTGTTTTAAAAGGAAGTGGACGTAAAGACTCGTACGTTTACATTTGTCTCACACAAGATGCCCCCGAGGCACTAGGTATAAGCCCTACAGTGGTATTTAATTTTTAGTATTTCATAAAATAATATAATTACAATAAATATTTAGGTAAAGTAAAAAAATTGTGTGTATATTATAGTGGTCTAAACTAAATTTAAATATGAGGCTTAAGTATAGACACATATACAAAGTGTTGCCTTTTTTATTTTTCATAGTTGTTGTCTTTTACTCCATATAGTAACATTTGTATTTATATTAGTGAGGATCAATTCAAGTCAATAAGATATTAACCATGTGTTTTAAAGACATTACCTAGGATGTTATTGTAAAAACTTTATTTAATAATATGAAGATTTGAGTAGTATAGTTCAAAGTTTTAAAATATTACTCTTATAACATAGATAGTATTTTTTCTTTCTTTCGTTATATATATTTTTGTACTTCTTTTTACAATCTTCAATATTATCTAAGAGAAACTTAAACCATAAAATTCATCGATAATTTTTTTTGCGCCTCTAAAGTTTGGGGGCCTAAAGTAAAAGTTTTACTAGCCTCACCCTCTAGCCACCCCTGCTTACAACTTGTCATTATATATAACAAAATTTTACAAGTATAAACAATACAATGAATAAAAACTATTATGGAATACAATTCAACTCTAACATCTGAACTTTCAAACAATGAAAAAGTCATAATTTGGTAAAACAATATTACTATCGTACTGTTTATTTTATATCAATAAACTTTATCAGTATTATAATTAAAACGTAACTCCTTCATGAATAAAATTAAAACTAGTTTCAAATAGCGAAATAATAAAATATGATAATTTTGATACACAAGACAAAAGACCAATGACAAATGAAAACATAAAAATTGGCTATGTAATTTTAAAAGAAATGTTGAGTGATACCCTCACGATGTTTTCAAATAGTAAATAAGCAATACTACGACTTGTTATTTGAGTTACTCCAATCTTTTTAATTGTATAGATGAAAAACTATTAAGTATCATTCATTTGTTAAAGAATTGTAAGGGTCAACTATTTTAATTAAGGAATCTAACATATAATTTGTGTAAAAACTATTTAGCCCGAAAGACGGTGTTAAAAGGCAGGCAGTGAAAGACAGCGTGTCTGGGATGTGCTCTCTATAAGAATTAAGCCCCGCATGTCAGCCCCGAGGCGTTTTGCCTTTGTCTCGTTCCGGGACAAGTCTCGGGACGAGTCCTGAAACTGCTTTTTAAAACACTGATTTTACCTCACATAATGAGTTGATTTTAGTGCTGAAATACTGGCAAGAGAAGAAGATGCCTTGGTGATTGAGATAGGGTTTCAGTTTGTGACATTGAAAATTGGGAAAGAACAGACCTGCAGATGGAGATACTCATCAATTGTCGTGATGGAATGACTATAATACCCCACAATACACTTGGCTAAAATCCACTACAATATGTAATGTACCCAATAGACACCTAAAAGTACAAGCTAGTGAGATTTACCTAGTAATTGAATTGTGTTTCTATTTTTTTTTTTTTTTTTTTTTTATTTTTTTTTTTTTTTTATGATCGTTGTAGAAGTTTTCATCTCACCAAAAGAAAATTTGGCAGCCTTTAACATGCTAATAGCCTGTTTGACTAGGCTTATTTTTCTCTAAAATTACTTCTTCTTTTTTTCAAAAAATGCTTATTTTAAAAAAAGGTAGTTGTTTTTGTTCTTTCATGGTAAAAAAATAAGTATCTTTGAGAGTAGCAACTAAAAAAATGTAGTTTTTTCTCAAAAGTATTATTTTGAAAAACACTTTTAAAAAAATATACTTAAAAGCTTGGTTAAACGCAAATTGCTGCTCAAAAGTGTGTTTTAAATTAATTGGTCAAACGTAAACTGTTTCTCACAAAAAGTATTTTTTTAAAAAGCATTTAAAAAAAAAAAAATACTTTTCAAACAAAGCTGATTTTAGAAGCTTGGTCAAACATGCTATTAAGTAATTGTACAAAAAGAAAAAATTAACCTCAACATATATATAAAGTTAGAGATGGTAAATCCCAATTTTTTAAAAACGGAACTTATTTATTTAAGTCAATTTTTTTGTTTTTTGTAAAAAGGTAATCATTTATAAGGTTTTTATTAGCAAACGCTTGACTTCTGTGATTTAAAAATAACAATAAAAAATCACTTATTTTTTTTGTTGCACCTTGCACTTTTTTCCTTACGCAGATTGGTTAATATCTTTTGTGTGTTCCGTTCCTGAATTAAATGTGTTAAAAAAAGTGGAAGCAGAATTTGCATTAACACAAATTATATTTCTTTGGGCTAAAAATATCTACTTTTATATCTCTTTGTATTGCACTAGCCTCACATAAGAGAGTAAAATATGATAAGTTATCCCATATAGGTTTTTATTAGCAAACGCTTGACTTCTGTGATTTAAAAACAACAATAAAAAATCACTTATTTTTTTTGTTGCACCTTGCACTTTTTTCCTTACGCAGATTGGTTAATACTGTAGAGAGATAAAGGAGTATATCCCACCAATCAAACATGGGATAATTTCAATCTCATAGGACTAATAATCTCATCTCATCTTATCCCGCGTACCAAACGACCCCTTTTTTGCATCTATTATCTCACTTTTAACCAGGGCTAATTTTAAAGTGAAGTTGAACATGACAGCGATAAAATTTGAAGACTTTGTTAGTTTTCTCAATGTGGGTTTCAAATGAAAGTACCAAAATATGGCGAGGAAAAATTGTGGTTTCAAAGTCATATCCATTGTTTATTTGCTATAAATTCACAATAATAATTCAAGTGGTGCAAAAAACTTGAAACTTGTACACAATAAGTAGGTTCTTCGTCTACAACAACAACACACCTAGTAAAATCCCATAATAATATTTGTTTTTCAATCGACTTGGTAGAATGGTAAAGATTTCTCCACATTTAAGTAGATATATTATATTTGAACTTGGGGAATGATATTTTCTTTGAGAAGGAGCTCTAAAACTCGGTGCAAATGCTCAGATAGCCAATTTTGAGACCACCATTTAATCCATATCCGAAATTTATAAAATGGAAAACAAGTTCAGCTACTTCAGAATCTCTGACATACGTGACTGAAATTACAAAAATCAGCTTCCAAAATAACAAAATTTAGCAAAAGTTTTGGCATATTACTTGTGTAAGCAAACTTCAAACAATTTTGTCCTTACTTCAGACATACGCATAAGAAAATTGATATGCCAAAGCCAAACTTCAAACACAAAAGTTACTATTTAATTATTAGAGATAGTATCAAATGCACCGTCTTCTTTTTTCCATACCGTGTTCGGTGTGCGATACTTGTATTGAAATTCAATTAATTCAGATTCGCGTCGCGTGAGACTTATTTAAGGAGAAACCTCCCTACAAGAACTTTTTCCATGCCTAGGGCCCTGACCGATAGCGTTAGATTTCCCCATCTCTTCCCACCACAACCTTTAATAATATGCAAGTTACTACTTACTTATTAGACATATTATCAAGACATTGTCTGCTATAGTAATCGACTTGTAGGAATGGAACATCTGTTAGCAAAGATTTCCAAATTCAGCTTGTCCAGTCAATTTGTTATGCTGGAACAAATATTCAGCAATATCAATTGCATTCCCGGGTATATATGTCATTGAAGCTGAATTATTGAACTCAACAAATTCGACAAAAACAGACAATTATAAATTTCAGAAGAAACTCTGGAACATATCAAAGATATTAAAGTGAAAATAAATCGTACTCGTGAAGTTAGTCTTGGAGAAAATCATAGATGAATTTGGTCGTTGGAATATAGGCTGGTCAGGTTCTGCATAAGAACCAAGTGGAAGTACTAGAAACAAGACCGCTCGAACCCGGCCCTCATATCGAGCATCCGGAGTCAGAAACACCTGCCAAATTCAAGAAACTAGAAGGAAGCTAGTGTTGAATATCAAAATTTTGAAGATTGTCGGGACAAAAACCCGATTTCTATCCCAATATCTTTACTCAATTGAGATGCCAATTGTCTATCCAAAAGTACATTCTCCATTTCTTCAAAATACCTGGGCGTTGAAATGAGACCAGAAAAGGAAAATAAAAATAAAAATAGGGCACTTGAAAGGTTAAAATGTGAATTCCACCCATTTACCTTCTCTTTAATTTATTTTTGATAACCCGGTGTCCAAGCCAGCTTGTGCACATCTCGATTATTCCAGATACCTGCTAGCCCTTCTTTAATATTGCAAATTAAATACAAAAACAAAACTGTAATATATTTTTCTTCAAAAGATTCAACACATTCATTACTGCTGAGCTTTGCCTTATGCTGATTCAACAAGGCATTTGTACCACTTCAACCCTAAGAAAATCCATCTCTCCAAATTTTCTTGGATTGATAGTTTATAACTATTCAATGTGAACGAAAGTTAAGAGACCAGTCCTCGTGGGAACGATACTCTTTATTACTTGTTGATCAAATATACTTGCATGTGCATTTTCACCAACCACTCCATAGGGTCCAAAAAAAGCAGCTTTGAAAAGGTAGTGATAGCTGTCTAATTGAAGTTATTGTTAAGAGAGACAATACCAAGCTCAAGATGTTAGAAATGACAAAATTAGTGCATGCAGGAGCTGCTATTAAATCTGATCTTAGATTGTTGGATTTTCTGCACTTTCCAATACCTACAGCTAATTAAAGCTTTCCCTCAGTCTGTAAGGCATAACCCACAACTGATCGAAAAAGTTTAACAACATACTCAAGGTGCCTCTAACCACTCTACTGGAAAATGTAAGAACAAGTGGTTGGAATTCTCAGTCTGAACGGCATGATTAACACTTGTTGAAAAGTAGAAACAACTTGCAATTTGCATAGAACAGGTTTTCACCAGAAACAACTTGCAATTTGCATAGAACAGGACAAGCAATCACCATTCAACATTGCTATAGAGAGGCTAACCAAGTAGCCGAAGCTTTAGCCAAAATGGAGCAAACTTCAAACAGCAGCACTGCCCCGAAATTTACCAAAGATATTAAGACATGCCTCTACAAGCTAGAGGTCCTTTCAATTTGGACAAAGTAGATCACCTTCCTTAAGAATAAGACAATCCAAAGAGAAGCATATTTCTTGTTAACATATGATGTATGATATCAAACTGTTTTAGGAGACAACACTCCCGGAAGAATTAGCTATCGGTGACCTTTTAGTTTTGAAATTACCATAGGTGACTCGTGGAGACCACTTGAAAGCAAAACCTAAATAAGTTTGGGATTAAGAAGATTGAGGTCCAAAATGTATTTTTCAAACTTCTTAATTTTTTACAAAATACAAAAAGATCCCAATTTGATACAAAACCCACCCACCCTCTTCTCCCCCCCCCCCCCCCCCCCCCCCCCCCACAACCCCCCCCCCCCCCCCCCCCCCCGAAAAAATATTTGATATTTTTTATTTGCTTTTTCACCAGCCTCACCTTCTCCTCCTAACCCCACACCCCCCTCCCAAAAATTTTTTTTTTTTAAAAAAAGTTTTGTTATTTTTTATTTACTTTTTCACCCGTCCCCCTCTCTACTCCTCGCACCCCCAAACCCCCCCCCCCCCTCCCCAAAAAAAAATTAAAAAGTTTTGATATTTTTTTATTTGCTTTTTTCACCCCCCCTCTCCTCCCCTCCCACCCCCTCCCCCCGCCCCACAACCCCCCCCCCCCTCATTTTTTTTTTTTTTTTTTTTTTTAAGTTTTGATATTTTTTATTTACTTTTTCACCCAAATTTCCTCCTCCTCCTCCTCATCACCCCCCCCCCCCCCAATTTTTTTTTAAAGTTCTAATTTTCTTTATTTATTTTTTCAACCCACCCGCCCCCAAAAGGAATTAAAAAAATTAATTTTTTTTACCAGTTCCCACTCCTCCTCCTCCCACCCCTCAACCCCTCCCCCAACCCCCCCAAAAAAAAAAATTTATCAAGCCCCACTCCTCCTCTTCCCCCCCCCCCCTAAAAAATTTTTTTTTTTTTTTTTTTTAAAAAGTTTTGAAAAGTTTTTCTTTTTATTTTTTTTGCACCCCCCACCCTTCCAAAAAAAAAATTTGTTTTTAAAAAAGAAGTTTTGAAAAGTTTTTATTTTTTTGCACCACCACCCCCACCCCCCAAAAATAATTTTTCTTGAAAAGAAGTTTTGATTTTTTTTACTTCCCCCACGCACCCAAAAAAAAAAAAATTTATTTTTAGTTTTTGTCCCCCCCCCCCCCCCCCCCCAACAAGCCAAAAACAAATCTTGAAAGGAAGTTTTGAATTTTATTTTTTTTGGGTTTAGGAAAAGTTTGGATAAAATCGAGGTTGTTGTTGTTGTTGTTGTTATTGTGTGTTTGTAGTGAAATAGATGATTTTTCTGTTGCTGTTCTGGTATGGTTCAGGGTTTAGAAAAATATATCCAACAGATAATTTTTTTGTTCTTGTCTTGGTATTTATCTGGTTCTATTTGTAAAAGATAACCAACAGATTTGTAGTTATTATAACAAGTTCTATACTTTTTGCAACAAGTAGACAATCTGTTGCAACGACTCACTAATCTGTTGGACATAGCTTCAGTTATTTGCTTTTGTTTGTAGAAGATATCTAACAGATTTGTAGTTGTTGCAACAAGTTCTACACTTGTTGCAATAAGTAGACAATATGTTGCAACAACTACAACTATGTTGGACATAGCTTCAGTTATTTGGTTCTGTTTATAGAAGGTATCCTGCAGATTTGTAACACTTGTTGCAACATGCAACAAGTAGACAATCTGTTACAACAACTACAAATCTGTTGGACATAACTTCAGTTATTTACTTTTGTTTGTAGAAGATATCTAACGGATTTGTAGTTGTTGCAACAAGTTCTACACTTGTTGCAATAAGTAGACAATCTTTTGCAACAACTACAAATTTGTTGGACATAGCTTCAGTTATTTAGTTCTGTTTGTAGAAGATATCCAACAGATTTGTAGTTGTTGCAACAAGTTATACACTTGTTGCAACAAGTAGACAATCTATTTATGAATCAGCAAATATTGAGGAAAGATATAGTTAAATTGACAGCCAAACTGACAATCAATCCTCGTAAAAGAGATGAAGAACAGAGCCGAGAAGCAAGAGATACAAATGAAGAAAGTGAAGAAGAACTAGAAGATGAAGAAACCGATGATGGAGATGGAGTAGATCAAGGAAATCTACACCCCTGCATGCGCTTCTTCGAACAAATTTTTACTTAAGTTGTAGTATTTGGAGCCAAGGTTGCTGTTGAACAATTCTTGTTTTTTGTTTTTGTTTTTGCCTTTATGTTATTTGTGAATGATGTTTATGAACTTATTTATTTTGATTAGTTGTGGTATTTGGAGCTAAGGTGGCTGTTGAACAATTTCTGTTTATGAACTTTGTTATTTTGCTTACTAATTTTTGCAACAGGTGGATACAGTTATTGAAGAAGTTGCAACAAGTTACTAATCTGTTTCAACAAGTTACTAATCTGTTTTAACAAGTTACTTATCTTTTTAAACAAGTTACTTAGTTGTTGCAATAAATTACTCACCCTGTTGGAAAAAAAATCAAACAATTGCTTAAATTATTGCAAAAGTTAAAAAATATGTCGCAACAGATGAGTTAATTGTTGCAACAGATCATACACTTATTGAAGAGGTTGCAACAAGTTACTAATCTGTTTCAACAGATGGATCAGATGTTTAAGCAAGTTGCTTAATTGTTGCAACAGATTAATCACATTGTTTGAATTATTGCAACAACTTACTCATATGTTGTATGAGACGTATCTCATATCGCCGCAACAACTTACTCATATGTTCATAGAAAAGTATCTCATATGTTGCAACAACTCCTCCATTGTTGCAACATATTCACGATATTGATTACATTGAACTCCTTTGTTTATATTGAATAACATTGAATTCATTGTTTATCACTAAATATGGTTGAATTAAGTACTTCACGTCAAATAACTCTAATGATCACTCGATTTAGGAAGAATACACTTAGAATTGCCCATCTAATTCATGAAATTGCATGAAATTACTATTTAATCCATTAAGGATGTTAGTAGATATATATATATTCATCACTAAAAATTGTTGATTTCCTTTGTTTAACACTAAATATGGGTGAATCAAGTAGTTCGCATCAAATCACTCTAATGATCACTCGATTTAGTCCATACTGACGTAGTAGATCATCTTTCCTGACTCAAAATATATCAAATTTATTAAGTATTATACATTAATCACTAAATATCGTTGATTTCCTTTGTTTATCACTAAATATAGTGAATCAAGTAGTTCGCATCAAATCACTCTAATGATCACTCGATTTAATGCCTACTGACTTAGTAGATCATCTTTCCTGACTCAAAGTACTATCAAATTGATTAAGTATTATATATGGATCACTAAATATCGTTGATTTTATTTGTTTATCACTAAATATGGGTGAATAAAATAGTTCACACCAATTCACTCTAATGATCATTGGATTTAGTGCATACTGACTTAGTCGATCATCTTTGCTGACATAAAATACCATTAAATTGATTAAGTATTATATATTGATCACTACTTATTGTTGATTTCCTTTGTTTATCACTAAATATCATTGATTCCCTTTGTTGATCACTAAATATGGGTGGATCAAGTAGTATATGTTGCAACAACTGTAATATCTGTTGCAACAAGTGTACTATCTGTTACAACAATTGTAGTATCTGTTGTAGCAAATGACATAGTTGTTGAACAGGGCCTTACTCTTGTTGGATAAAACACAACAAGTTACCTAGTTTCTGCAACAAGTCACTCCACTTATTGGAAAAACCCCAACATGCAACTTAGTTGCTGCAACAAGGACTATCAGTTGTTGCAACAGATTGCTTACTTGTTGGAAATATTTTAGCAGTTGGATAAAACAGAAGTTATTAGTTGTTGCAACAAGTCCTGTTACTTGTTGGATAAAACCCAACAAGTTACAGAGATGTTGCAACAGATTCAGTACTTGTTGGAAATTGTTCAGCAATTTATTAACAACAATACACACATTTATGATTGGATGCGATCAACATATCATATAAACCAAATTCACAAGCACCAAGAACATAAATTACCATTCTAAAAAAGAACAACATTAAAATGTCATAAAGTTCCAACAGATAACTATTATTACAACACCGTGCAATTAACAACTATGGAACATTTCGGCTTGGACAACAACTACAAATCTATTGGATATTTTCTACAAACAGAGCCAAATAATTGAAGCTATGTCCAACAGATGAACGAGTCGTTGCAACAGATTGTCTACTTGTTGCAAAAAGTGTGTAACTTGTTGCAACAACTACAAATCTGTTGGTTATCTTCTACAAACAAAATCAGATAAATACCAGGACAAGAACCAAAAAAAAAAATCATCAGTTGGATATATTTTCCTAAACCCTGAACCATACCAGGAAAATAATAGAAGAACCATCTATTTCACTACAATCACAACAACAACAACCTGAATTTTATCCAAACTTTTCCTAAACCCCCAAAAAAAAAAAAATCAAAATTCTTTTCAAGATTTTTTTTGGAGTGTGTGTGTGTGTGTGTTTGGGGGGGGGGGGGGGGGGAGAACAAAAATAAAAACTTTTCAAGACTTTTTTTTTTAAAAAAAACAAACATTTTTTTTAGAAGGGTGAGGGGTGGTAGGTGCAAAAAAAAAAAAAAAAAAAAACTTTTCAAAACTTTTTTAAAAAAAATAATTTTTTTTGGTGGGGGGAGGGGGGAAGTGAGGGGTGAGAGGAGGAGCGGGTTGGTGATAAAACGAAAAAAAAAATCAAAACTTTTTTATTTTTTTTTTGGCCGGGGAGGGTGGGAGGAGGGAGAGGCGGTAATAAAAAATCAAAAAAAAAAATTTTGGGTGAGGGGTGGGGGGTGGGGGGGGGGGGGGGGAGGGCTACTAGGAGGAGGAGAAGGGAGGTGAAAAAATAAATAAAGAAAATCAAAAAAATTTAATTTTTTTTTTGGGGGGGGGGGGGGGGGGGGTGGGGTGGGGGTGGAGGGTTGGAGGAGGAGGAAGAGGTGGGTGAAAAAACAAATAAAGAAAAAAAAATTAATTTTTTTTTGCAGGGGGGGTGGCGGGTGGCGGGGGTGGGGGAGGAGGGGTTGAAAAATGAATAAAGAAAATTAAAAAAAATTAAAAAGGAGTGGAGTGAGTCAAAGTGTTAAAAATAAAACTTAAGGCCAAAGTGTTAAAAATAGAGGGTCAAAGTGTCAAAATAAAATTTTTTGGGCAAGTTCAAAACCCCTTAATCACTAATAAAAAATCATCACCTCCACTCAATAATTAAAACTTGAATCACCTCCACTAAAAAAAAAAAAAAAAAAAAACTTAGGAGTCACCTATAATTAAAAGTCCCCAACACTCCCAGCATCATTTTTGGTTAAATTTTATCCTTGTGGGGATAAGGCTATTACAAAAGTCTATTACACTAAATTACAGTACAAAGTCTAATTTTTGCAAGCACAAAATTGTAAATAGATTGGGGTTGTCCAATCTTACATTTAACTATTGAGGAGGTAAGGTAGTACGACCCCCTTCTTCGTTTCTTCACTTTTTGGGTTTTAATTAACAAAGTAGGGGTCTATGCCACACCCCCGGCACCATCAAGTAGATAACATGAGGTGAACTAGCATCAATTAATTAATAATAATTAAAAAAAGGAATACCATTTTCGAAAAAAATAAAAAGCAATCACGAGAAAGATGAACAGCTCCCCAAAGAAAGGAGTCAAGTTAGTATAATCTAGGAAGCAGTAGTATTGCAAGAAGCAAGAATTACCTAGCGTGCCATAATTCCGCTATGTTTTTCCTTACAAAAAAAAAAAAAAAAAAAAAAAAAAAAGTAAGCATAAAAATACTGTAATATGTTTTCATGCTGTAACTAACTTAACAAGGCAATCTCCTGAACAAAATAATGCAGAAAAACAGGTAAATGAATGAAACAAGAACAATCAACTAAAACAGGGTAGAGATTATTTAAGGTTGCATTAGGTCTAAAAGAAATTCTGAACCTTGAGTATAAGGAAAAGAAAAACCTTGATCAATGACTGTTCCTGTTCCAGTTAAGAATACTTGGAACTCAACATATGATGACTTAAAAGCAGTCTACTGAAGAAGTGAACGGGAGAGGAACAAGCAGCTAACATGATGGAAGATTTATTTTTCGAGAATGGTAACAGTGACAATATTATTGGAAAACTTCAGCACAATGACTGCAGGAATCCATATATACAGTTCATATACCAACAAAAAGAAAATTCTTGTTCTTCTACAAGGCTCCTATGATGTCTAAGTGTAGATTCTGCATCTTCTACTAATTCTTCTTTACAGTAAAAACAACAGAAGAAGACAACTCACCTTAATTTTCTGAATATGGCTACCAATATCCTCAAACCATCTTGAGTTCCTTTCATTCCACACTGACAACAAAATGCACGCAAGGATTGGTTTCCGACGTTTCTGCCTCACATTCCTTCCCAAACTGTTTCAGTAGGCCCAATTGATTCCTTAACAGCAAAGGATATCCAAAATAATTCATTACTTCAAAGGTAAGGAACATAGTCACCACTCCCATTTTGTGCATTCCATAAACTAGCAAGAGGTGTGAAGAGAAAATGCACTCAAAATTCTGAATAACACTTCGGCAGCTAGTATAATTCAAGTTTCTTGCACAGCTTCTCTGACTCGTCATCATTACATAAGCGTATCAATTCACCCAAAGCAAATCCAAGAAATTACCATTTACATTTAAAAAAAAAAAAAAGGCAACCTAACCACTAGCTCATTTCCATACAATCTGCCGTTGGAACCAAATTGGGATCTCTATACCAGGATGCATCATGGTGAACACTCTCTGAGACAAGAAATCAGAAGTAAAAAAGCATTGAACACATCATACTCATCATACATCGGTGTAAATAATACAAGCTGTAATTTCTTGCACTTGGCTACCGAATGCTGGATATTTTTCAGAGCCATGTTAAAATTTGCATTCAAGGTAAGCTATTTTTGGTGGAAGTTCTGGCTGCTCTTTAAGCAATCTTGCAATTTGCTAAGTCCAAATCTTCAACGCGCCGTAGCGTGCTATGTTCTCCGGGATCATTTTTCATATTAACAAGATATTTACCCATATCTTTTTATCAAATCATGCATTTCAATTGTATATTCTCCAGAGCAGGACATAAGAGATTTTCATACATTTCAATTGTATATTCTTCAGAGATGAACACAGGAGATTTTTCAATTAGGACACTCAGGCCTCATTTGTTTGCACTTAATGGAGGTCTGAATCTTAATCATTGAGAGTAAGTTCAATGTCCACAACTCTCTTAAAAAGATATTTATGATGTAATATTCATCTTAAAATATATATTGCTTTTTCTTAGCCAAACTTTCACTCGCGTTTCTAGCAAATAAATTTCACGCTTCCCTCTCCCTCTCCAACTATCAATTGGCAACCAAATCTCTTGAACTAGTCAGAATCTTTACAAGTAATTTGCTTATTATTTTGTGAAATTCGCAATCTTCTTTATTGAGAATTTTTTGTCTAATCTTAATTGATTCTGTTAGTTTAGTGAAAAGACGTAAATATGTTTTGTTATAGTAATTCTAAAAGCGTTTAAAATCCTACATATCTAATATTTTTACCCACTTGATGACCTATTAAGCGGTAGAAGAACGTTAATATTTCTGCAAAAAAGGTTCAATTTATTTATACTATGCATTGGGTAAACCTACGGTAAATAGGGTAGAGAAAACCGAGGCACGTATTACCTTGAGATTACATATAAATCCTATATGAATGATATAAAATATATTATTTCTCCATTTAAGGCTTGGTGTTTCGTAAGCTTTAAATGCTTAATTTGTATGTTTACAATTATCGAAAAGGTGTGATTGATCCTAATTTTTAACTTATGGGTGCTCAACTATTTCTAATTTGGAATTGCTCCTAAAACTCGGGTGCTCAATTAAGATATTTCTACTAATTACCGGGTTTCCTATATAAGTAATAGTGTTTTCATAATCTAATCAATATGCCGAATGTAGATCTCTAGTTGTTAGGATGAATGCATATGCAGTTTCAATTTTCTCATGAATGCAAACCAATTTTCTTTCTCGAAGGATGAATGCATATGCAAATAGTTCAAGTTATTTGTCAAATATAAAATATTCATTTATATCTTTGAAATATTATTTTTCCTATTTTATTTTCTGAATTGAATTTATAATATTTTATTGATATAATGCTTAATTCCTAATTTTATTTGAATTTTATATTTAGTATGTTTAAAAAGATAAATTTTCCACATTCGTATATTCAGTCTTGTCATCTATAGATAACATCTTATTATTCGATGTATAATTCGTAACTCTTAATCTTAATGCACATAATAATGCGTATTCGAAGTCTTAATCTTAATGAAACAAATGAGGCCTCAATCTAAGAGTAAGTTCAAGTCCACAACTCTCAAAGATATTTATGATGTAATATTCATCATACCCTCGAGAAAAACATACTATATCTGGAAAAATCTCTTGCTCAAATTCATAGCTTATTTTTGAGTTGTCTAACAATTTCTGATCCAAAGTTATTATTCATTCACTCTATAGCACTTCTCCATGCAGAGCTTCTCAAAACACTTATTTGGAACTTTTTCTTGAAAGCGGGTTGATTGACAGCTTCATGGTTAGTTAGTGTAGTCACTTCAGATACTGCATCATTCTTCTCTATCAAATGCTTGTCTCTAGTTGTTATGAGCCATTGCCAAAGAAAGGAGCAAAGTAATCCAAATGGTCTATGAGATCCATGTCTTCAAGCACAGCAAGAACCTTCTTAAAACGAAGTTTACTTGCAATGATGGTGTTACGATAATAACTTTCTTTTCCCCTAATGACGGTTGTGACTCTTCGTTATATACAGTTGTTCAAGTCTTGGACTTGCCCTCACAACTCTTCCTTCTGTGAGAGAAAAGAAAGAGATTTTTTAGGCAATAAAAATGTGAAAAGAAACCCCCACACACACAAAAAAAATAAAAATAAAAAATAAAATAAAATAAAATAAAAAAATTGAATAACAATAAGCAAGCAGAAGAAAGACTTGAAAGGTATCCTAAATCAAAGAACTATGCCACCCTAAGTTACTCGGACTCTTCGAATGTGTTGCCGCACCCGTGTCGGATCCTCCAAAAATACACTACTTTTGAAGGATCCAAGACGAAACCGACGACATTTTAGGAGAGTCCGAGTAACATAGATGCCACCTAAGAAGGTTCATAGACCAGAATTTTATAATATAAATAAATAAACATATAGTTAATCAAAAGGACCACAACTAATGATCAGATCCTCATACACGGAGACATCAGTGTTCTTGCTACTTTTGTTTGAATCAGTAGCTTAAGAAAATATATAGGGAAGAGCCCGTCGAAAAGATCAATTAGAATGTTGATGCACAGTTCACTGTTTAGCAATTCTAATCCGGAGAATGAACAATATTTACTGTAATTCATATTTAAGGTGGATATTGACTGAACAAGAATTAATGTTGATGCCCAGTTCACCTCATTGTATCCATATGTAGCTAATTCCTCCTCACAAAATCTTCAGTTGATAAAGCCGAGTACACCAAATTTCTTAGAACAATCATCAGCTAGAAAACATCCAATATTTTTTTTTCCCCCTAAAATACCAATTGACGGTATATTCTTTCTAGCTGAGACATAAATAGGTATCTATTCTAATGCTACAGCTAGGGTGGTAAAATCAGCCCAACAAATCATGATCCGCCCAACCCGTTTAGGTTTGGGTGGGTTAGTGACCCGCTTATTTTATCAACTCAATCATGTTGACCCGTTTAATCCCATCTAAAAACTAGGCTGATAAGCAGCCCAGATTGACCCATAAGAAACTGCCTAAATATTTCTTAAATACATTTGCTAATTTGATATGTTAATTATAGTCATAATATAAGGAAATTTTTTTAATTTAGGTACTCAAACAAATTATAAGAAAACAAACAAAGAAATTAAAACATAGTTAGGATTAGGCGGGTTGGGCTATGAAGCGGTTTTTAGCCCAAGTAACTTCTGGGCAGGTCAAAGACTCGTTTATTTATAAACTCGCCCAACCCCCGCCATGCCAACAAAATTAACAATCTTCTTTCTCTTGTTTACTTTACCGGGTGAAAATGTATGTAACATAATATACAAAATGTATTTAAAAACGATGATACCTTTACATTTTTTTCTAATTAGTAAGCCATAAAAATGGTAACTTTATAATTGTTGTCAAGATCTAGATCCCCCAGATCTCCATTCTTGAAGAATGGCAACAAAAAGAGAGCAGAAAGCAAGACTCCCACACCAAGCAACAATACAAATACACATTTAAAACTCAACAACCCCTGCACCTATCAACTTCATTTTGGTTTGTACTTTGTGCATCCATTGAAGTGGTATTGGTTGTTCTTCCTCTCCCTTCCCCATTGGAAACACTTATAACAATGGATATCTAATATTCTGATTGTTTTATCATGTCTTTATGTCCCTAAATATCTAATATTGCTTATCACCTAATGACAGCAACTATTCTAGGAAGTAAACTAAGTTAGCAGCAGAACAGATTTCTTCTATCCCAATTTATAGTCACACTTGGACCAATCAATCCAATTTATAGTCACACTTGGAACAATCAATCACATGTTCAAAATTAAATAAGACATTTATGAACTTTTCTTTACCATTGAAGGAGTCGTAGAAACTAAGATCCCAGCAAATTCCTTTGGTATTGTCCCTTCTTTCTTTATCATATACGTCTTGAAAGCATTCAAGATTTGAGCGTGAGCATTCATCATAACATTGTAGTTGTCTTAGCTTTGATTGTGAGCATTCAACATTTGATTGTACTTCTCTTTGTATTGGGAAAAACATGAATGATTATTATAACTTGAAGCATTCAGATCACTACAACGGGTCTTGCTTGTTTAAAAGCTCTGCTTGGGACAGCTCTTAATCCCAAGCACCTTACCCGTCCAGAATGCTCTTTTCCTAGCACCTTACCAGCAGCATCATTTGGCGAAATTTCAGACTCATCTGTGGTGCTTTGAGTCATGGCTAGCTCAATTTTTTCCTAAACACAGCACACACCAAAAACCAATGTCATAACTTCAATTAGCTGTAGACTATGTTGCACGGACTCTTCAAAAATATCGTCGGGTGCGTGTCGGATACTCCAGAAGTAGTGCATTTTTGGAGAATCTGACACGGGTGTGGCAACGAAAGTGAAGAGTCCGCTTAACTTAGGCTGCAGACAATATGAAATAAAAACAAGAGAAGAATAATGTACAGAAATTGATAAGTAGTAACTGAGGACATAAACAGAAAGAAACTCTTACTGTTGTGTCAAGGTTCCCCTTCTAATATGTCAAAATGTTAAACGATGGAGCAATCTATTTTTGTCCTGTTTCATGCATCTAACTTTTTTCGATATTGGTAGATGCCCATGCTAAACCCCTCGATCTAACGAAAGGTACATATATATATTACCAAAGCTACATGAACGGACAACAACTGCTGAATATATATGAAGTTATTGAGCAACCTATGACAATTTATTGGCTATTTCAGTTAGTGAAATGACATGAAGCATAATAAAGCTACAAGAATAGTATAGAGGAGTGCTATTTTAATTAGTTATAAGTTCAATTAGAAAATTGAACTGGTAATATAGGCTCTACTATAGATCATGCTGTTGACTGATAAGTATTTTTGGAATGGTCCTATGTACAAGAGAACATGTTGATATTCCAGTTATATCCATAGTGCAGTTTACTATCAAGAGTATAAAGATAGCATGCTTCTCATATGCCTAAGAATGTTCTGAATTTCTGAGGTGACATGCTCTACTAATATGCAGAGACCAACGAACTTCTCCAAAATGGAACGTTTAGTACAATGTTGCTGTCACTATGCCTTTGATTATGTAATTGTTTTTCATTTTCTATTGTTTGATGTCATGCTATTTTTTCGTTTTGCACGTTGCTTGATGTCATACCAACACCATTGTTATTGGAAAATTAGAGAAATGCAAAGATTCTAACCTTGGGTGCAACACCCATAACTTGTTTTATACATTTCTTTATACTGATGAATGCCTTCTCATAGCACAACAGCAAGAAGATAGAAGAAGGAAACAATCAAGAGGCAGAAAAGCACACTAGTAATGGTCTACTATTGCTATGTCAACTGTAAGCATAAAGCTAAGACTGATTACATAAAAACTTACACATATCTCTTTTGCCACCTCATTAATATATGATCCATCTTCATTCCTATGAGTAGCGAGATAAACTTATCCCCGTTCAGGCTTTTGTCCAGTCTCAGCCATCTATAAATGAAAAGGCCAAAGTCATAACTCATAATAACTTAACTAGCTAGGAATAGTTGTTAGTTTAATTAAAGTAATCCAAATGAAGTAAGATCTTTCACCATTTCAGCCCTTCTTCTGGAGTTGGATTTGGAGCCCACCAATGTATAATGGCTTGTTGCTTTCGAATTTCAGCAGTTCTTTTACACATTTCCTAACAAAAGATACTTCAAAGTCAAGATATACAAACAAATAGCCATATAATTACACATACCAATTGAAGCATTTAAATAAATACCTTTGTTTTCTCTTTAAAGCGGTAATCAACATGAGAAATTGATTGATCCCGTGGAAATGTTGAATTTCAGCATCTAAATAAATACCTTTGTTTTTTTTATCCATTAAGAAGCCTGATAGCTTTTTTTTCGCAGCGGACTCAGAATTCCAGCAGTGTCTCTGCCAAAGCTCTTCAAGACCTAATCAACAAGTCATGCACTCAAATAAAATGAAATGAAAAGGAACAGAGAAATACAAAGAACGTAAACGTTTAGGGAAACTGTGTATATGGCAATTACAAAAAAAAAAAAAAAAAAAAAAAAAAAAAAAAAAAAAACTGTGACACATTTAGTATTAACCAACCACTATGGAGTTTCAATGGCTGGCAAAACAAGCAAAAAAACAATAGAGCCAGAACATAAAATTTCGAAGTTTCTCTTCTCAGCATCAGTTTATCATGTGTGGATTGAGAGGAACAACAGAAGATTTCAAGGGATACAACAAGAGAGCACAAGATTGAAGGAAATTGTTGTCCAAGTGCATGTACGAGACAACCACCTGAAGAAGTGGCAGCATATCCTAGAAAAATTGAATTTTTGTCCTGCTTAAGATTTTTGAATATCTTTTTTATTGTTTTGAGTGAAAACATATGCTTGGGTTTTTTTTTTTTTTTTTTTTTTTATATCAAAAAGTATTTAGATTTGATTTTCAGACATTATTTGGAAAAGCATAAGCGAAAGAATATTAGCAATCAAAGTAAAGAATATCGATATTTTTAGTTTCTCTAAAAGTTTAAAAATTGGTTAAGTTGGGCGGGCTAAGTTATGACCCATCATTTAGTCAATCTTGACCTAACCCATCTAAGCTCAAACAAGCTTTGGGTAGGGTTGGCATTGGCCCCATCTATTGGTTCAACCCATCTTGACCCGCCCAACTTCAGCCTAAACGGCCCATTTGCCACCCCTAGTCACAGGCAATGGCTACTACTGTTGCGAATATAATCAAATATTAAAAGTATGCTCTCTTTAACACCTTAAGCTTTTAGATGAGATGGTCATACACTTTAGCATGGTATCAAAGTAAGGAATTCGGCGCCAAAACGGCATATTTTTGTAGCCTAAAGACCAAAATGGCATGTCAATATTTTTCTATACCCAAATGGGTTTTTTGTTGCACAACCAATGAAATGTTAAAAAAAGTTAACGTCTTCGTCATTTCTAAAGAAATAAAATAAAATAAAATACATTTCGCCAGACCTGTAGCGAACTGTATTTAAAAAAAAAAAAAAATTCGCATTTCCCTAGGCAACTAGCGAAATGTACTTTTATTTGTTTTTTTTTTTTTACATTTCGTTTATATTGAGACTCTCGTGACTTAAAAGAAAATAAAGTTGCAGATTAAAATTTAAGACGAGCATGGATTGGTCACATTAATTTTTTTTTTTCATGACTTAATTTGTGAACTATTTTACTTTTTTTCCGTCAATAAATACAGCCTATCTTTACCCATGTTATATCCTTCATCTTTCAATTTTCTTTTATCCATTTCATATCTTTCATATATCATTTTTCTCTTATATGTATCATATCCTTCAGCTTTCATTTTTTTCTCTCATCCATTTCATAAAAGATGACGGAAACTCATGTAAAAGTGTATTTATTTTGGGGTGGTGAAGTTGTGTATGAAGCAGGTTCGGTTAGATACAGCCGACGTCCTGAAATAGGGCAAAGGTTTCCAATTTTCCTAAAATACGATCGTCTGCAACGCGTCTTAAGGAGTAAAATGTTCATAAATGATCATGAACTTTCGGTGGTTATCATCGGCCGATGTCCAAGGTCATTTACAGCCAATGGTTTACTAATTTATGGTGAGATGCTGATTACAGACGATGAATCTTTATCGTTATTTCTTCGTAGTCTTGAGATTTTTAAAAATCACATAAGCATAGCAGCACTTGACATGTATGCTACCGTTGAACGCTCAACCCAGGTTGCAGTACCTACCGACAATGAGTTCGATTTCGAAAGTACTACCTATCTCCCAAGTTTGAATATTGATTTTCCAAGGGGTGTAGTTCAACGACAAACAATACGGACGATGAATCTTTATCGTTATTTCTTCGTAGTCCTGAGATTTTTAAAAATCACATAAGCATAGCAGCGCTTGACATGTATGCTATTGTTGAACGCTCTACCTAGGTTGAAGTACCTACTGACAATGAGTCCGATTTCGAAAGTACTACCTATCTCCCAAGTTTGAATATTGGTTTTCCAAAGGGTGTAGTTCTACAACAAACAATGGTAGGATTTGGCAGTCACTCAAATGATATGACTAACTATGGTACACAATATGATAGTGTGGCTTCAACACACTATCATGACTTTGATTGGAGTGAGCAGAACTGTGAGACGGGGGGACAGAGTAATGCTACTACGCAGTTGCAGAATTTGGATTGTAATGTCCAACACCCTTCACTTCTAGGTCCAAGTGAATTGGACAGTGATAGGTAAATATAATCATATTTTGTTCACTTTATTCATGGATCTTATTTTTATTTTTTTTTTGAGAAACATATTCATGGATCTTATAATTGTGTTTGACTTGTAAATTCTATGAATTTTCCTTATTTATAGGCATAACGATTTTGAAGATAACCACATATTGACTCAGCTCACACAAATTGTGAGCAACAACAATTTAGCTAATGATATAATAAATGAGTCGGGTAGCGATGGTCCATTAGATCATGAACGGACGGATGATAATCAATCTGCTGCTGATGATGACGATTCTGATGAAGACGTTGCGGCCCCAATGATCTAAGTGTTAATTATCATTCAAATGTAATCCCATATTTGGGTAATACAGAATAAGAAGGACCAGAAGATTTTGCATACATAGGAGATAACGGGTCTGTTCGGGCTACACTTTGGAATTTTAGAAATCCTAAAGTTATCAAATCAGGTTAGTTTAGTAAGAATAGCTTTTTTAATGATATATTATTTTTTGAATTTTGTGATTTTAATTGGTGTCATTAGAAGTTGATAATCTCCCTTGCACATGCAACTAGGTATGTTATTTCACAACAAGAAGCAACTGAAAGGTGCAGTGAAACTCTACAATATAGCCCACAAAAAAGAATTTAAAACGGATCAAGCCAAAGGTACATTTTGGAAGGTTATTTACAAGCGGCATGAGTTAGGTTGTAGTTGGATGATCCATTTACGTTATTGGAAGTGGTATGTGGAAAGCAAGCAAAGTGGTTGAGCCACACAGATGTGAGATGGATGATTATACAGAGGATCATTTATTTGAATAGCAACTGTTGACACCCAATTTTGTTCCTCCTTTATTTCAATTTATTTCCGGGAGCTTTTTAAATTTATTAACAATCTAAATATTTTATTTTCACCACTATTTTTTATTTTTTATTAATATCATTACTTTCATTTTCGCTATTTTCACTATCAACATTACAAGCATTACTTTATCATAACTTTTAATAGCTCATCATCGTTTCATTTTCAGATTTTGTACTCGTTAAATTAATTACACTTTATTAAATCTTTGCTTTCTACATACTAACTATTAATTATCTTCATTGTACTAGTTGTTAAATTAGAAACCCAAAAGGAATTAAGTTGAAGGAGAAAAGGCCTCAAAATTTCAGCCAAATTAATGACCCAAACGGACCAGCCCATTACCTTATATTACCCAACCCAAACTTTCAGCCAGCCCACTATCACTAACCGATCCGACCGGCCCAATATCTTACCCCTAAAACTCTTCACCCGTCTCCTTTTCCCCTCTTTCATCTCTCTTCTCTCTCTCTCCACGCCTCCTTCTTCATTTCTCCCTTCCCCATTTCCTTTCTCAGAAATTGGCCAAAACCTTGACCCAAAAGTGAGCTTTTGTTTTTTCCATTTTCAGATAGTCTCCAGACGACCTTCTTGTCTCCTTCCTCTTTTCCAGTTTTTGCATAAAAATCCCAGCCTTCACTCAGCACGGGGAGTAGATTTCAGTTTCGGATTCGCCTATTTCGGGCAAAATATTAACGTTACCTTTGTCCTCTTCTTCGTAGGTCTTTTTCACCCTTCTGATTTTCACTTTCAGGGGGATTCAAGTACAAATTTTTGAATTTCAAATCCGGATCTCAAAATGAAATTCAAAAGGTTTCCAAGTAAAATTTTGCAGTCTGACATCGTTTCTTTTTTTTTTTTGGGGAAAAACAAAAACCTAGCATTCGGGGTTATATATAGAAGACCCTATTCTTCAATTTGGAGGAGGGACCAAAATTATTATCAAAAAAGATAACCTCATTCTAAAGGAAACGAACAGCCAACATATTACTCTCTTTTTACTTTCCGGTTTAAAACTTTAGTTACTTTAATCGAGTTCGGGTTCGTTCGCGTTCGAGCATAGATTCGAGGCCATCGACACCCTGTTCACTGCACCACCAATAGGTAAAGTTTGATGCATTTCGACTTACTGTTCTGTTAAGAATTCCGTTAGTATAGAAAGTCATGTTGTGATGTCTTGATTATTGCCATTTCACTCAAATACGGGCTTATTGGTAAATGTCTGGATTCGTTTAGATACTGTCGCATTTTATACGCTTGTTATTGTTGTATGACCTCGTTCCAGTATATGTGTGTCTATTTTTTATATATAACGTTTTAGATTGAATTCCAAGTAGGAAGTTATGTGATTGTCATTTTGTTCGGACTGATTCACGTCACGACCCAGCCCCGTAGGCCGTGACTAGTGTCCGAGCTGGGCGCTCGTACCCACCTATCAATTATAACCAGATCATAGCAAACATAATAGGAACTTATACGTATGAAGGCACGACATCGCGCACACATATATACATATATCATATATACAAACCGAGGATATACGTAATACAAACACAACCGAACAAAGGTTACCCACAACCCACTTTTATGTCTACAGCCTCTAAGAGTAATACGAGTCATATGACGGGACAGGCCCCGCCGTACCCCCGAATAGACATATACATATATACAACAAAAGAATCCGTACCAAAGTGTAGGCTCGGGAACAAAAGGAGCACTCCAAAAACCGCCGAGTAGGGATCCTAAGCCGGCGGCTCACCCAAACAAGTATCCGCACCGCGCGGCATGAAACGCAGCCCCCGAAGAAAGGGGGTCAGTACGGAATATGTACTGAGCATGTAAAGCACGGAACACAATAGATAGAATCATAATCGAACTGAAATTTACCGAAATAAGTATAGTAATTAGAAAATTAAAAACTTGCCTTTGAATCATGTATCATGCGTGTCAATATCATATCATCAAATCATTATATACATATAGTGTACCCGGCCCTCCAGTGAGGGACTCGGTGAATGAAGTCATATAATCATCATGCATAGTAATCATATAATCACATATATATATATACTGCCCGCCTTTTAGTGAGGGACTCGGTGAATAGAATCATCAGATGCCATCCTGGCCGCCGTCCCCATATCATCACATCATCATATCATCATATAAATATATATATATACCGTACCCGGCCCTCTAGTGAGGGACTCGGTGAACAATGCAAATAAACCAGACAAATACGTACTCCGGCCCAGACTCGGTGGAAAGATGCATTGAGGCATGCACGAGCAGAGTAGTGAGAAACCATATGCACATAAATCATTCCAAAGACTCGATGAAATAAATTAAGCGAACTATCATTTGAAAATCGGGACAATAGTTATATCAAATACCTTTCGGACATCACTCGGAACGTATCAAACCGAACTTTAGAAATCATGGCCACGTGTTGAATCATATACATAACAATCCTCATTTCAGACTCTGGAATAATAAGTAATCATACTCGGGGGTCGGAATACTAAGCATATTAGGTTCTTTCCAACAAACCATTAGAACTATACAAAGGAACGTCTCGGGGCCCACGGACAAGTATCAAACCAATCCGAGCCCACCTATGGAAGTTAGAGTCGTCATACGCTACGGAATCCTTCTACGAGCATATCGAGGCGATCCGAGCCTTTTTGTGAAAGTTGCGGAAATTCGTTCGTAGTTTTAATCTTTTTAAAAACAAAGTTCCTTATATAACATTTGAAATTCAAATATACAAAGGACACAAGGATCATAACATGACTACATTAAGAATGTTAATATCAAGAGGTGAATGAAAGTCGTAAACACGCTCGGATCGTAAGAATAGAATTTCCCCGAGGCTCGTATGTTTTTTTCCCTTACGTCTAAGACATGCCAAAGAAAGAAAGGGTGAGCTTTACATACCTTGTCCGCTCTCCAAGCTAATCCAAACTTACGTCGTGGACTTCCCAAGATCTACAATACACCATTAAATGCCAAACATTAGGTAAAGGCACTTAAGAGTTCAATTCCAAACTAACACTTAATTCTACCGAAATTTGGGCAGCATTTCTCCTGTAAATGCAACACCCCGAGAATTCAACTCGGCCAAATTCATCAACAACCATACCAACAACATACTAACAACATCAATAATCAATTCTAAACGTATTCTAACATTAGCAACCCTTTACTACATAATCCAACAACATTCATTATATTCGATTCAACCACTTACATTCAAACCAATATTCATGCTCATACGTTCAATTACTAATCCGAAACCATTCAAACAATATTCAAGAACACTTTAAACAATTCACACAATATTTCCAACAATCCAACCATACCACCCTCTCACCCGAAACCTCCTCACCTCAACATGAACAACACTAACACATTTCTTTCTTCCAAAACTCATAAACTACACCAATAATCCACACATTAGCAACATTATTCTTATAAATGCAAGAAACTATATTAGAATTCCATCAACTTCGACAACAACTACAAACGAATATAACTTCAACTTAAATCATTAAACCTTCATTTCCACCATAGAATCCACAACACAACATTCCAAACATACTAAATAAAATTGGTTTTTCATCCCTACACAATACAACATATACACGGCCACACACACACATACACGGCTACACTTCAACATCCATATTTTCATGAATTTCATTCATTTCCACACTTCACAACATACACAAACCATGCATAACATATAACAAAGAAGATTGAACCTTACCTTCTTCACCCAATTCCTTCACTTGGCTAGGCCTTGTTCTTGCAAGAATAAGTGTTTTGCTTGTTCTAACAACTACTCCACGTTGTAGAGGACCCTCCAATTAGTAGAGAAACTAGAAGAAAATATTTTTTTGTGATCAAATTTTGGACCTCAAATTCTCTTGGTCATGGCCGAATGGCCCGTTATTTTTCTCTCCAAATTTTCTTGAAATTTCTAGATGATGAAGATGAGAATTATGATGACTTAGTCATCCTTTTACTACATATATTAGCCAACCATGTGGCCATGGCCCACACTCCATAGGCCACATGGCCCTTTTAATTTCATGAATTTTAATTTTTCCATATTGCACTTTTGGCCTCAAATTTCCTTAATATTCCATACCAACCAAATCACAAGTAACTTATGTCTTAAAACAAGATCGTACTTAAAAAGTCTCAACTTCGCACCCCGGAATAGTCTTGCTCCTAACTTTTCATAGTTAGCTCGGATTATCCCGACGTACAAAATACGAGATATAACATGATCAGTTTTTTAGCATAAGCTTAGGTGTTGTTTGGTTTCAGTTTTTCGTGAACCTGTGTGGACTATGTGTTGGTTTAAAAATGGGATTTGCAAATGAGACTATTTTTTTTGCGTTCTGTTAAAAGCAGTTAATGATTGTTGGGAGTCCTGTATGCATGAAATAAATTAACAGTACAGTCGGGTCTTAATCATAAAGCTGTTCTCCGACATTAGACTAGACCTTAAATGAACTAAAGATTGCTGCACTCGTCAAAAGTGTTATGAAGGACAGTTGCACTGATAGTGCCGGTCGTTGCGGTCGTGCTTCTTCCTGCTATCTTTTCTCATTTTTGTTTGGTTAGTCATACCCTGTTGGCTGTGGCATTTGATGTTTGTTTAGTTTAGTGTCACCATGTTGGTCATGGTATTTAAGTTCTTGTCCCTGTCTAAACTTAGCCACTATCATGTTTTGTTTCCCTTTCTAGTCTAGTTCAGTTCTATTCTATTTTCGAATTCTCGTAGATTAACTATGTTTTAGTTAGTTTCTGCTTTAGTATGTAAATCGCCTTGCTCAAGTCTTTTTTTTTATATTGGCTCTCGTATGTTCAGCATACCTGAGTAACGCTTGGACTATTTTAAATAGAAGTTTATAATTAGAAGTCAACACTGCTTCTTAATATTGAATTCGCTTGGGTATTTGCAAAATGTATAGCAGTCCTTTGTTTTAATCATTAAGTTATGAATTGCCACATTAAGTAAGTATTTTATGGAGTCCAGAAATTGCTATCTTTCGCCTCGTACTAGCAACCCGAATTGGACAATTCCTCTTTCGCCTAATTGCTAAAAGATCCAACATAAATGAGGAATACTAAATATAGTACGTTATTTCTTGTCTCTTATTCTCGTTGTTCTTCGGTTGCTTCCCTTTTAGACATAAACCGAGAAATTATACGAAGTTAGAAATAAATTTCAAGGCTAGATCAAGTCGGAGTTATAATAGATATCTATGCTAAATGAATTTGAAAGATGCCTACTGTAGTTTGGATACTTAGACTGAGTTTCCAGGACTTAGAATCTGTCTAAACCGAATATACATTCGATATACATCTGATATACATATCGTGGTGTGTGCATCTTAAGTATATTGTATATAGGATCAAACAGGTAAATAACACATAAGGTCCAATAATGCATACGTCCGCACCATATGCTATTTTTTTTTTTTTTTTTTTATGAAATAGATGTATGTATACATGAGATATACCTAGATATACAATGCATACATAATCTATTGGTTTGTCTCGAACTTACATTATATATGTTTAACCTTATTTATTGACTGCATACTAATCTTTTTCTTTCATTTTATGCATGACCTCCGCATACGAGTTCGAGGGACTCGTCATCTTCCGCATTCGGTGTTGGGCCAAAGCCCAACGAAATCTTTCTCTCGAGTCGATCCCCCGCCTTGCCCAAAAAATAGAAAACAAAAAATCAAGTTGAAGCCCGGTACCAAACGGATCAAATAGGGGCCCCAAATGGGCCAAGCCCATTTACATTATATCTATCCCTCTACTTTTATTTTTTGTGTGTATTAACATGTATTGTATGACTAACATTTTTGTTTGTTAATTTAGATGAACTTTAACAAATTAGTGGGATTTAGTTTAATAATGGGTAGTTAACTTAAGGAAAACTAATAATTAATTCCATAAAGTCTCATTTTCTTCTTTTTATATTAAAGTTATTTATAATACTCCTAATATTTATCTTTCTTAGAATAATTGATTTTTAAAATAGCATGACTACCTATTTTGGGCTAAAAGAATCATGATCCACTCTCACTATCTTAGAAATCTAGAAATGTCATTGATACACAAATCTTCAAGTCTTTAATTAATAGTGAATAAATTACTATAGTTTGGGAGTTAGTTCAAATGTCTTTCACTAAAATATTTATCTTACTAAGTGATTAGTTAAAGAAAGCCTATTTATAAAATTATTCTTTGCATTAGCCATCTATCTATCTTATCTAGTCATTTAATTTATATATATATATATATATATAACTGTTAAAATCAACTAACACCTAGTTATTAAGTTGTTTCAAATATTTGTAAAACGTTGCACCATCTCACACTTTTTCAGCTTATTTATAATTAAACTCTTCTAATTTTCTACAAGTCTTATTTTTAATAGCATTATTATATTCCTATTTATAATTTTAGCAACATATACAAACTATTTTCCAAACATTTAAAATGATACACTTACACTTAGCCTAATTAAATTTGAGTCCAGTCGGATTAACCATTATTAATGGAACTTAGAGGATGCCTAATACCTTCCCTCTAGGTTAGTTGAACCCGTACCTAGAATCTCAAGTTTCGCAGACTTTTAAAATTAACTTTAGAATAACTTTAATTAACTTTAGGTGTCCTAATTCACCATAATAATTAGGTGGCGACTCCTTTACTCTAATTAACCCCGGAATTACCGGGATGTTGTAAACTATTTTGACCCCGGTTAAAATAGGGTATAACAGCAACATGATAAATACTTCGTTGATACCGCCATCTATTATGATCAACGCACAAATCAATATTAAGTTCGTTTAGGAAGTTATAAAGGGGATCCACAAGTATACTCCTAGTTATAGAAAAGCGCAAAAAGCGTATAAAAAAGCTTTTGAGACGGTGTATGGTGATTTCGAAGGTTCTTTTAGGGTGTTGCCTCGATACATGGCTGCCCTATAACATTTCAATCCAGCACTATTGTTGAGTGGACACATGAGTCAACTACAATGCAAGGCAAACACATCTTCAAGTATCTTTTCTGGGCCTTTAAACCAAGCATCAATGGATTTAAAAGTTGCAGGCCGGTCATCTCAATATATGGCACTCATGTCTATGGTAAGTATGAGATGAAATTGTTGATTGTTGTTGTAATTGATGCAAACGACAATATTTTTCCGCTTGCACATGCTATAGTTGCACGTTGTGAGAGCTTCGAGTCATGGACTTGGTTTCTCAGTTTATTGTGGAGACATGTTTGAGGAATTGGACTAATTTCTGACCGTCATCAAGGCATCTTGCAATGTATCCAAACAAATTGGTTATAGCCACCCACCACAAACCATAGATTTTGGGTTTGACATTTGAAAAGCAACTTTAACAAAAGGTTTCTTAACTATGAGCTTGAGAACGTAATTTGGTTGGCGGTTACAGAGCACCAGAAGAAGAAATACCAAATGAGGATGTAACAAATCAAAAATTTCTCACCTCCAACGCATATGTGGTTAAGCGAACTTCCAAAGGAAAAATGGACATTGTATAAGGACGGTGGTTATAGGTGGGGAGCTATGACGACAAATGTCTCTGAGTCTTACAATGGTTTATTGAAGAAAGCCCGTGGATTGCCTGTTACTGCCATGGTTTGCATGACCTTTAAAAATCTTTTTGATCGTTTGTTGAAAGAAGCGCTCTTGCTACTTTGCTAATTGCAAATAAGAGGACTTGGCCGCCCGTCGTTGATAAGAAGTTCCATGAATATTGGGACAGGGCCAACATGCACACTGATGTGATGAACTACAACGCTGCGAATGGGGTCATTGAGATTCTAACATTTGCACGCGAAGGTAAGGGCAAAAATGTCCATAAAGTCTCACACAATGGAAAAAAGTATTCGTGTGGGAAGTGGAAAAACTACCATATGCCATGTTCCCATGCAATTAAATTTTACTAGATCCGTAACATTCAGCCAAAAGACTGCGAGGTGTTGGTATCCTCTATCCACAGTACGTTCTGGATTTCCTATGAAAGTACGGGAGTGCCTCCGGTACCATTTAAATTATCAGAAATTCGGTCCAGGCGCTACAGCAGTATGATTAGCTTCAAATATTCTTTGCCGACCATCTGCATAAAATATTCAGCGCTCTGAAAATTCTTCAACATCTGCGGTGTTATCTTAAGCTGCTTGTCCAGTTCAATATGAAATGTTTCGTGTGTGGGGAGTGGCCCCAGAACAGGATACTCCATGCCAAATTGTCTGAGGACCCGACCCGCCATGTGCCACTCTAGATAGATCCCACAAATGAGTGGCACCTGCGCCCTCCAAATGTCTTGACAACGTCGGCACCACTCGGGAAGTCCATTATTGATGGCCTCTGTATAAGGCTCCCACACAAACTATGATAGCAAAAATATTATACAGTAAATTAATAGCGAATTTAAAATACAAATTATGCATTTTCACATTACAACAAACATACATTATGCATTTTCACAAAACTAATGATGTTATTTACATGTATAGTTATGAATGTATTTGTATGGTGGTAAATGATAAGACTGCATGCATGAACAAAATAGCAAGTATATTATATATGCAATAAAAAAAATACTTGGGCAAATTCATCATTTACATTTTCCTCTATTATTTATGAGTTTTAAATCAATTTAATTAAAACATAAGGGCCGTAAATATACATTTATTTTCTATTGTTATTATATTTTGCAGATTTCTTCTCAAATTACAGCTTCAAAAAATTTTAAAAGGAAAATACCTGATCATCGGTTAGGTTGTCTAACACAACCCTACAAAGTACTAGCACAATTCGTGCCTCGCTTTCGCGATCTCCACGACGAGTCCACTTCTGGGCAAATATCGTATCTCGCTCATTTACTCTTAGAGGACGTAGTGATGCCTGCATCGGGATAAGTCGCTCCCAAGCCCAAACCTGTATAAGTAAATTAAATTATATAAATATTTTTCCAATTAAATAAGACGGATAATGAAAATAGAACAACATAATATTGAAATTCACGTACGTGCAACAAAGCAATAAATCCACAAACATCACGGCTATTCCACATCGACGCACGACATAGAGAATTGTACAAGCATGATAATGCCGCTGCTCCCCAAGCTTTCCTGCCCTTTGCATCAAGGTCCCTTATGTCAAGCAAAAAGTCAAAACTAAGCCTTGCACCAGCATTATCAGGGAATATCGTGCCACCAAACAGCCAAAGCAGGTACAACTTGACCCTCTGTTGCACCACAATCTCGTCGGTGTTGTCATCAATATCATCCAAGATTTCCACATGCTTAGATAATGTTTTTATTCTCAACAAGCTACTACCTTTAATTGATCCTTTTTCGCGCAACCAACCAGTAAGCTCGAACATCAACCCTCGCCACCTTGATTTGCTTATTTGTCTAACGCCAGCCTGCACCAATGGATCGCCATCTACGGGAATGCCATATAAGATCCCGACATCCTGCAATGTGATGGTACATTCTCTAGTGCGCATATGAAAAGTATGTGTCACGCCCTGAACCATGGCCTGGGCGTAACACGACACTCGGTGCCTTGCTGCATGTGACCGAGCGAACCACATGGCTTGCTGAATCATCATGAGGCATAACATGAGTGGAATATAACGTGAATGCATGATGAGCCTTTATAAAACGTAATAAGTCATAATACTTAATAAAAATACTTGTTTAAACATGAGTACAAAAATAACATGAATGAGCCAAAATGGCTATACGACTCCGAAAGTCTGACATAACATAACTGACTTGTCTAGTCTATGAAACCTCTACCATGAGTCTGACTGGAAAACATACTTACTGGGACAAGGCCCCCAGCATACCTTAGATGTATAACTAACCATAAAACAAAAAGTTAACCAAACCCCGAATGAGATGGGGCTCACCAATTCGATACGAATCGGCCCCACTGAGCAAATGTGTCGTCTCAGAATCGCACTCGCATCGTGAAATGCGGTGCCCCCGGGCAATAGGAAGGGGACGTCAGCACATTGAATGTACTGGTATGTAAAGCAACTGAATGAAATAACATGGGACATAAAGTAATAAAGATAAGAACTGAACGTGAAACTGAAACCTGGTTATGAGCATGAGCATGAACATGAATACATATATAATATAAAGCATGAGTAAAAATATCATAAGTAGGGAGAGCAATAACTTATAACCGATCCCTCCGTGCTTTCGTCCCACCAGAACACTTCCGTCACTCCTTGCCAAGAACATGAGATTTAATAAAATATGAAAGGATCCAATCATTATGAGAGATCGTCGGGACATGGGCGGAGCGATCCTCATCCTACGGTGGCTACGTAGTTTCAAAGCTATACGAAGCCTTCCTCGGTAATTAAAGCAACTCCCAAAAACTTGAACATCTAAAATAAAGTGGCACTTGTCGCCCTATGGTTTTCATGAATATAACTTGCTTGTACATGGATATCATGAATTATAGCTTGCTTGCATGAACTTGTAAAACATGTATAGTATTTTCTTGAAAATAGCATAATATATCATAAACTAGCATGCATGAACCCATGGAATGAGATATATGGGCTTTCATGGATTACGGACAGATTCTTAATAATCATAAATAAATATTAAGAACTCAATGATGGAATTATAACAATTCATACATAATATAATCATGGACATGGACCTAGGGTTATCATCAACATGGTATAGAAACTCTAGTTTTCGTAAAGAATCATAATTTATGGATTATGAGGCGTGGGGAAGAACAATGATGTTCCCACATGTA
This sequence comes from Lycium ferocissimum, assembly GCF_029784015.1. Lineage (NCBI taxonomy): Eukaryota > Viridiplantae > Streptophyta > Magnoliopsida > Solanales > Solanaceae > Lycium > Lycium ferocissimum. Next base: position 47,613,387 of record NC_081351.1, read on the forward strand.
GATAGTAACTCTACATACCTTAATTGCTCCAAAACTTGAAGAAAATTCAGAATCTTTGAAGAAGAATTCCAAAAGCTTTGAATTTGGAAACCTTGAGAGGATTTTCACTGATTTTCGTAGCTACTGTTCGTGGCTCAAAGGGTACTGCTCCGGACCTCTAAATCCAATCTCCACCGTTCATATTTTAGAATTATGTGTTATGAACACTCAGTTAAAATTTGGGATTGATCCAACGGTTAGATTATCGGGAAACACCAAATTATATATGGCTGGTCGGAATGAAACTCAACAGAAAAATACTAAAGTTTTCTCCAACTTGTTACAACTCTTGATTTTTATAGGGTAACGGGATGGATGGATGTATTTGAGTCTTTATAAATGATAAATATTGTAGAATACAAAGGTTCTTGATTAAAATATTTACCTTGGAGGAAACCTTAGGAAACTAGATTGCCAAACCAAATTCTTGAAGGTTTCTTGATTTTTCTTGATTGCAAGAATGAGTTTCTTGCAAGATTGAAGTGTCTAGGTTCTTTAGGGATGGAGGTAGAGAGAAGAGAATAGTCTCTTAGGGTTTAGAATAGTTTTAGGGACGTTTACTTCATACAATAAAATAAGGAGTCCCAATTCGAGTAGGAAAAGGCTAAAAACGTAATCCAAAATGCGAAAAATTTTGCTCCGACCAAAGTGATAGTAAAAACAGGCATAACTCTCTAGCACGAGTCCGTTTGAGCTCCATAAGATTCCATTGGAAAGCTATTCAAAAGGGCTACAACTTTCATGTTTTAAGTTTTCTCAAATTATCAACTAATCAATGAGTTACGGGTGCCTCAAGTAGTCACTGTCAACCACTTTCGTAATACGTACAAACTTTCAAATTTTTCTCTAAAACTCTAACATTACGAGCCTAACATGACTTCTAAGATACGAGGTGTTACAGTATGCGTCTCTGGACGCCATCTCTCAATAAGTGCAGTGATGATTCCTTCATCATATTGCACACCACCTACCTCTAAAACTCCTCTAAATCCACATCTCTCAAAGTAATTAAGGATGCGGTGATGCAAAGGGTGCTGCCTCACGTGATTCTAGAATTCAAAATTCGCACGGCGTATAGTTAAACACGCATCCTGTCCAGTCAACTTCCCATCCCACACAGCCTGGGATCGATGTTGCTGCTGGAGTATTAACACATCATACTCTTCTAGACCGGGATGTACAATCACTGCGGGACGATCCATGCCTATAACATTGTGCACTTAGTTAATTTTTTTTTAGTTAGTTGATTCTAACAATACTTAATCAAAAAGGACAGTTCCCTTCATTAAATTAAAAAAATACGGTGAACAAATAATTATACAGGGGAATTATTCATTATTGTAGTAATAATCTCTAGAGTTCAGTTATATTGCAGGCTCGCTCAGTTAAATACTTAGAGAGAAAACAAAAATGAATAAATTAGAGTACAAGTTTAACTAAGGAAAATAAATATAATCCAAATGGGCAAAAAGAAAAACTTAAATACAAGCTCGCTTAGTCAAAATTGCAGGCGAGGGACATTAACGCTCAAATGGGATAATGACTAAGAGTCCGGAGCCTAAAGGGTATAAAAATACACGGTATTTACCAAAAGGGGGTGCCCAAAAAATTTATATACCAAAAAAGGGGTATATCGTGGGTCGATCAATTTATATACCCCAAAATTTTTTTTTTCACGACACAAGTCAACGAAAAATTAAAAAAAAAAAATTTAATTGTATAACGTGGACCGATCCACGTTATACAATATAAATTGTAAAACGTGGACCGATCCACGTTTTACCTCTAAATTTTTTTTTTTTTTTTTTTTTTTGCGAGCACAAAAAAGAAAATTTAGTAAACTTTTTTTTTTTTTTGGTAACACTTAGTGTGTTTTTTCATACTTTGACCAATGATTAATCGTGTGTGAAGACTCAAACGTCAATATTTTATATAGAACCCGATATTTTTTTCTTATACAATAATGTAGGCTCAATACATCTCTAGACGTTCGGATCGTCATTTTAGGGTTGAAAAGGTGCAAGTAGTTTTGTTTGAAAAACTTAGTGTTTTTTCATACTTTGACCAATGATTAGTCGTGTGTGAAGACTCCTAAACGTCAATATTTTATATAGAACCGGATATTTTTTCGCGTACAATAATGTAGGCTCAATACATCAAGGATACGTAGACGTTCGGATAGTCATTTTAGGGGTTGAAAAGGTGCCCGAAATAAGTTTTGTTTAAGGTTTAAGTGTTTTATTTTTTAAGGTTTTGATTTAAGCGTGTTATTTTTTAATCACGATAAAACATTATTTTGAATATAAATATAATTCTAAAAAATATAGGGAGAAAAACTAGTTGTAAAGTGGTCAAACTTTAGATGGTCATAACTTTGCGCTCGACGTCCGTTTTACGCATTTTTTTTTTTGAACTTGCGTATTTTTTTTCGAGATCTATGCGGACAGCATCGCCGCAAGGTGGCTTTGGCCGAGCCGATTTTTAAAAAAACGCCTTTATCCCATTCAATTTCGATTTTCCCCCAAATTGGCGTGAAATTTTCTGAAGTTTTATTTACTTATAAGATGATGATACGCAATAGATTTCAACGTAAAAATCCCAAGGTAATGTACCGTGAATGTCAATTTCATTCGCGGTTTCAATTTTTGAAAATAAAGTCGATTAATTTTCTCAATATAAAGTTGACTAAAATAACCTTACAACAGTCAAATTACCAAACAAAACTTACTTCGGGCACCTTTTTCAACCCCTAAAATGACGCATCCGAACGTCTACGTATCCTTGATGTATTGAGCCTACATTATGCATTTAAAAAAATATCAGTGTTCTATATAAAATATTGGCGTTTGAGTCTTCACACACGATTAATCATTGGTCAAAGTATGAAAAAACACACTATGTTACCAAAAAAAAAAAAAAGTTTACTAAATTTTTTTTTTTAGTGATTCTAAAAAAAAAAAAAAAAAAAAAAAAAATTTAGAGGTAAAACGTGGTCAAGTCCACGTTTACAATTTATATTGTATAATGGATCTCCACGTTATACAATTAATTTTTTTTTTTTTAGAAAAATTGTTTAGGGTATATTTGGATAAACCACGATATACCCCTTTTGGTATATAAATTTTTGGGCACCCCCTTTTGGTAAATACCGTGTATTTTTATACCCTTTAGGCTCCGGACTCTAATGACTAATGTGGTTCGATTTCATTGATTATCTCATCATTAAATTAAAAAATAAGGTGAACAAATTGTTATACAAGATAACTTTTATTTGTTTTTTTTATAAATATTAATTGCAGTTCGATATGTGGTCAACAAATTGTAATTAATCTTTTTTAGTGTTTTAATTGCAGTTCGTTGACCAACTATTGAACTGGAACTAATATTTTTTAAAGCTTTTTTTAATTGAATCAACAAGTGGAATTTGCAACTATTGATTAATTAAACTTGTCACTTTTGTTTTCTTTATTATAATCTACTGCACTTTTGATTTCCAATGTAATGAGCAAATAATTTTTCTTTATTCTAATCTCATCATTTTTCTTATCTTTATCATATGAAGAGATTGCGAAAAAATAAATCATATCAAGAGAAGAAAGTACTTAGTTAAACACGTGCAATACATAAAATCAAACACGTGATTTTTGACAAACAAAGTACAAGATATAAATAAATCAAAAAACAAAATATGAACTAATCTACAATGGCTAAATTAAATAATATATGTAAAAAGTTACAAAATTGATAAATTATCTCAATATTGTTTGAAGAAAATTATGGAGCAAGAGTTGAGGAATACTTGTGTTGGATTCGTAGAGGAAGAGGAAGAATGGAGAAAGGCAGAAGGTGAAGGAGAAAGAGAAAAAGAAAAGAAGGCACAGTGAAGGAGAGAGAAAGAGAAAAGAATGCGCTTGTGCCGGTGGAGTTAGGGTTCGATACATTCAATGTTAAAAAAAAAAAAAAAAAGTACATTTCGCTGGTTGCCTAGTGAAATGCAAAAAAAAAAAAAAAAAAAAAAAAAAAAACTTAAAAACAATTCGCTACATGTCTCTAAATGTATTTTAATTTTTTTTTTTTTTTAAAATGACACAAACGTTAAATTTTTTTAACATTTCATTAGTTGTGCAACGAAAAACCCGTTTGGGTAGAAAAATATTGACATGCCATTTTGGTCTTTAGGCTAAAAAATGTGTCAATTTGGCACCGGACTCTCAAAGTTAGACCCATCCTAATTCTTTGTTCACTTCTGTCAAGGCCCCATATCATGCTCCAGTTAACGAGGTCTGAGCGTGCGGGGGAGTGTTAAGAGTCCCACATCTGATATGCGACGGGTAATTGGTCTCTTTATATGGACTTGGGCAATCTTCCCCTCATGAGCTAGCTTTTGGGGTTGAGTTGGGCCCAAGTTCATATAGGGAGTATCTTAAGCTAACGGAGTTTACCAGAATTCTTTTTAATTAGTTTTACCAGAACTAAGCTTTAAGCAGGTGTTTGCTCAGAATGTACAAGCAAGTCTGGATGAACATACTACAACCACATTCTCTTAAATACTTTTAATTAACTAGAACAAGTCCCCAACTTAAATGATCCCAAAAGCGGGATTTTGATCCAAAATAACCCACAAAAAAAAAAAGTTAGAAAAGTGCCTTTTGCGCACAAAATTAGTGCGCAGTAGGAGTTAACTGTGAGTTTGTGACGGTGGGGGGACCGATGGTGGGGAAGAGACAATCGGCCACTTTATTAAACCCTTATTGCGCACAAAATTAGTGCGCAATAGGACTTAACAGTGACCGTCACAGTTAACTCCTACTGCGCACTAATTTTGTGCGCAAAAGGCACTTTTGTAACTTTTTTTTTTTTTGGTGAGTTATTTTGGATCAAAATCCCACTTTTGGGATCATTTCAAATTAGAACTATAGTGCCAGTGGCATTGCTGATCATTTATCAAACATCCACTCACACCAGCCTAAGTTTCATATACTTCCAAACATTTTAAATCAAGAAGCTGAAAAGAAGGAGTGGCACACAAGCATACCAGCACTACAAATGCTAAGAAATCGAGAATTGAATTCATATAAAAAATGAAGAACAGCTAAAAGTTGATGAGCTTCTATACAACTCTGCAAGTTTTGCATGTTAATAATTGGATCAAAGAGAGAATAATTGCATAGTCGAAATGAAGAAAAGGATTGCACAGAATGTACAAATACAACTAAAAAGATGCAAGATTGTGATAAGATCATGATGGACCTTCAAAAAAACCTGCTCAAAGAACAAGTAGTTCTTCAAGAATTTAATGGTAAAAAAGTTATTCAAAACTCACTTGGTTTATCAACCCTCGTAACAGTTCATATAATGAATATTATTCATATTGTATGCATATAACAACAACAACAACATACCCAGTGAAATCCCACAATGTGGATTGTATGCATATACTAATAAGTAATAAAATTAGTACCTTTTTTCTCCTAAAAAATAAGTTACTCCAATCAACTTCATATAAATGAGCACTTGAAAGTTCAATTTGCAAGAGGAAATATTGCAATTAGGAGGACCCTAATCACTCACATATTAGAATTCAACACATAACTTACGAAAATACCCAAAAGAAAACCAAAATTTGCAACCTAAATTATCCAAATTCTAAATGGGAAAGAGGACTCAATAGTAGCAAAGGATGGAGTGTTTGTTTTCAAAATACACTGATTCTATTGATGTTCCAACACGATAAACAAAGTTTCATGTTAATTTCAGTAGAGCAGGGTCAGGGCAAAGAACAGGTAACGGAAAAACACAAATCAGCAGAGAAAACAAATTTAAAACCCACATGCTACGATTTAGTTATGATAATTCTACTCCCATTACCAAACCAACCAACATCCCCTGCAAAAAGTACATTTTATATTTGTATTCTTTTAACATTTTTATTATATCTGCATTTATCACCGACGAATATAGACCCTTACCGATATGTGTGGGCCTTCTTTGATAGGCTTTTCCATGTGTCGTCTTTCCTACTCCTCCAATACCCCAGATACCAACAATTCGAATATCATTAATTTTCATCCATAAGAAGCTTGCATAATGAAGATATTTGGCCAAAAATCCAGTTAATGCTCTTTGATTTAACCCTACAACAATAAGAAAATTGTTGACACAAATGAGATGACAAGAATTAGAAGTATTTTCGTATTACTGGTGTGCATATAAATATGATAAAGGAGAAAGTCATTGAGGAATTAAACTGAATGATTTCCAGTCGAAAAGACACATACGACTTTTCTATTTTAAAACACATAATAAAATAAGCATATCTTACATCACATAATGAGTTGACTTTATGCTGATGTGGCAATTGTGTTATACTATCGACTGAGCTAGGGTTTGAGTTACTACATTGGGAGAGAGATCAATGGTGATGATGAGTATATATGCACCGAGGCAAAATGACTATAATACCCTGTGAGTCGCCTAAAATCCAAATATGTACGCAATGGACAGCTAAAAGTACAAGCTACTGAGATTTTCCTACTGATTGAATTTTGTTTCTATTTCTATTTTTCTACTGTGGTTGAAGAAGTGGTGTTTGGTCATGCGATTTGTAATCATAATTTCATATTTTGATTTCAAATTAGCATTTGTTTATGCTTCAACTTCATGTCATTTCAAATTTCAAATCCTCCAAGAAGTAGGATTTGCGATTCCAAAATATGATTTCAAATTTTTAAAAATATAAAATTTGACCCATAAGTTTATATTTTGTAAAAAAAAAAAAAATCTATAAGTTGGTTAATATATTTTTAAAATGTAAAACTTGACTCAAAGTAACAATATCGGTTAGTCTTCTCGGTCATCTGATCGGAAATGCATGCTTGATGTGAAAAGATTGTCTGCACCATATGGGAGGAATATATTAAAAAGTAGTTACACTACAACTCACGTTTAATTTTTCTTTTTATTGAACTAAAGTTCAATCAATAAGTTGTATCTTTTAGAAATGTCTTATAGTAGCATATTAACTTTGTTATGAACTATGGTTTGCTCATTTGTTAAGATTGTATAAGAATTGTAGAAGTTTTGATAGTTTTCACAACTTGTGGGTTTTCATGTTTATACGAAAAAATACAACTTAAGAAATTCAAATTGCGTGTCCAAACAAAACTTTAACTTCAAATCAACCTGATTTCATATCATGTCCAAACGGGGCCTAAATATCAAAAAGTAATTCTACAAAATAAAAAATTATTATTAAACTTTACTCAACACGAAGTTGGAGATGGTAAAATATGTATGACAATATTAGAAAAAGATGATATTTGATTAATTTCTTTATTAGGGACAATAGCTACACAAAAACTTGATTGCTCAATATAGCCATAAATCAACATCTTTAGCATAACGCTCCCCGTACCTAAGGCACTCTCGCAAGACCTCCAATAATAAAGTTCTCTGTGGACGGAAGCTAGGTAATCAAGAATGGACTCTTTGATATCATGGTTTGCACAATCTGTTTTCTGTCCCACAACATAGAGAGTATGTGAAGTAGGATCGATTCGGGCAAATCACTGAGTCGGCCTCCTCTAGCCATGATTTTGCTCTACATTCCCTGGAGTACAATAGCTATTGTCCAATTTTGTATGTCTTCGATAAAAGGTTTCCGGAGAGAGGTTTTGTGGGTTTTGTAGAATTGGATAATTGGGCTGTAATTTGGGTTGATTTCTCTTAAGCAAATACATCTCTTTACCGGGCCAAAATTTAAATACGACTAAGCTAGGGTTTGATGATTAGGGAAGAACAAATCTGGAGATGGAGAAATTGTGTTTGATTCTGATTGTAGGACCCGTTTGGCAATGAGAATATTTCACTTTTTCCAAAAAAAAATTTTGCTTAAGAGAAATCTCACATCCTCATTGTTGTTGAGTGGATTATCTTTTGGCGAAGCAAGCATTGAAAAACCTGAGAGTGTCAATTCTTATTTTGATACTAGTCAATCTACCCGCGGTTCGCGTAGTCATAAGAGATAGAGTTCCACTACTAAAAAATCATTATATTCCCACCGTCGGTGGACAAAAACCTAAATTATTGTGTTTTCACACGGAAAATTAGGAAGTTTCCCACCGTTTTCAACGGAAACATGTATCCCACCATGCGTTTTCCCAGTGAGCTGGTTTGGTGGGAATGAGGCGGGAGACCTTGTTTTGTACAAATTTCCCACTGAATGTCGGTGAGAAAGCCCTCTATTTCTAGAAATGTTCAATATTGAAATATTAAGAATATTTTAGCCTTCAAATTTTAATCCATTTTACTATCAACGCTTATTTTTATATTTTCCTTTAAAACTCATCAAGTAAAGGTTTTAACCTTCTGGAGATACTTAGGGCTCGTTTGGTTAGAAAACAAGTTATCCCGGGATAACTAATCCAGGGATTAGTTATCCCGAGATTGTTATTCCACCCTCAATGTGGGATAGAAATAACACTTAATCTCGGGATTAGTTATCCCGAGATTTTATTCCAACCAAACGTGGGATAAGGCGGCACTAAATTTTTATCCCAGGACTATTTTTGCTTATCCACCATACCAAACGACCCCTTAAGATTTTGTATAATCTATATAGTTGGAACTATTATATATTTTTCATAAGTAAAAGGAAAGAAAGAAGTTTAAGAAAAGCTTATCTTTGTATGTGCACATGCGTAATAAATTTTACATGACTTTTTCATCATATATGAATACAAATCTTTTTTTCTTTATATAAAAAAAATTAAATTTTAATATTTTCTTTATCCTCGTTTAAAATATAAAAGGAGGCCTATTTATCTTTGTTCTCCCTTATTCCCCCATTCAATTTATGTTAAAAACCCAACAGTCTCTATTGAAGTCTCTAAATTTTCTAATTTTTCTCCTTCCCCATTATTGTATTATGCTAGTATGTATGAATGCGTCAAAGATAGGAGACTTGAAAGCAAGAACCAAGCTTCATGATGTCTCCACTACTTTCATCCGAGCGATCTAGATATATACTATAATTGATCCATTTTAGCTTCGACTGTACAATGTGCATTCGTCATTCTCCACATATCGAGCCCGTTTGGATTGGCTTAAGTTCTTTATGCTCGTTTTATTTTTTTAGTGTTTGGTGAAAATCATTTAAAGTCATTGTGTGCTTAAAATAGCTTAAAAAAATAATTAGCCCATTTGACTTAGTTTATCAAAGCGACTTATAAGTCGAAAACGAACATAAGTTAAAAAAATAAGTTAATTTACCCCAACTTATTTTTTTTTTTTTAGCTTATAAGTGCATTTGCGAAAACTTATAATTCGCTTTTAAAATAAGCCCATCTAAACAGGCTCATCTTCTTTGTATTCGTAATGGTATAGTTCTTAAAGTTCAATTCAAATCTTTGTTTAACTATATCAACATAATATCGACACTGTGTTTGTATCTAGAAGAGTTAATGTACGTCACAGTCCAAAAATCAATAGCTATTTATCTTTTTCCCTTTTTCTTTCTTGACCCTTTCTTGGATCTTCATTCTTAAGCATATTGTATATTTTAAATTTCCATTCTCTTATTAGCCTGCCATTCTTCCAGCTTCTATGACCCATCAAATTCTTGCTTAATATATCGATCATCCAAATATAAGAAATGATTAATGATACAATTAATCGATGGATTATGCTTTAGTAATTCTCTCGCTAGGATTCATCTGGTCGAAATAACTACGAATTTGAGATTAAATTAATAAGAGTATTAAATCCTTAAAATTATTTTGATATATTTTATACTTTTCGGCCAAGAGTTTTTTGTAAACCCAATTAGTTTTGTTCTTTCATTTCTTGTCCAAACAATTGATTGAATTATTTAATCCGTCTATTCACTCAATTCACAGTCTTGGAGCCGTAATGACTTATAGTCTATTAGATATATGGTTTCTCTTGAAATTCTTCGATCCAAAGAATTAAGTACATATCTCTTCTGGAAATTTGTTTTTATTTTTCTTTTCATTTACCTCTTCCATTTTTCTTTATTTCTTTTTTTTTTTCCTTTCGTATAAATCTAATCGTGTCTATATACTCGGGAGAAAGGATTATCCGAAGAAGCTCTTTCATATTAGCAAATCTAATCGTGGCCTTAAACTTCTAGAATTAATAGTTGTGCTATATCACGCATAATATAATTGATGCCAAAATACCACCGACAAACTAAATTAGCCCAATACAAATAGAATTAATGTGTCAGCAAATTTCACAAGACTTTTGGCATAAGAAAAGAAGTGGGGAGAGAAGAATTCAAATACTGCCCACAATAATGAGAAAATTTGCAAGTGCACGGTAATTTGCAGTGTGTCAACTTAATGTAACAGTAACATCCAACTAATTTGGAACGGTTGCCTCTCAGCAATTACTTTTCAAACCTTTCAAACCGTAACTAATTCCTAGAGATGACAATTATGCCTTCTAAACCATTTCATTTAGCAGTCTCTTTTTGTCACATTAGCAATAAATTCTCAAATCTTAAGAATAGCACAAGACCTACTGCATGTTCTTTATATGTTGCATTTTTCTTCAAAGCCAGAATGAAGGGAAGAAAATAAATAAAGCATAATAACCATTATACAACCAATTGAAAAAAAAGCATAAGCATAGAACATGTAAAGTTGAACATATTATGGCATGACTGTAAGTTGGACAGCACAAGAAAAAAAAATCCTATAAGGACTATGTTTATATAGACTCATGTTATAAGCGGCCGCTGCTGGAACCTTTAAAATGGCAGCATATAATGTTTGGTAATCACCTACACGCAGCAAAATTATCAACTTAGGTTGCAGGCTGCACAATCAAATTCTAGCATGATGATTTATTATCCTTTCCATGGTAATAAAGAGTACAAAGATGTTAATATCTTAAGCAGGAGAAACACTAAAATAAATATGAGATAAAAGGTCAATTAGGACGCAACGTTGAGTCAGAAATGTATACTTACGTTTACCGATCTAGTGTGCATCCTGCGTAAAATGCTTCTGAGGGATCTTTGCCCAAAGTTGCACATATGGGTGAGAGAAAATTCCTAATAAATATCAGTTTGTACATGAGGTGCATGAGGAGAAAGTGGAGGGGAAGCATTTGAAACTGTAGAATAGCTGATAAATGGATATTAAAGTACATAAGTAAACGTGCTCATAAACTTGCATGGATTATTTGAGAGTGTTTTCGGATCTTTTAAAATACCACATAATTTGAATTTTTTTTAAGGAAAAATGCCAAAATTAGGAAAAAAAAAGATAAATATGAATGGTGGCCATATAGAAGTGTCACATCACCTTGTTTATGTCTAACTTTATATTATTTATAGATTATTGTGGAAGATTGTAAAGCACTCATGTGTGGCTTTACATCTATGTCTTTGTCTTTTGTTAAATAGTGTCAGTGAATCAGTGTACCCATATGTTAGCCCGGGTTGCAGGTTTTATGTCATGCTATGGAGTGGATTGCGCATCCCATCTTTGATTCATGATGTACTCATTTGCGATTGGTCAAGTATTATGCATATATTTCCAAATATCTTAATTTTTCATTGGATGTTACATAAACTAAGCATATGACCTATCAGACACTTGAACTACTCTCAGATTGTGCCTATTAAACAATTTAATCAGTTAAAATTGTCAAGTGCGTGGAGTTTAATCGCGGGTGACATGGCAGAAGAACCAATAAATGAGAATACATCAGCAAAGATTAAAAGAAAAACATGTAACCGAAAAAGGAGGTCTTCATCTTCTTCTTCTAACTAGCAGATACGAGAACATCTTTGTCCTTCATTTTGCTGGAAGATGTATTATGTAAAACAAAGAGAAAGTGGGAAAGAACAATATGACACCAACCAGAATTTTTTTGGAAATATACCCATTTTGTTTGGAAATGCAGAGTTTCAATATTTTATAGATCCACTTTGTGTGGAAACACAATGTTGCAAAATGGCTAAAAGAAATGATAGAAAATGGAACATAAATTTCTTCCGCGCCGGAAAATGAAAAATGGTGCTCAGCAAACACCGGCCAGGCGGCCACCATGATGTCTCATCACCTCTACTGCCCAAAGTCGGCATAGTAGTGCTTCTTGTTAAGGAAAATAAGCTTCGATAGGGAAATTAAACACCTTACCTTTGTCGATCATAATACCGCAAGTCCGCGACTATGTTTGAGGAAGGTTTTGAAAAGTATGCAATAAGATTGTATTGGAATTTTGAGATTGAATGATGTTGTTTAAACTTTAACTCGTTATGTAATTTATATTTCTTTGCTAGTTAAACTTAAACATTGATGCACTAGTTCTGTAATGGTCAGTGATTCTAGATTGTTGCTAAACGAAAATGGCAGAAAAGCTTTTGTGGGGAATGACCAGAAAATAACATAAAATGTGTTCTATTCAAGAAGAAGAAAAGAATGGAGAAGAATTGGAATGGAGAAGAATTGGTTTGAGTATGGCTAAAGAAAATTGGGGGAAAAATGAATTTGGAAGAATGAGCGGATATAGAACAGAAATTGTCCAAACTTTCGTTTCTCTGCCGAAGTTTTACATTTTCCGACAAACACTTTGTTGTGGCTTAGAAAAACAATTCCACGCGGCTAATTTTGAGTATGAAGCACACACCATGCCATGTCGTCATTTCGTGCCTGATTGACACAATTTGAGAGTAGTTCAAGAGACTAATAGGTCATATACTTATTTTAGGTGCCTAAATGGAAAACTGGAACAAGTTTAAGGGGCTAGGTATGTATTTGGCCTTTACGGTTTGAATAACAATTGAGCTTATTGCTTCTTTTCAAAAAAAAAAAAAAAAAAAAAATCAATGTTTGGCCAGGTATTTGGAATTTGGTAAACACTTAAATCCTGTTTTCAACTTTCAGTATATTCAAACAACCAAATATTCTTTGCAAAAACTACAACCAAACACAACTCCATCTCTAACTCCAATTTCAAAATTCCAAAATAAAGTGAAAAAAAATAATTTTTGGTTTTTCGGTATCCGCATTGGAACCTGATTATATCCGGATTCGTGCTGCGTAGGGTCCATTCGGGGGAAACGCTTTCTACCAAGAATTTTTTATATTGAGGTTGAGCGGCATCTTTGATTAAAGGAGGAATAAAATTTCGTCGCTGCACCACATCCATTTGACGGTAAAGTGAAAAATAGTTGCTTTCATGGCCAAACGCAATCAATGGTCATGACAAGTATATATGCACGAGGGAATGACTATAATACCCTACAATTCACTTGGCTAAAATCCGCTATAATATGTACGCAATAGACAGCTAAAGGTACTAGCTAATGAAGCTACTGGAATTTTCCTAGTGATTGAATTAAGTTTTTCTACGATCGTTGAAGAAGTTCTGATCCGGCAAAAAAATTGCCAGCCTTTAACAGACTAAATATCAATAAAAGAATTATACAATATAAAAAATTAACTAAAAGATTACTCAACACAAAGTTGGAAATTGTAAAATATGTATGGAAACATAGGAAAAAGGTAACCATTGATAAAAATATATATATATATATATATTAGGGATCATTACATGCACGATGACTTGACTTCAGTGTGATTTAAAAATAACAATAATAAATCACTTAATTTTTTTTTTTTTTGGCTCTTTTTTCTTTCTTATGCAGATTGGAAAGTTATTCGTGGAAAAAAAGGATTGGAAAGTTAGTCAACCTCTTCCCCTACTATGTTAAAATCTTTGGGAAAAGAACATCAATGCCCACTACGCACAAAATAATTACCCTTTCATGCCTCCATCACTTTCATAACCCCAAAACTATTTACCCTTTCTCCTATTGTAGCTTTTGTAGGTAATTATCTCTTTTTCTTCTTTTCTTTTTTATTTCTCTATTCGTTTTCTTTTAATTTCTCATTTTTTTAATTCTTTTTTCTCCTTTTCTGTTCATTTTTTTTTCTCAAATCATACTATCTTTTTCACCATAATATAATTCCATATTTAATTCTAGCTTCTTTCTTTTCATTTTTTTTTATTTCTTTATTTCTTTTTCCTTTTTTAATTTCATTTATTTCTTTTCTTTTTTCTTTTTTATTTCCATAATCTAATTTCATTCTTTTTTGCTATTTTTATTTATTCTTCTTTTTTAATTTATGGTGATTTTCATTTACTTTTTCTCCCTTTTTAATTTCATTTTTTCCAAATTATTTTTTTCTTTATTTTTTTTTCATAATCTAATTCTACACACCTTTTTGACTCCTTTTTTCATTTTTTTTATATCAATAAAAAAGAGAGCTGATATATATTATCTTTTAATTTATTGCATTTTTTCTATATCTCAAAAAATAATTATTCTGGCATATAGTATATCAAATCAATAGGAGTTGAAGTATACTGTTGCAGTATACTATGATACTCACGTGGTATATATGATATACTACTAGGGTATCATACAGGACTGGCGGTTCATTCCTTCAAGAAAAACACAATTCAATCCTATGTGATACCCACATGGTATATGTCATATACTGACATAGTACCATAGAGGACTGATTCATCCCTTCAAGAAAAACACAATTCAATCCTATGTGATATCCACATGGTATATGTCATATACTAACAGAGCATCGTAAAAGATTGATTCATTCCTTCAAAATAATACTCCCTCCGTCCCATAATAAGTGTCACCTTAGCATAAAAACCCATATTAAAAAACCAATAATGCAATGTAAAGTTTACTAAATTACCCCTGTATAATAAAAATAAACTTTTTCCTCTTTATTAGAGCTTGCACAAGTAGTAAAACTTTTGACATTGAGAATCCAACAATACCAAGTTACTATGTGGCTTTTTCAAGTATCATTTAGATGTTACTTTAACTTGCAGTTTTTGTCTAAGGGTAGAGTTAGAAAAATTAGTCAATTTATGTTTTGGTTTCTTAAGGTGACACTTATTATGAGAATTTTTTTTTTGGCTAAGGTGACACTTATTATGGGACGGATGGAGTATTACTCATTCCTCTATTATGTCGTATGTTGACAGGGTATCATAGAGGGCTAATTCTTTTTTTTAAAGAAAACACTCCTTAGTCCTCTATGATACCCTCATGGTATATGTCATATAATAACAAGGTATCATGGATGAATGACTCACATGATATATATTATACTCACAAGATATCATTAAGGACCGACTCATTCTTAAAAAAAAAAAAAAAAAAAACTTAATCGTCTATGATACTCACATGGTATATATCATATACTGATAGGGTATCCCAAAGATTGGTTCATTCTTTCAAGAAAAACACTCAGTCATCTATGATAACAACCTGATATACGATATGCTGATAGGGTATTATAGAGAAGTAACAGTTAAATCCTTATAAAAACACTCATACCACTATGATACCAACCTGGTATATACCATAATACTGATAGGGTATCATAGATGACAGATTCATTCCTTAAAGAAAACTTTACTCAGTCTTCTATGATGACCGCATGGTTTATATCATATACTGATGGGGTATCATAATTGACTTGTTCATTCCTTCAAAGAAAAATACTCTTCTCTCCTCTATGATACTCACATGGTATATTTCATATACCAACAGAGTATCATAAAAGAGAAACTCATTCCTGCAAGAAAAACATAACTAATTTCTTAAATCTTTTATATATATATATATAAACTCTCTGTCCTCTATGATACCAACATTGCATATATCATTTATTGATAGGCTATCATTAAGGGCCGATTCATTCCTTCGAAAAATTCCTTAGTCCTTTATGATACTTACATAGTATATATTATATCTATGACAGGGTATCATAAATGACTTTTTCATTCCTTCAAAAGAAAAAAACTACTCCCTCTGTTTCAATTTATGAACCTATTTCCTTTTTAATCCGTGCCAAAATGAATGACCTCTTTCCTAATTTGGAAACAAATTCACTTTATGAAATGATTTACAGCCACACAAATATTCAAGACTTATTTCAAACCACAAGTTTCAAAAGTCTTAACTCTTTCTTAAATGTCGTTCCCGATTAAATGGTTCACGTAAATTGAAACGGAGGGAGTATAAGTTGTATACTGATAGGGATAGATGATGATCAATCGTCTGCTCATGATGACGATTCTGAGGAAGATGTTGCGGCCCCCGATGATCTAAGTGTTAATTATCATTCAAATGTGATCCCATATTTGGATAATACAGAATAAGAAGGACCAGAACATTTTGCATACATGAGAGATAACGGGTCTGTTCGGGCTACACTTTGGAATTTCAGAAATCCTAAAGTTATCAAATCAAGTTAGTTTAGTAAGAATACCTTTTTTAATGATATATTATATTTTGAATTTTGTGATTTTAATTGGCGTCATTAGAAGTTGATAATCTCCCTTGGACATGTAACTAGGTATGTTATTTCACAACAAGAAGTAACTGAAAGGTGCAGTGAGACTCTACAATATAGACCACAAAAAAGAATTTAAAACGGATCAAGCCAAAGGTACATTTTGGAAGGTTATTTACAAGCCGCATGTGTTAGGTTGTAGTTGGATGATCCGTTTACGTTGATTGGAAGTGCTATGTGGAAAGCAAGCAAAGTGGTTGAGCCACACACTTTTGAGACGGATGATTATACCGAGGATCATTTATTTGAATAGCAACATGATTACTACTTCGTTGATACCAGCTATTATGATCAACGCACAAATCAATATTAAGTCCGTTCAGGAAGTTATAAAAAGGATCCACAAGTATACTCCTAGTTATAGAAAAGCGCAAAAAGGGCGTAAGAAAGCTTTTGAGATGGTGTATCTTGATTTCGAAGGTTCTTTTAGGGCATTGCCTAGATACATGCATTGCCCTATAACATTTCAATCCGACCGTTGTTGAGTGGACACACGAGTCAACTACAATGCAAGGCAAACACATCTTCAAGTATCTTTTCTGGGCCTTTAAACCAAGCATCGATGGATTCAAAAGTTACAAGCCGGTCATCTCAATATATGACACTCATGTATATGGTAAGTATGAGATGAAATTGTGTTGATTCTTTGTTGGAATTGATGCAAACGACAATATTTTTCCACTTGCATATGCTATAGTTGTACGTGAGAACTTTGAGTCATGGACTTGGTTTCTCAGTTTATTGTGGAGACATGTTGTCTGTAATAGAAAAGGAATTGGACTAATTTCTTCGTTATCAAGGAATCTTGCAATGTATCCAAACACATTAGTTACAGCCACCCACCACACACCATAGATTTTGTGTTCAACATTTGAAAAGCAACTTTAACAAAAAGTTTCTTAACTCTGAGCTTGAGAACATAATGTGGTTGGCAGCTACGGAGCACCGTAAGAAATACCAAATGAGGATGCAACAAATCAAAACTTTGTCATCTCCAACGCATATGTGGTTAAGTGAACTTCCGAAGGAAAAATGGACATTATATAAGGACGGTGGTTATAGGTGGGGGGCTATGACGACAAATGTCTCCGAGTCTTACAATGGTTTATTGAAGAAAGCCTCGGGATTGCCCGTCACATCGCCATGGTTTGCATGACCTTTAAAAATCTTATTGATCATTTTGTTGAAAGAGGCGCTCTTGCTGCTTTGCTAATTGTAAATAAGAGGACTTGGCCGTCCGTCGTTGATAAGAAGTTCCATGAATATTGGGAAATGGCCAAGATGCACATTGATGTGATGAACTACAACGCTGCGAATGGGGTCTCTGAGATTTTGACATTTGCATGCAAAAGTAAGGGCGAAAATGTCCATAAAGTCTCTGAGAATGGAAAAAAGTGTTCGTGTGGGAAGTGAAAAAACTATCATATGCCATGTTCCCTTGCAATTAAATTTTACCGGATCCGTAAAATTCAGCCTAAGGACTGGGAGGTGTTGGTATCCTCTATCCACAGTACGTTCTAGAATTCCTATAAAAGTGCGGGAGTGCATCCTCTATCCACTGTACGTTCTAGATTTTCTATGAAAGTGCGGGAGAGCCTCCGGTACCATTTAAAGTATCGGGAATTCGGTCCGGGCGCTACAACAGTACGATTAGCTTCAAATATTCTTTGCCAGCGATCTGCCCAAAAATATTCGGCGCTCTGAAAATTCTCCAACATCTACGGTGTTTGTTGACACCCAATTTTGGCCCTCCCTTTTCGTTTAATTAATTTCACTATGCTTTTAGTCCTGAAAATTCCCCAAACAAGTTAGGAATTTTCACCAATTATTATGCTATTTTTCGAGATACATCTCTCTAAAGTTAAGAACATTTTTATTGTTTCTTAAAAATGACTAAACATCATCTTTTATTATATAATTAAAATCATTCGAAAAAATAATAATGTTGATATTCGTATATCAATATTAGCATTGACATTTTTCCTTTAATCCTACTTATTACCGTATTAATCATCTTTTACTCTATTTTTAAACTAAATACGTATATTAAATTACTTGTGTCATAATTTATATAGGTATGCATTTTTATGGGAATTAATTAAGACAAAGAAGCATATTTTAATTAATTGATTGAAATAGAGATGGATTAGAAATTAAATTATTTACCCACAATATTGGGTCAATTTCCTTTTACCTTTAACCCAAATCAGTGGCCCAACCGCCCAGCCCAAAACTCCACCGCCCCAGCCCAAAACCCGACTGACCCGGCCCAACCCCTACAACTAAAACCCCTAACTCTTTCTACTCTAACCAAACAGCCCTTTCTCCTCTAATCAGACAGCCCTAACCAAACACTCCTCTTCAACTAAACACAACCCCCAACGATACCATCGCCGCCACCCCGTCACTTCCGTCACTTCACCACCACCACTGCTACCACGTCTCTTTTCCTTTTGATTGATGCGGTGGCACCGAAAGAAACCAGTAGGGGATCATATCAACCTCTGTGGAAGAGGAGTGCAGTAAACCGTCGGTTTCAAGGTCGACTCTTACTCGACCCGGTGGGTAAAGGCTATCAGACCCGCGAATCCACTAAATTCGGAGTCCCAATGAACCTTTAGATTTGAAATCATCTCTGAAAAGGTGATTTCTTTCTCTTCGATTCATGATTCTTTTTTCTGTTTGAATTTGATTTCAAACGATTCCCTTTTTTTTTTTTTGTGGTTTTCAATGTTGAATCTGAGTTCCCTTTTTTTTTCCAGCTATAAATACGACCCCTCTGTGGGCTGTTAAAGACAAGTTCAACAATTGAGAAAATCCCGTTATTTCATAAATATTCTTGATAATTAAAAATCCCCTTAAGTTCAAGAAATCGAAAAAAAAATCCCCTTACTTTCACAAAGTTTTTAAAGTTGAATTGCAAACCCTTCTATTTTCATAAGCCTTCATAAAATCTGTAGTTCTTCCTAAGTTCTCAGAAAATCCTGTTCTAACTCTTAGGTTCTTTTGGTTGTATAATTTTGGTTGTTCTCGGTTGAGCAAGGACTGTTTGGAGCGGATTCGGAGACTCGACGACGATAATAGCTTCGGTTCGCTGTCACGGAGGAGGTAATCACACTAGTCTTCTCTTCGTCTTCAATTTTTTGTAAAAGTAGAAATGTAATCGTTCAAGCATTTTCTCATCGTTTGTTTGGTTAGCTGGCTGGTGATCGTTCGATGGATATGATTATTTTATCTGATTCTGTGGACTTGAACCCGATTACTGCCTTGTTTGTTCTAAATTTGTTGCATAAAAAATGGTCAAGGAAGATTAACTACACTTATTAATTGTTAAATCGACTATGTCAAAATGCTGTATACATTACTTCTGAGATTCTGTTTTCATTAGAGAATCAATATGTGACAATAAAAATGGTAGATTATGAATTTTAAAAGATGAATATACCTGATGTAACAACTCCTCCTTTCTCTCTGTCTTTACATGTTTAAAGAGGAGTTTAGAAAATCCTTATCATGCGAAGATGGATAGCTTTTGGTTTTGGGTCATGGTTATGTTGTGTTAGTCTCTTTTGCTGGTGGTGTTGCAAAAACGAGTATCTTTTGTTGGTTGTTGAATCATGTAAGAGATGTAACTAATGTAAGTGATTTGTTTGAGTTTAGCTTCTGTTTTAATGGTCTTGAATCCAATTTTTATCAGTTTTAGAGTGAATCAACATAGGGATTACTAGTTTAAGATGTCGCTCTGTTTTTGTGTTGATGCTTAGAGAGTATTCTGGACCCAAAGCTTTGTTAGTATTGCACATGTTTAGTAGGTAATAGTTGCAAATGTTTAGATATCAAATCTTGCCTTCACGTATGTTTCCCCTGTGAAGAATATCCCAATGAATGTCTACTTATGTGAGAGTATAAGTTTACCAACCTGCCATGCTTAAGAATATTCACGTTAGTTAATAAATGTGCTCTAAAAATATACCTGGAACATCAATAAACCAAACAATGTGCTAACATTTCTAAAATCTATGTTGAGCGTCATGTAAACTAGGCTTAATCAGTCCATTTATTATGCCCCGTTTGGAACTTCCCTATCAAATTTTTTTTAGTTTATGTTGATGCCTGGTTTGCGACCTTAAAACGTGTGCTTACGAAGTCTTCATTGCTGAATGTTTTCTCTTAGTTGTGGATAGTTTTCAAAGTCTTGCAACATGAGCATGCTGGTCATTTAAGCGATGGATTTATGTTTAGGAGAATTATCCTTTTTGATGTTTAAAAGGTTACTGATTTAGATTAAAAGTTATTTTTTTTTTTTATTTAAAAAGTTACTATTTTGGTTAGGGAAAGTTACTGGTTTTGAACTAAAAAAAAAAAAAAAAAAAAAAAAAAAAAAGAGTTACTATTTTGGTTAAAGGAGGTTACTGTTTTCGATATATATATATATAAGAGTTGCTGTTTTGATTAAAAAAAAAAATTTACTTGTTTTGATTAAAGCAAAAGTTACTGATTCACAAAGACTAAATCTGTCTCTAGAAGGGATAATAAGGTCCTGTTTGCTTGTAGAATTTGGACAAAGAAGCTAGGGCGAGTTCGTAAAATAGTGGATTACTATGTTTTTTTTGTGATTGTCAAGTATATGTTTGATCCAATGAATGTTTTCGCTGTTTGTTTGACTAATATCATGTCTAGAAAAACTTCTCTCCTCATAAAAATCATGTGTATAGCCATTTGGATGCAAGCTGCTAATTTTAAGGTGGGCCAAAAAAAAAAAATATATATATATATATATATATATATATATATATATATATATATAGGTTAGTTTGTTAGAACATAAATATGAGACTTATGTTTAGTATCAGTGAGTTACTCAACCATGTTCTTCTTGTATGTTCAGGAAAAAAAATGATGTATAAGAAATCACTCCTTCTAGCTATTCTTGTTTACTGTTTATAGCCACAACATAACTTAGGAGGATATAAAATGAATTCGTTCATGAATAAATAATTTAGATAGGATCTGATCATTCTTTTTTTTTTTTTCTTCTAAAGCAACGGATTTAGCCATATTGCGGCTTTCTTGCTCGTTATTATTTTCTAGCAAACAAAATGATATTGGCAATGTTTAAAAAAAAAAATAACAAGAACTGCATAGGATCACAAAGGTATATAGGATTTCTTCTTTTAAGCTGATGACTAAGTGTATCTGTAAAAAATGTTTTGGTCGATGGCTACATATTTCATCGCAAAGGAACAAGTGTGGATATAAGGGTTTTTTTTTTAGTGGAGTATGTTAGTTTTTTTTTTCCTCTAAACCCCACAAATTCTAAATTATGCCTAATCTGAAAACAGGTTTAAACTCCGTATGTATTTTCCACTATGATGGAAATTACAAGTTAAATCACCCTTTTAAGGACATAACAAGCTGCCTCCAGTGTTTGAACAATACTGAATATGCTAAATCCTTTTCTCATGCCCGTAACAGTGTGTTAGAATACTTGGTCTAATTACTATATCCTCCTGAGTGCTTTACATGCCTAGCTAACCATGAATATGGTACAAGTTTGTTGGTTAGCCACCTATTTTTTTTATCCAGATTACAACTTGATGTAAAAAATTATTGACAGTATTTGCTTATTTTGAAATCCGAATGTTCGGTATTGAGATTCATAACTAAGGTTCTGAGAAGTTTGCTAAAACTTATGTGCTTAGTTATAAATTTTCATCTTTCCAGATCAAGTTACAATTCTAATCTTTTTCTTCTTCTTATTGATGTACATGTACGTGGCTGGGAGTATTTTGGAGTTGTAGTGACTCCAACCTCTACCCAAATCTGAGGAATCAACAGCTATATTCTTTGTTCGAGCCAGCAGCCCCATCTTATTCGCGTCTCGAGTCTCCGTCCTTCTTCCCTTTTTTTTTTCTGTCAAAATCTCACGCCTTCTTGTTGGTTTATATATGCTGTTCATATTATTAGCCTAACATTCTTATGAATTTGTATTTTTTGTAGTTTTGTTGTGAATTCATGACCCGACTTAAGTATGAATTGAGGAAAATCGGGACTTTTCTTCTTTTTTTTTTTTTAAGAGATGAAACTGAAGACTTCTTTCAAAATAAAGAATTCGCTAATAATTTTTTTTTTTTTTCAAGTGTTTCAAGCAAGAGTTATGCATATTCTATGCAAAGGCCCACACATGGATTTTTAGAAGTAATAAAAACACCAGTTTTGAGGAGTAAAAACAAGAATTTTAGTGACCCAAAACATATTTCTATTTTCAGAATTCGTTCTTTTTGCACTAACGTCGAGCAGGTTTTATTTTTCAAGTTGAAAACAAGAAACAATTATATTAGGGCTCGAGTATAGTGGCTCAAGCTATTTTACAAAAGCTATAAGGTAAATATTCCATTTTATATACACGCATACATATATATACTATCTTATTTTCAGTAATTCCTTTAATCATCTTTTCATCATGTGTATATGTATATATTATTTCCATATAACAAAATAGTTATTTCTGAACCATTATATACCATTTGTCATAGGATATAATTATCGTATATACATTATTTTTCCTAAAAATATGGATTTCTAATCCTCTCATTTTATACTATTGTATATAAAAATACATCGTGAATATATACGTATATTTTTACATCTCATGTATACTAAATACTGCCTCTACAATAATCATACACATGTACCATTTTCAGATACATACATATCACGTATCCCATCTAATTCTTTCACATATCACATATACACATTATTTTCTTATAAAAAATATACCCCTCTCTTTTATCCTATATTATACATACTATTCTTATACAAAATAAATGTCGTACATATTTTCCTCATGCATACATTAGTGTTAACTACTTCCTTTATAAATATACATTTACTCACATAGCTATAATTACTTTTAAAACTCTCTTCTTTTTAGACAATTCATTTTTAGAGAGTAGTTTTTTTTTCCCGCACTATTTAATTTTAAAATAGGTAATAGTAAAGAATAAGAAATAATTAAATAATCCCCCTCTAGTATTAATTAAGCTAAGATTAAAGACTGTCCTCGGATAGGCTCTGAGGGATGCTTAACACCTTCCCCTCGGGGTAAACAAAACCCTTACCTAGAATCTCACAGGTTTCAAAGACTAAAAATGGAGTTTACATTTTTACGAATGGTTTCCTAAAATTAGGTGGCGACTCTGAAAATTTGCAAAACCAGAGGAAACATAGTCATAAGTTGTGAACTAGTTTTAATCGGGTAAAAATAGGGGCATGGTGTTATCTTAAACCCGTTGTCCGGTTTAAAGTAGAAATTTTTCATGTGGGAGGATTTGAAAGCAGGCTTCTCCATACCCAGTTGTGTCTAGGACAAACCCACAAATGAGTGGCACCTCCACCACCAGATGTCTTGACAATATGCACCACAAAGTCCATTATTGATAGCCTCTGTATAAGGCTCCCACACAAACTGTGATAGCAAAAATATTATACAGTAAATTAATAGCGAATTTAAAATACAAATTATGCATTTTCACATTACAACAAACATCCATTATGCATTTTCACAAAACTAATGATGTTATTTACATGTATATTTATGAATATATTTGTATGGTGATAAATGATAATTTGCCATGCATGGACAATATAGCAAGTATATTATCTGTACAATAAAAAAAAAAAAAAATACTCGGAAAATTCATCATTTACATTTTCCACTATTAATTATGAGTTTTAAATCAATTTAATTAAAACATAAGGGTCGTAAATATACATTTATTTTTTAAACCGATTGTTAATATTTTCTTGCAAATTTCTATAGTTATTATATTTGGCAGATTTCTTATCAAAGTACAGCTTCAGAAAATTTTAAAAGGAAAATACATGATCATTGGTTAGGTTGTCTAACACAACCCTACAAAGTACTAGCACAATTCGTGTCTCGCTTTCGCAGTCTCACGACGAGTCCCACGAGCAGAGCAAATATCATCATTCGCTCATTTACTCTTAGGACGTAGTGACGCATTGCACCATCGGGATAGAGTCGGCTCCCAAACCCAAACACGTATAAGTAAATTAAATTATATAAATATTTTCCAATTAAATAAGACGGATAATGAAAAATAGAACAACATAATATTGAAATTCACGTACGATGTGATAAAGCAATAAATCTACAAACATCACGGCTATTCCGTATCGAAGCACGACATGAAATTGTTACAAGTATGATAATGCCATTTGCTCTGACTTTCTTCCCGTTGCATCAAGGTCCCCTATGTCGAGCAAAAAAGTCTGCACTAAGCCATGCCACCGATGTTAAGAGGAATATCGTGCCACCCAGCTTGATAATGAGAGTACAAATTGACCCTCGGTTGCACACAATCTGGAGTGCGGTCATCGATAATGATCTAAGATTTCCACATGCTTAGATAATGCTTTTATTCTCAACAAGCTATTACCTTTAATTGATTATTCTAGTCACTATTACAAATCCAAAATACGAAAATCGACGAAAAGATTGTTCAAACATCGACCAAAGCAAACAACCCAATCGCAGGTGTCCAAAAAGTAAAAGCCACACAAGGGCGATAGCTGTCGTCGTAGAAGGAGAGTGCAAGCCGTCATCTGCTCGTCGCATCATCATCATCTGAGTTGCCGGCGTCATCACCCAGTCCACCCTAACTACTATCACCGAACGCTTTCGAAGGTACTCCTCGAATCGTCGTCATCACTCGCGGGGATCCGCTCGCGGGTCACCGCCTTATTCCATCTTTTGATACCCCTCCATGCCTTGATGTAAAGCTTGTCACGGGACCTGTTCTTCGCTTTCTCCTTGTCAAAGTCACTGCGAAGGTCGCCGTGGTTCTTGGCCAGAGTAGTATACGCAACAGGGTGGAAAGTGACTGCTTCATCTTACTTACAGTATCAGTGCCTTTCATTCTTTTACGAGTGACGAAACCGGCGACGTGGTGATGGCCCAGACCCATCGGAAGGCTTGGACATCTTCTGACTTATCGAGATCACCTCGTCCAAAGCGTGATTCCATGTGCTTAAAAAGGGCCACGGATGCGAGGACCTCGGCCCGACCTCGTAGTCAACCCCCGTCGGCCTCGTATCGGCTCCAGCTCCACTCTCTCCCTCGCCGACATCATCCATCTTCTTTTTCTTTCTGCTGATGACCGCAGTACAATGACTTTTCACTTATAGTGGGTGAAACGAAATATCGGATCTAATCCAGTCATCTTCATCCTCCCGGGGAACCTTGACCCTCTTGCATAAAGAAATGATCAGTGATAGAACGTGAACTTCATTGCCCCGTCCTTCAAAAACTCCCTCCATCCCTGGCAGAACAATACGAGCCGTTCCGCCGTTCATATCATCAGGACGCAAGCTGTGACGAGAGCTCGGGAAAAAAAGGTCACATCATGGACATTCCTAGAAGGACGGATCCGGTGGGGAGATGATATTTAGCCATCTCTTTGCCTCCGCAATAAATAGGTCGCTATGGATCGCAACCTTACCATGAACCTAATGAGCCTGCCGTATGTCATCCTCATGCATTAACTTGGAAGCCAACCACACCGAATTCTTCTCAGCTGCCTTGGCTGCTAAAGGCTCCTCTGGATGATTATCTAGTCTATATACTCGGTTGATCGCTCTTGCCCCCATTTTCACCGGAACACTCCAAATAATGATCTCCAGCTCAGGAGAACCCCTGTCTACCGTAGGTAGCACCGCGTAGAACTCCCTCACCCACATTTCATTACAGTCGCCGGGATGCCTGACCAAGCGAGTCTACTTCATTCTTACCAATCTCTCAAAAAAGTCCGGGGCGAGCTTGTCTACGTTACTCATATCGAAATGTTGCTCCAACAGTAGAGGCATAGTTATTTGGCTCAAGTGTAGGCGTTGGCTTTGGGGGGTGGGAAGCTTCTCATATGTGGGAACCTCCTCTTCTTGTGGAACTTCTTCTTGATCTTGAGACATCTTGCCTGCAAAAGAGATATAAACGCGTTAGATTTCGTGTCACCCCAGATTTGTATCAATTCTAGTGTTTCAGTTAAAATAACCTGAACAAAAACTATTTCGGATGACCAATTGTTCAGCTGCAGAAAATGGTGCCTGATATCGCAGGCGCCGCTATAGCGGTACCGCAATAGCGGACATTCAACTGCCATAGCGCCCTGCGTATTTTCCTATGGATCACCATAGCGATCGCCTAAGACGCTACAACGGTTAGTAAATCGTTGTAGCGGTCTTGTCTTTTTCGCAAAACCCCAAAAATTCCAGAGTTTCAACTTTGATTTTTGACTCAAAAACTCATTTTTATATACGGATCGGGCAGGAATCAAGCATGCATGATGTTTACAACCTATGGAGAACAATTTCTAGCAACAAACAACCCCAAAATCGATGAAAAGCCAACACCCTTTTTCAAAGCAAAAATTCTTTACGATGTCCAAGTTTTCCAATCCAAATTTGTGGACTAACTACGTAATACGCGATGTAAAGGTTAATCTAACGCTAGGCAAGTTGTGGATTTCAGTTTATCAACATCCATAAGGTTCGTCAACCACAAACCCAAATTCCTAACTTTTGAGTTGCAAATCCGGTCATTCTAAGCATAAAAATTCGAAATTCTTGTTCTATTATCTATCTACAAGTTGAGGGGAACAATTTCTTACCTTTTGTTTAAAGATCCGGATGAGATTTGTATTGCTTTTGAAGTTTCTTTTCTTCTTGAGAGCAATTTGTGAGATTGTGGGTTTGGTTTTGTGGTAAAAGATAAAGTGTGGGAGTAATGGGGGGTTTATTTATGTTTAAGAGGGAGATAGGAATTTGTGGTATAGTAGGATATGGAGAGGTTTTCGGGTGTTTGGAGTGCTGGAATGAGAAGTGGAAGAGGCAAGTAATCCTTTAAACTCTCTGATTCAGAGATGACAGCTATAGCGGGGCCTCGCCGTGCCTGCGTTACCGCAGCAGCGCGTTCTCAGACCGCTGCAGCGGCCGCGTTCCTCTTTTTTCTATTGCCGCCGCAACGTTTGCTTTGATGCACCAACGACACCTCTAGTGCCTTGCTACCCGCTATAGCGGCCTTGACCAAAATTTTATCATCAAATTACATTGTTCATCTCAAGGTACCTCGAGCCTTATACCCCGGTCATATGGCCCAGGGTGGGCCAAGAGCTGTAGATCACTCGATATTAAGCTTATTGCTCTTCGAGTTTAAATGTTAAAGTTATCTCGTAAGATGCATACAATCCAACGGTCCCTAATTGTTCGCAACGAGAGTTCGGTTTGCAAATGACGGCTAATAATCCCGAGTTTAGATTTGAGTAGAGTTAACTCTTGACCGATTGAAGTGAGAACCGGGTTAATTTTCCTTTTGCATTTTGACTAAATTAAAGAGGGTCTCCTCGACTATGTTGATTGCTCTAGTTCCGCTAAGTTCCTTAAATATGAAAGTTCAGGCGTATAATCCATCATCTCGCGATACGCTATCCCATCCGAGCTGGTTCGTTCCCTTGCCGTTCGAGGATGAACGGTTGTTTAATTGGTATCTAATGTAACGACCCGTTTCGCCGTTACCGTGATTTCCGGGAAATTCGCGACCTTGACCCCTTAAAACACCTTTGGTTCGTTATGCTCTTAAAAATCGCTAACTTGATCGGCCAGTCGTACGAATTGTGTGTAAAATATCGAATTTGGGCCTAGTTAGACCGTTGTAGCGACAGTAATGCCGCCCCAACGTTTGCGCAGCAGCGGCGGTATGCTCCGCCGAAGCGGAGATGTATGATTTTTAAAAGCCCGCCCCAATGGTGAGGTTGCCGCTAAAGCGGAGCTCCCTTAGCAACTGCTAGACCGCCAAAGCGGTTGACGAGCAGTTATATCCCTATTTAAAAGCTCATTTCAGGATTTGACCCCATTTTCCAAAAATCCTAATGTTCAGCCGCCACAGAGAGGAAATTTCAGCTTCTTGAGACTTGAATGTTGGGAAGGTAACCTCCTTAAATCCTCATTTCATCTTCCTTTAATTCCCTCGTTCTTCTTACACCATTTATGATTTTGGTAAAGCATTAAATGAGGGTTCTTTCTCAAAATTCTTGTGAGACTATTGGGTAAAAGTGGTAATGTTGACCTAGAGTAATTAGTAACTCAAGGATGGCTTAATTATTGCAAGAATTAGATTAATAACTAGTTCTAAGTCTAAATCCTTTCTATTTCTCAAATGGGTTAACTTGTTAGATGCTATTAATGATGTATGTCAATTAGTGAGGTTAGTCTGACTTAGAGAAACGTTGATTTCCATAAAAGAGGTGAAATAGCAATAAATCAAGAATCTAGCATGAACATTTGAGAATTGACGGTTTTATCTCTACGGCCCCAAATTCCTAAATTGTTGCTTGTTTGAATGTATCCATCGTTCCTAGACCTCTCGGATCTACAATTTCCCTACAAAGATGGAAGATGGAATCCAAGTGGATGTTCGCGCACATGTTCGGCCTTGAGGTAGGTTACGGCTTCCCTCTCTTGGTAGACTCCGATTAAACTTTCATATACGAGTGTCAGATTTTAACTATCCCTCACTGGCCGCTTCTCGACGTCCTTTGGGTATCCTTTCAATAACGTGAAAGACAAATCAATAGCCATTTACTTCCCTTTCTCTTCTAGTCACACTGGATAGAGTTGGCCCGAGCCAACATGGGCCCAATGGTTGGGGTTTTT
Source organism: Lycium ferocissimum (assembly GCF_029784015.1). Lineage (NCBI taxonomy): Eukaryota > Viridiplantae > Streptophyta > Magnoliopsida > Solanales > Solanaceae > Lycium > Lycium ferocissimum. The sequence goes on from NC_081351.1 coordinate 47,642,582, forward strand.
CGTAGAGTTGATGTAATTGTAGTGATTTAGATTGTTATAGCCTCAGACACTTTTTAAGTAATATGAACACACAAACATGCAAACACTATACAGTTGACTGTTGACAAACCCATAAGCTAGTTGGAGATTATTCGATTCAATCACTATATATGTAACATAAATCACATTTTAGAATTATCAGTTAGAAATCAGCCTAAATCAACAAATTCTTAATACCACCTCAACCTTCAGAGATCTGGTTTTGACTCCTCTCTGTAGCCAAAATTTCATGTCGGACAATGTTGACCATATCTATTCTCTGTCTTCCTAATACTTCTACGTCCTATACTGAACCACTCAGATGGTGATCCCCAACCAACCACTACTTAGATTCACATTTGTCTTTCCATTTTAACACAAAAAGAGGACCACCACCTTGTGTGATGACATCTAAACTTGACATGCATAGATAATACCAATATGCTTGCTTATAAATCAGTAACAACATAGAAAAAAGAAATGCAACAATAGAGTAGTGGATAAATAAAAGCTTCTCCTCAGTAAAAAACAAGCATGCCTTCGGCCACAATTATGTAGGATGATACACTGCAAAAGTATCAACTTATCATAATGTATAACACCCAACGGAGGAGAAATTACCAGACCCACCTTTCTAACAGTAAGAGAGTTGCGGTTGTGGTGTTTGTTTTTCCAAGATGATGGTGAGAGTTAAAGTGAGGAAGTAGCGTCCTCCGACGATGTAATACCAGCATTGCAGTGTTATGCTGTTTACAACACTGCCTGTGCTGCATTATTCCTCCAGAGAAGAAACTATTTGCACTCGCTGAATGGTGGAAGACATTGCGTTCTGTGTGCCGAATCTGCGTACCAAGTCCTTTATACGCCTCACTGAGGCCAGAAACTAACTGAAGCACGAGTCGGCTGTTGGTGACTGGGGCGCCGACTTGCTTCAGCTGGTCGGAGAGGCTTTTCAGACGCTGACAATAGGCAGAACCATTCGAAAAATCCTCCAGACGGGTATGAGTGAATTCTTGTTCAAGAAGTACCGCGCGAGAATTCTGATGATCCTGAAATATGTCCCGTAAACAATTCCATGCCTCCATTGCTGTGGCTTCCGGTTCAAGAATAGTGTTCAGGAGGTCCGTGGATATGGTGGAATAAATCCACTGTAGAACAGATGCGTCAAGGGTGGACCAAAGTTCGATCTCAACATCGGTTTTAGGAGCCGGCTTCTCCTTCCCTGGAGGTGGAGGGATGATATGATGGAGCACCTAAGAAATGTGAGCGAGTCATGGATTTTGACAAATCCGCCCACGTCCTCAAACAAACAATTTTCCATTTCGAGACACGATGGAGAATAAAATGGATATTCGAAACCATTAGAGCCGGATGGAAGGAAGAACCACCAGTGGACTGGCCATCAGAGTTGCCGTCAGACATGGTAACTTAGAGAAGAAGATGACGGAGGGAGAAGAAGAGGCAGTTAGGGCACAGCGGAAGAAGAGGAAGAAAACCCTAGCTCTCTGATACCATGAAAGAATTATATTCCGTGTCTCTTTCATTAGCTGAGGTATCCATATATACAAGAGATCCAACCTAATTCTAATTAGCCAATTACGGCTAATTATGCTAACAATATTTTACTAATTATGCTAACAAATCATTTACATTATTTTACACCTAAGGAATATATTTACATATATTCTAACAATAACCATGAAAATAATTCCAATTCATAGCATCAAGACAGCATACATAGCTAAATGGAAGTTTATAGATTTTAGACTTCTTCCATGTTTTTATAGTAATGGAGAGATGATGTAGAGCTTAAAAAAAAAAGAGCTGAACAGATGAGATAACCTGGTATCGCACCAATAGTGTTTTTGACTATTTCCAAAAGGGATAGAGCAAAAGTCGAGCAGCAGTGAAGATGCACACAAGCAGTACCAAAAGTAGCATCAAGCGCATTCAAAAAGCCAACCATATTGCAAAACAAGTAGTATTTACTGGCAATAAATCGAGAAATAGTAGTTGGTTAACATGTCTATAGATAGAAAAAAAACACACTTTAGTTGTAAAAGTTTTTGAGCAGGTAGTCATTTAAGTATGAAAGTAATGTTGTAAATTCTAGCTACAAACAAATTACAAAGGTACACAGAGAAACATCCACCGAAGCTTAGAAGCAATATGAAATTTTGCTAAGTTCCCCAACGGTAATTATAATTGGAGATAACTATATCCTTGAGTATACTAAATTAAAAATGTGTTTCTGTGATATTTAAGCTCATGCTGACTTACAGCAGAGAGGAAGAGAAGCGGCGACCAACCAACAAACGAAAGGATTTCAATACCTTTTAGTCCCTTTTCAGGGACTTCAATCGCATGCTCTATTTCTGATCGGAAGTATTGTCTTTCCTGGATGTGGTTCCTTCCTTCATGGCAAGTTGGTGAAGCTTGCGTTTGCTGCTTTCTGTAAGAGTCCATACCAGTAGTTGACAACGGTGGATTGTTTATTCTCTCTTTGTCCCTGAGTGACAAAATAAACAACTTTCCTGGAACGGTGTCTTGATTTCTCACAAATGATCTCTTCATTTGGATATTGAATGTGATGCCCATAAGTTTATTTCGCACATTTGTCAGGGGCAACCTTTGCTTCTGGAAGAGTAAAAATGCTAGTTATCCATCACAAATAAGAGGCAGTGCAACAAACAAATAAAGGATGAAATGTACATGATCTTACAACACAAGCAAGGGATGTAGAATACAAAAAGATCACACAAGCTAATGCAGAAAATATGTTTCAGTAAGTAGACAACAATCAGTTTTATGTTTTTAAGGCAGTAAATTAAGATAGGGCTTGATTAAAGAAAAGGATCTATATAGGTGACAACAATTAGTTGGGATATGTGTTACAGTGTTAGTCATGTTAGTACGTTTGCTTTCAGAGCTATGCATTTTAGGTGTCTTTTATCCCTTATAGAGTTGTTTATGATGAACTTAAATGTAGAAACATGGTCAACAAGGATTCACATAGTCAACCCCGACTTGTTTGGGGCTGAAGCTTTATTGTTATTGCACTCGTTATCACATCATAATCTCATTCCACAATTCTTGGTGCTTACACCAATGCCACATAAGTTCTTAAATTGACAGTATACTAAGGCTCCTTTTAGAACACTGCATGTTAATGCCTTTAAGTTTATAGCAAATGACAGTTACATATCCCTGATAATAGAGAGCTTTGTTAAGTGTACATATAGATCTTAACTTTCATGGTCTAGTGGAATTAAGCACCATATCAATTAGTAAGGTGCACAGTACTACCCTATACTACAATCATCTCCTCGGGATAGAGGAAAAAACTTATCAAGTGATAACAGGAGCAGGTATGATGGACAAACATGGCAGTCAGTATAAAAGACAGGCAAGTGACATGAGCTAAAATGAATATCCCTGAGTTGAGTCACTGTTTTGGAAAAACTAAGGGAAAAAAGGAATTGCATAATATATTTTTTTAAAGTGAGGAATAATGCGTACCTTGGCACAGCGTATGTCGTAGATTTCCTCTGGAGTGAGAGACAGCAGTTCTTCTCCAGTTTTATCCGAAATAATTGTTGTTGTAGACCCAGTGTTGTCGGTGATAGTGACTTCAAATTGGGATCTGGTATAATGCAAAACAACTGCTCAGATTGAGAAATAAATGGATAGTTTTACATTGTAAATAGTAGTTTGATAGAATACTGTGCAAATACCTAGGTGTAAGACGTGGTGTTTGATGGCAAGTTGTGCAGTAAAAAACTCTTTGTGAAAAATGCCTTGGGAACAATTTTTTACAGCTAGAGCAGGCTAAGATGCAGAATCGTTGATCCTCATTGTGTAGTGACAATCCAGCTTCCACGTAGAATATTTGATCCTTAAAAAGTTGAAGAATGCACTATATAAAACTACTGATATGTAGAATATGTTACATTAGAGCGTGTACAGCGACGATTATTGACAAGCAGTTATATTTTAACCTAAAGTAAGCAAGAATTGTCACAACCTGGCAGTGAAGTTCATAAAGTGGGTTAATACCGAGGTTAAAGTTTTAATAGCGATAATCTGGAAGATTAGAGAGGATTTGGGGTGGTTTTAGCTGAAAATAAGGGGGTAGCCCTTTATATAACGGTCCGGTGTTCGCCACTGGACCGACTTAAAAATTGCTCGGCGCGATCGCGCTGCACGCGCGCGCGTTCGCGGCTGAGTTGCGGTCTTGCCCTACGCGTTCGCGCGTGGTTAATTTCTGTACGATAGCCGATCTTAAAACGCGCATAACGTGTGATTCCGATATCATATGAGAGCCCACGACCTATGGTTGGAAAGCTATTTCAATTATCTACAACTTTCATTGTTGGTATTTTTCCAAATTCAAAAACTTATAATGGCGCTTTGGCCTCTTCAAGTCAGATCGTCCGAAAACATCTCCTTAAATCATCCTTTTGGAGGGCTTATGCCCATATTTGGCTTAAGGGTCCTTCTTAAGACTTGCTCAACTTCCCATGTACTACTCATATAATTTTTCATATGTCCTTTATAAAATCCCGGCGTGTGGGCCCCACTTAGCTTACAGTAACGAGGGCTTTTCATCAAGTAATGCATGAACTGATTCACCCCATATGGTCTCCAAATGTCATACATATTTATATATTCTTATACTCGGACCATAAAATCTTCATCCCTAATCCTTGTATGACTTTACTCTTCTCTGAGCTCGTAATAAGCCGTCTACAATCTTGGTAGCGCAAAATTTTCCGGGGTGTAACATCCTTCCTTCCTTAAAACATTTGTGCCAACCCACGACACCATCTTTGATTCCTTAGAACGGTTATTCTTCCTTTAGGGTCTGATTACCATGTACTTGGGTTATACATTGGATTGGTCCCTCCTCGCTCTCTCTCAACTTTTTCGTTGGACTCCTCTAGGCTTTCCATCACCTCTTTGTTTTTAAGTACATCATCAGGTATCAACTAGTATCTCGCTCTCGTTCTGTCTCCATTATTGTAGTCTTGACTTGCCGTACCATAACTATTTATCGTCCTGTAAGTACTCCCTTTTCCTCGCTCCTTGTTTCCCTGTTAGTGGGCAACTACCTCTCTCATATACGGCGCCCTCTTTGCGTTTACTCCTTCGGTGCCATTTGGGCTATCCTTTTTATACCCGTTGATCTTAGATATACACTGTACCGACTCCTTGTAGTTTATTTGTAGTTTATTAGTCAGGCTCTCTAATCCTTTACATTCTTATCACTATCTCTCTTACCTTTACATTCCAAACGCTTATCCAACGTTACTTTGTCGCTAGTGAGCATAATGGATATGTTCCTTAAGCTATTCTCCCCAGTTCCTTTCCAAGACCAGTTATATCAATCCAAAGTACGTATATACATAATGCTTCCACACCAACGCTTGGGGCAATCTATACCTTGACGTTCAAACTAATTTCATAGCTCACAACATCTTTGAGCTCCTGCCACAACTTTTTCTTTAACTTTCTTCCCTCACATCTCGCGATACAATCCCAGAAGCATAGGACTACGGCAATTCTTACTCCATTATGACTCTCTTGCAACGTAGGTATATTTATCTTCAATTTCCTTGTACCGGCGATCACTTCGTCAGTCGTTATTCCTTGTTGGCTTTCCGGTGTGGCCTTCTTGCAATTGTAGTTGAGCATAACTATACGTTGATGGTTCATATAATTCCATAGTATATGCTCTCATGTTCAGTATAATTAGTGATCCGTGAGATTTTTTTTTTTTTTTTTTAAATATCCGGTGGTACGGCTCTCTTTCCATTCATAAGAGCAGCGTTCTTCCTCTCTTCAGAAATTGCCAAACTACCAATCGTTGTTCCTTTTGTTACAATTGTCATCCCTTCCGGCGCTAAAATTCCCTTTTTGTTGTGATCCCAAATGTCTGTTGGATTCGTCATCCTCTCCATCATCCTTTGTGAATTTAGCTTGGAGACCTTTCTTACTCTCTTTATTACCCTTTAGGACATGTCGCTGCATACTTAGGTACGGCGTAATTTTTCCCGATACGAGGGATTCAAACCATGGTCTAGAAATGTCGTAGCTCATGTCGGCGTGAAGCGCTCTCTTGAGTTGTTTTCCATACTTCTTCCTATACCTGCCTCATGGCTTACTTATTTTCAATTCGTTTTACCTTCTTTACGATACCTTCTTGATATGTCAATACGCCTCGAGCTAATAAATTTCTTCTTCTGAAGCTTGGGAACTTCATAATTCCCTTCAAGTCTAATATGCTCTTCCCCCCTTTTTAAGAAGGTCCTTATACACCAATAGCCTTCGAGTATCCATCGTCTTTGATAATTATCTGCCGCTCTTCACGATTTTCTTAAGGCCGGAGTTCCTTTATCGTATGGTTTGACTTATCTATCTTTTTGCTAGTTACAATCTTGTATTCAATCGGAATACTTATAAGGGTCAGATCCAATTCCGATGCCTTCTTTTCCGTCTTTCCATACCTTTGTATTTTATGACTAATGATTTCCTGGACCGATAAGTTAACGGGGACGTCGGGATTCACTGCATCCTTTATGAAGTGTTCAATTATACCCTACTCTTCCTTTTTTTTCGTCTCTTTTTCCCGACTTTGCTTATAACATCTCTAAAGCTCCTCTTACCCTGCAGTTGCCAATTTCAAAAAAAAAAAAAAAGTTCCTCTTACCCTAAGTTCTCCTTCCATTTATGTCTATACCATACCATTTTATCAATATTCCACACCCTTCCATCCACTATCAATCCTTCCACCCATTTAGTTCATTTACTCGTAATTCTTCTTAACTACGCGTTTGTGTTGCAGCTGTGCATCAAGTTTTCCTAGTGTCTTGCTACTTCTTGCTCTTAGCACGGAATTCTTACAATTTACACTTTCTCCCTTCTTTGTTCATCGAGCCTTTATCCGTCTTTCTGACGTTACGGCCGGGCTATCCTCCATACCCATTCCTTACATTCCATTCTATTTCCTCTATGATCGAATCTCTCGGTCTTTACAGGAATTCTTGTTCCATGTCATTAATTTTCTAATCAATTGTGTCGACCCATCATCCTCGTTCTTATCTCGATGATTGATCGGTTTCCTACAGCCAAATCGTTAAAGTATCCTTCTTACTCCCGTGGTTAAAGATTTCCAGTTACTCTACTCCTAAGTGCTCTCCTCTTCCTTCGATCAGCCCATTAGTATACCTTCCCTACTTTCATCCTTAACCTTCCTTGGGTTCCTTCCTCCTCGAGCGCCCTTCTCCTCTTGTTATTTACAGTATCGACCCTGAGGTTCATAGAATATCCTTTTAGAGTTGCAGATCCGTTTTATTTCCAAATCACCTTTTAGGAGAGCTTTCTCCCTTTCCAAGGTGATTATGTCTGCTTGGCCGTGCCTTTATTTCTCCGATTGCCTCTCAAGAATTGGGAATCCCTTAACATCGTTACTGGGGGGGGGGGGGGGGGGGGGGGGGGGGGGGGGGGGGAACCTGCTTATTCTTCCTTATTTCCCCTTCTTATTCGTGGTTACTTCCCTTCAGTCCCATATTTACCAATATTTGTTCTTCTAATCCTGCACGTCCATCTCTTGTCCGTGCTACCATACCCTATTCCTTTCACGTACCTACTTTCAAATTTTATCCAAATAGTACCTTGCCTTGCCCGTCATCCCTCCTGGAAGCTTCACTCACTTACGACATTTTGATCTCCTTACTTCTTTTTTTTTTTTTAAGACATTTTAATCTCTTTACTTTCTATATACTCACTTTCTTCCTTTCCCTGATGTTATCGCATTAGGACTTTTCAACTCCAGCCTGTAGTAAAAATAACATCGACTTACCTTGTAACATTTGTACCACTGTTGTTTGAACTTCATTACCTTGTTCGATTAATGCCTTCAGTATATAGCAACATCGGTTGCTGGGACACATATATCGGTTGGCGCAGCCACATATGGAACGTCATACACTTATATACATATTTACTAACGCCTCGCTTACAAAGTATTTCCAAATACTATTCGAACTTATCCTAATTCTAGAGCTGTGATGCGCCTTCCTTCTCTTTAACGGGGTTTCTAACCACTCCGCATACTCCAATTTCCCTTAAGCTACTCCAGCTTCTCATCTGTCTCTTATGCCCGCATTTGTGGAACTCTTAGTACACTTCCCAAGGGGTCACCCATCCTTATATTTCTCTCACCCCAGCACGCTTAACCTTGAAACTCTGATGAAATCAAATGTGTTAGTGCTGGTATGATCGCATACACCTCACCGCATGACCTTCATCACATAACCTAGAGCAAGTTGAAGTTTTTGACAGATTCCAAAACATTCTCGTAATGCATCTCCCTCCGAATTAGAAAAGATCTCTTATTCTTCCGACTACACAAATACTATTTTTCCCTTTTTAATCCTCAATATTCACCTTTCATCTGTATGTATGACTACTTTTCATCCCAAATTTCAAGATTCCCAATGGTGGCGAAAACACCTTGATCGTAGTTACTTATAAATACTTGGTTATCGGTCCCTTTAGGATTTTCGCTCGCCGCTATTAAGTAATAATCTACAGCAAATGCACATACATAAAAAATTCCAATAGCCGATCGGTCCTCAGCCTGATCCGGCGGATTATAAAGTGAAGTGTGCTCTCCGTCATTGTCTACCCACCATCTGCTCGTCTAGCCTTCATCATCCCTCTCATCTGAGTCCGAGGGATATGGATAATTTCACGACCCAACCCCGTAGGCCATGACTAGTGCCCGAGCTGGACACTCGTACACACCCATTAATCAGAATCAACATACAAATACTCATATATAGACAAAGGTCATACGTAGTCTCAGCTGTCGCATACACAAATATACATCACAGAAGCCAGCAAGGCTATCATAAGGCGCAACGTCCCAGAATATATATACAAACGCAAGCCGACAAGGCTGCCACGGCGAATGGGACCGCCCAAAACATAAGACATACGAACACAACTGAACAGTAATATTCACAACCCACATATATGTCTAGAGACCTCTAAGAGTAACAACAGAATCATATGACGGGACAGGGCCCCGCCATACCCCTGAATAAACATATACATATGCAACGGAGGAGTCTGTACCAAAATATAGGCTCCGGAACAAAGGAGCACTCCAAGACAGCAGAGTAGGTGTCCTAAGCTGGCGGATCACCAAAGTGGGCGTCTGTACCTGCGGGCATGAAACGCAGCCCCCGAAGAAAGGGGGTCAGTACGGAATATGTACTGAGTATGCAAAGCATGAAATACAGTAAACAGGATCATAACCGGAACAAGAAGTACAGTAAATAAGTACAATATGCAAAATACCAAAATATTTAGTTTCGAAACACAAATCATGCATGGGGCTCAGGGAACATGGTCGCCACCCCGTCATTTGGCGCCATAACACATCATACTCCAGAAGATTTCATATCTCCGTAACCCGGCACATCACATAACACATCATAACGCCATACACATCATAACACCAGAATATATACGGAACTCGGCCCTCTAGCGAGGGACTCGGTGAACCATAACACATCATACTCCGGAATATAGCATAGTGCGCACGATAACATAACCGGCCCGGGACTCGGCGAAAGATATATCAACCATATGCACGAGCAGAGTCGTGAGTAACCATATGCATAAAAATCATCATTATAGACTCAAAAGATAAGTAAGTAATCGACGCTCGAGGGTTAAGACGATAGTCACATTAAGTTCTTTCAGAAAGTCGTTAGAACCAAACATAGAAAAGTCTCGGGGGCCCACGGACCAGTATTCAACCAATCCGAGCCCGCCTATGAAAGTTGGAGATATTATTCGTTATAAAATCTTCCACGAACGTTTCGAAGCGATCCGAGCCCGTCTATGAAAGTTACGGTCGTTCGTAGATACAGAATCCTTTAAGAGCAAAATTCTTTACGCAACATTTATTATCCAATCATACAAAAGACTTAAGGACCATAGTTTGACCATATTAAGAATGCGAAAGTCAAGAAGTGAATAAGTATCGTAGACATGCTCGGATCGTAAGAATAGAGTTACCCCGAGGCTCGTATCACAGCCTACTTACAACTAAGACATGCCAAAAGAAAGAAAGGTTAGGCTTTACATACCTCGTCCGCTTCCTAAGCTAATCCAACTTAAGCCTCGGGCTTCCCAAGATCTACAATAACGTCATTAGATACTAACATTAGTTATAGGCACTTAGGAATTCAATCCCAAGTTAGCACTTTATCTACGAAATTTGGGCAAAAGCATTCCCCTATAAATTCAACATCCCCGAGAATTCAACTCGGCCAAATCATCAACAACAATACCAACAATCATATTAGCAACATCAACAATCAATTCAAAACGCATTCTAACGTTAGTAACTCTTTTCTACATAATTCGACAACATTCCATTTTCATTCAATTCAACTACATACTTTCAAGCCAACATCAACGCTCACATGTTCAAGTACTAATCCGAGATCATTCAAACAAGATTCAAGAACATTTCAAACAATCCGCACAATATTCAAAACAACCCAACCAATATACAACTTCACCCGAAACCTCCCCAAACCCGAGAACAACAACAACAACACCTTCCTCTCTTCCAAATTCATGAATTACACCAACAACCCACACGTTAACAATGTCATTCTCATAAATATATAAACTACATTCAAATTACGTGAACTTCCAAAACAGCCCACAACAATTACAACTTCAACTTGAATCATTAAACTTTCATTATCATCACAAAATCCACAACAACAACAACCCAAAATACTAAATAAAATTAGTTCATTCCTTGCCATACACAATAACCCATATTCGGCCACCACCCCCAACACACAACTTTCATGATTTTCATCCATTTCCACACACTACAACATGTACAAATCATTCATAACATATGAAAAAGAAGATTAAACCTTACCTTTTCCACTTAACTCCACAAGTTGGCTAGGGTTGTAAATGGCACAAACAAATGATTTGTTGACTCCAACAACTACTCCACGTTAATAAGGACCTTCTAATTGGTTGAATTGCTAGAGGAAAATATTTTTTTGATCAAGATTTGAGGGCTTCAATTTTTGCTAGCTATGGCCGAATGGCTTCTCCTTTTTTTTCTCCAAGTTTCTCCAAACTTCTTAAGGGTGAAGATGATGAATATAATTAATTTGGTCATCTAATATACACATATATTATGCATCCATGTGGACCATGGCCCACCCACCTTGGACGGCCACTTGGCCCTTTTGTTTCATGATTTATTAACTTCCTTTAATTCACTTTTAACCCCAAATTTTCCTTGATATTCCATTCCAATAAAATCATAAGCAACTTATGCCTTAAAACAAATAAAAGTCTCTACCTCGTATCCCGGAATAGTCTTGTCCTTAACTTGTCATGGTTAGCTCGGATTGTCCCAATGTACAAAATACGGGATATAACATCCTCCCCCCCTTTAGAACATTCGTCCTCGAATGTTAAACTAGTCCTACGGGGTCTTATAAGCATTTTCGGGGGAGTTTCTTTTATAGCTATCACATACAATTCATTCATCAATCAACATAACCAATTAAGGAATTTAGATTACCTGTAGGCATAGGAAATAAGTGGGGATACTTCTTCTTCATCTCCTCCTCAGCTTCCCAGGTCATCTCCTCCCTGTTATTATTCCGCCACAACACCTTAACGGAAGCCACATCTTTATTACGCAACCTTCTCACCTGACGATCCAGTATGGCTATAGGCTGCTCCTCGTAGGATAACTCCTCTGTCACCTGGATATCCTCTACGGAAAATATTCTGGAAGGGTCACCAATGTATTTGCGAAGCATAGACACGTGGAATACTGGATGCACTGCTCCTAAATCAGCTGGTAGATCCAATTCATAGGCAACCTTGCCTATCTTACGGACAATCTGATAAGGCTCAATATATCTCGGACTGAGCTTTCCCTTTTTACCGAATCTCATAACACCTTTCGTGGGCGACACTTTCAGGAATACCCAATCGCCAATCTGGAACTCTAAATGTCGACGTCGATTATCTGCATATGATTTTTGTCGACTACGGCTGCTAATAACCTTTCCCGAATGAGTTTCACTTTATCAACTGCTTTCGGATCATATCTGGGCCAATTAACTTAGTTTCACCAACATCAAACCAGCCAATCGGTGACCTGCATTTCCTGCCATACAGAGCCTCATACGGTGCCATCTGGATGCTAGAATGGTAGCTATTATTATAAGCAAACTCAACAAGTGGCAAATGATCATCTCGGCTACCTACGAAATCAATAACACGGAGCCCGCAACATATCTTCCTAGCGTCGAATAGTACGCTCGGCTTTGTCCGTCGGAGGACCGAGGGTGAAATGCGTACTAGGACTCACCTGAGTCCCCAATCCTTCACGAAATGATCTCCAGAAGTTAGCTGTAAACTGGGCACCTCTGTCGGAAATAATAGATATGGGAACTCCGTGAAGTCTTACTATCTCCTTAATATATAACATGGCATAGTCCTCGGTGAATAAGTAGTCATTTGACGGAAGGAAATGGGTGATTTTGTCGGCCTATCAACGATAACCCATATGGAGTCATACTTCCGTGGAGTGCGAGGTAAGCCTGTAATGAAGTCCATATTAATTATTTCCCACTTCCAAGTCGGAATCTCCATCTCCTGTAACAATCCACCCGGCTTCTGGTGCTCGATCTTAACCTGTTGGCAATTCGGGCACTGAGCAACAAATTCGGCTATGTCCCTCTTCATACCATCCCACCAGTACAAGCATCTGAGGTCATGATACATCTTTGTCGATCTCAGATGAACAGAATAACGGGCATAATGTGCCTCGCCCATAACCTGTCGCCGCAGCCCGCAACCTCAGGTACACATAATCTGCCCCTGTGTAGTAGTACTCCGTCAGGTGTAATCTCGAACGGGGTCTTCTCCTTTTCAAGGGCTGCATCTCTGTACTGTGCCAGAACAGGGTCCTCATACTGACGTCGCTTTACCTCTTCCATAATAGAGGACTCAGTAACGGCTCGGACAGAAACCCCAGTATCTCCAGAATCGGCTAGACGGACTCCAAGATTAGCTAGCTGATGAATCTCACGAACCATTTCTTTCTTTTCTAGTGACACGTCCGTCAAGCTACCCACAGACTTACGGCTGAGTGCATCTGCTACAACATTGGCTTTCCCAGGATGATATAAAATGTCAACATCATAGTCTTTCAGCAACTCTAGCCACCTTCTCTGCCGCAAATTCGACTCATGCTTAAAGATATCTTTGGAGGCTTTTGTGATCCGTATAAATATCAACATGGACGCCATATAGATAGTGTCTCCATATCTTCAAAGCATGAATTACGCTGCTAGCTCCAGATCATGAGTAGGATAATTTCTTTCGTGCTTTTACGAGTCGGGAGGCATAGGCTATAACTCTGCCATGCTGCATTAATACACACCCTAATCCAACAACCGAAGCATCACAATAAATAACATAACCATCTGATCCCTCGGGAAGAGTCAGAACTGGGGCCGTGGTCAGCTTTTCCTTCAGCAACTGGAAGCTTCGTTCGCAAGCATCAGTCCACTGGAACTTAGCTGCCTTCTGAGTTAGCCTCGTTAAAGGCGCTGAAATCGAAGCAAACTTCTCCACAAATCTCCTGTAATATCCTGCTAATCCTAGAAAGCTACGTACCTCAGTAGGTGTCGTAGGTCTAGGCCAATTCTTTACGGCCTCAATCTTCTGTGTATCCACCCGGATGCCATCAGCTCCAATAATATGCCCCAAGAATGCTACCGAAGTCAATCAGAATTCACATTTAGAGAACTTAGCATATAATTTCTGGTGCCGGAGCACCCCAAGTACCGCCCTCAGATGATCTGCATGTTCCTCTTCTGACCGTGAATAAACCAGGATATCATCAATAAATACAATCACGAACATATCCGGGAATGGCTTGAATACTCGGTTCATCGATCCATAAACAACTTTGGAGCATTAGTCGCCCAAAAGACATCACTCGAACTTATAATGCCCATATCGGGTCTGAATGCTTTGTCTTTGGAATATCTCTCTCTTACCCGCACTTTGGTGGTAGCGACCGCGAGGTCTATTTTCGAGAAACACCTAGCACCTTAACCGGTCAAACAAATCATCAATCCTGGGGAGGGGATATTTATTCTTTATGGTTACCTTATTCGGTGCCTATAATCAATACACATCCGCGGCGACCCGTCTTTCTTTCTCATGAACAATACGGCGCTCCCCAAGGTGATGTGCTGGGCCGATGAAGCCCTTCTCCAATAAATCCCTCGGTTGCTCCTTTAATTCTTTCAATTGCAGTGCCGTTACGTACGGAGGAATAGATATAGGCCGAGTGTGCGGCAACACATCTATAGTGAACTCTATCTCCCGCTCGGGAGGAAGACACCGGAAGTTCATACGGAAATACATACGAAAATTCATTAACCACTGGGACTGACTGAAGAGTCGGTGCCTCTGCTTTCAAGTCATGCACACGAACCAGATGATAAATATAGCCCTTTCTAACCATCTTCCTCGCCTTGAGGTATGAAATAAACTTACCCCTCGGCGATCTTTTGTATTTCCGTCCACTCTATAACGGGTTCCCCTGGGAATTGGAAGCGGACTACCTTCTTCTGACAGTCAACATTGGCATAACAAGAAGCTAGCCAATCCATACCCATAATAACATCGAACTCAATCATATCTAGCTCTATCAGATCTGCTTTAGTGCAACGACCACATATAATCACCGAACAATCTCTATATACCTGCCTGGCTATAACAGAATCTCCTACCGGTGTAGCTACCTCGAATGGTTCTATCGGTTCGGGTTTTATCCCAATTCTACTAGCAACAAGGGGAGAAATATACGATAAAGTAGAGCCTGGGTCTATCAATGCATATACATCTCGGGAGAAGATCAATAATATACCTGTAACCATATTAGGTGACGCTCCGATCTCGTCGGCGGCTAGCGAAGGCTTATATGCGGTTCGAGGGACCGCTAGAACCGGAAGCTCCGCCACGACCTCTACCACGGCTGCGCCGTGTCGGCATACCCCCGCCCGCGGGCGCGTAGCTACGAAGAGGACGATGAACCGACAAGCGACCCGATGAGGGCCGAGCCGCACCACACGGACTACCCCTCGGCGGACAATCTCTCATAAGATGGCCCCGACGGCCACAAGTAAAACAAGCACCCGTGGCACGATAACACTCTCCGGGTGATATCTCCCACGGTGAGAACACCGAGGTATGGGTGGCCTCGGCCCGACGGAACCTCGTCCTACTCGCGAACCCGAAGCCCCGGGAGCTCGACTAGCTCCCGAATACCCCGCACTATCGGTCCTCCCGCCCGTGAAGCGAGGGGTGTACTCGTCGGCCGGGGAAGGATATCTACTATCTTCCGCCGCCGAGACTGCCTGCCTCGAGACTCCCCGGAATAACTAGCTGATCTAGCCCTCTTGGGCTAGCCCCTATCATAATCTATGTCGGGCTGACGCCCACTATGTCGGTCCTCCATACCCTGGGCATGTGCTTATACTCGAGCAATATCCAGGGTTTGGGAAGCTATCACCATACATTGCTATCAACCAAGTAACGATCCGGCCCATCACGTATCGATGCATCCTATCGGTCATATCCTTACAATAGTGGGTGCGTATA
This sequence comes from Lycium ferocissimum, assembly GCF_029784015.1. NCBI lineage: Eukaryota > Viridiplantae > Streptophyta > Magnoliopsida > Solanales > Solanaceae > Lycium > Lycium ferocissimum. The sequence goes on from NC_081351.1 coordinate 47,658,353, forward strand.
CGCCAGTGAGTCGAACTCTAGACTATACTCTCGAACACTCCTGCCCTCTGCCTCTAACGCGGGGAAGATCAACTACGGCCCGCCTCGTCTCGGAGGTAGAAAGTGGCCAAGAAAGGCCTCGTAAACTCATCCCCGTGGCCCGGAGGAGCATATAGACACTCCCAGGACTCATACCAATTAGCCGCCACATCATGCAACCGATATGAAGCCAGCTCGACAGACTCAGTCTCGGAAGCCTTAATTAGCCGCAACGTACGCTGCATCTGCCGAATAAACTCCTGGGGATCCTCCGCGGGCTTTGACCCGAAGAACTCTGGAGGATTACAAGTCAAGAAATCACGAGCCCTCAAACTATCATGCCTGTGTGCCTGATCACCTCCCAATCCGTGACGCGAAGCACCGCCCCCGCCACCAACGGTCGATTTGGATCGCATCTCTCTGTAGCCCTATCCTCGCCCCTGGTGAGGAGCTAGGCTCGCTTCGGCAGGGAACCCGGGAGTCGGCGGTGGAGCCGCCCACGATGCGTTGTTGCCTTATGCTCCTCGGTAGCGGCGGTGTAGCGAGCTCGCGTTCGGGAGCACAACCTCGGGCTCGGGGCGAGTACGGGCCTAGTAACTCTCACGGCTGGTCTCTCCGCTTTGTCGACTTGCCCACGGGCGCGTCGCTTTCCTTGGAGGCATCGCTGAAAACATAACAAGTCGTTAGGGAGGAGTCATCTGATAAGACGGCTACTATCGCACGATCTAGGATAAAAAGGAAAAGGTAACATCCTAAATGTCGTAGCTTCACTTTTTTATAGATGTGGTGCACAACACACCGATAAACAAGACTCTACTAGACACGGTCTGTAGACACTCCGAGGACGAACCGCTCTGATACCACTTTTGTCACGACCCAACCCCGTAGGCCGTGACTAGTGCCCGAGCTGGACACTCGTACACACCCATTAATCAGAATCAGCATACAAATACTCATATATAGACAAAGGTCATACGTAGTCTCAGCTGTCGCATACACAAATATACATCACAGAAGCCAGCAAGGCTATCATAAGGCGCAACGTCCCAGAATATATATACAAACGCAAGCCGACAAAGGCGCCACGGCGAATGGGACCGCCAAAACATAAACATACGAACACAACTGAACAGTAATATTCCCAACCCACATATATGTCTACGGACCTCTAAGAGTAACAACGAGAATCATATGACGGGACAGGGCCCCGCCGTACCCCTGAATAAACATATACATATACAACGGAAGTACATGTACCAAAATATAGGCTCGGAACAAAGGAGCACTCCAGAGATGCGAGTAGGTGTCCTAAGGCTGGCGGATCACCAAAGTGGGCGTACGTACTTGCGGGCATGAAACGCGGCCCCGAAGAAAGGGGTCGAGTGCGGAATACACCGAGTATATAAAGCATGAAATACAGTAAACAGGATCATAACCGGAACAAGAAGTACAGAAAATAAGTACAATATGCAAAATACCAAAATATTTAGTTTTGAAACACAAATCATGCATGGGGCTCAGGGAACATGGTCGCCACCCCGTCATTTGGCGCCATAACACATCATACTCCGGAAGATTTAATATCTCCGTAACCCGGCACATCACATTCATATAACACATCATAACACCGAATATAAATACGGTACCGGCCCTACAGCAGGGGACTCACATAACACATCATACTCGAATATAGCATAGTGCGCACGATAACATAACCGGCCGGGACTCGGCGAAAGATATATCAACCATATGCACGAACAGAGTCGTGAGTAACCATATGTATAAAAATCATCATTATAGACTCAAAAGATAAGTAAGTAATCAACGCTCGAGGGTTAAGACGATAGTCACATTAAGTTCTTCCAGAAAGTCGTTAGAACCAAACATAGAAAAGTCTCGGGGACCACGGACAAGTATCAAACCAATCCGAGCCCGTCTATGAAAGTTGGAGATATTATTCGTTATAAAATCTTCCACGAACGTTTCGAAGCAATCCGAGCCCGTCTATGAAAGTTACGGTCGTTCGTAGATACGAAGAATCCTTTAAGAGCAAAATTCTTTATGCAACATTTATTATCCAATCATACAAAAGACTTAAGGACCATAGTTTGACCATATTAAGAATGCGAAAGTCAAGAAGTGAATAAGTATCGTAGACATGCTCGGATCGTAAGAATAGAGTTACCGAGGCTCGTATCACAGCCTACTTACAACTAAGACATGCCAAAAGAAAGAAAGGTTAGGCTTTACATACCTCGTCCGCTTCCTAAGCTAATCCAACTTAAGCCTCGGGCTTCCCAAGATCTACAATAACGTCATTAGATACTAACATTAGTTATAGGCACTTAGGAATTCAATCCCAAGTTAGCACTTTATCTACGAAATTTGGGCGACATTTCTCCTATAAATTCAACATCCCGAGAATTCAACTTGGCCAAATCATCACCAACAATCCAACAATCATATTAGCAACATCAACAATCAATTCAAAATGCATTCTAACGTTAGTAACTCTTTTCTACATAAGTTCAACAACATTCCATATTCATTCAATTCAACTACATACTTTCAAGCCAACATCAACGCTCACATGTTCAAGTACTAATCCGAGATCATTCAAACAAGATTCAAGAACATTTCAAACAATCCGCACAATATTCAAAACAACCCACCAATAACAACTTCACCGAAACCTCCCCAAACGAGAACAACAACAACAACACATTCCTCTCTCCAAATTCATGAATTACACCAACAACCCACACGTTAACAATGTCATTCTCATAAATATAAAACTACATTCAAATCACGTGAACTTCCAAAACAGCCCACAACAATTACAACTTCAACTTGAATCATTAAACTTTCATTATCATCACAAAATCACAACAACAACAACCCAAAAATACTAAATAAAATTAGTTCATTCTTTGCCATACACAATAACCCATATTCGGCCACCACCCCCAACACACAATTTCATGATTTTCATCCATTTCACACACTACAACATGTACAAATCATTCATAACATATGAAAAAGAAGATTAAACCTTACCTTTTCCACTTAACTCCACAAGTTGGCTAGGGTTGTAAATGGCACAAACAAATGATTTGTTGACTCCAACAACTACTCCACGTTAATAAGGACTTTCTAATTGGTTGAATTGCTAGAGGAAAATTTATTTTTGATCAAGATTTGAGGGCTTCAATTTTTGCTAGCTATGGCCGAATAGCTTCTCCTCTTTTTCTCCAAGTTTCTTAAGGGGTGAAGATGATAAATATAATTAATTTGGTCATCTAATATACACATATATTATGCATCCATGTGGACCATGTCCCACCCACCTTGGACGGCCACTTGGCCCTTTTGTTTCATGATTTATTAACTTTCTTTAATTCACTTTTAACCCCAAATTTTCCTTGATATTCCATTCCAATAAAATCATAAGCAACTTATGCCTTAAAGCAAATAAAAGTCTCTACCTCGTATCCCCGAATAGTCTTGTCCTTAACTTGTCAAGGTTAGCTCGGATTGTCCCAATGTACAAAATACGGGATATAACAGATAATCGGAAAACTCCTGGTTTACCGACGGTCAGGATAGAGGGCTAGAGCAATCCGTAACACTCACCGGGGTAGCTGGTCTGACGTAGTGCTCTGCCACAGGAGCAGCTAGTACGGCCTCGGGGATCTCCTCCTCCGGTGTCCGGACGAACCCTCGAGGGACGGGTCCGTGTCATAATCGTCCCCCTAAGGGGTCCTCCTCCCCGGAAGTCAAAACTCGGAGGAATCGTCGGCCGGGTCCTCCGAGGGATCGATCTCAATGGAATAACCGAGGCTCCTCCCGTCGGCCCCGGAGCACCGAGTCCTGGATCTACTTTGGCGGCCTTCTTAGCACCCCCATTGCCCAAGGCTGATCTCTTCATCTTTCGTCAGTCTGCACTTACCTACAGGAAAAAGGTGTCAGAAGCGATCTTTCCTAGACTCTGGCTCTATCGCACAATCTAAGACAGAAGGAAAGGTCAATGATTCCTAAATGCCCTGCAGCCTCTTGTTTATAAGTGTGGCCGACTTCACACCCATACACAAGACTCTACCGGACACAACCGTAGGACAATTCAGGGGACGAATCAGCTTCGATACCACTTTTGTCACGACCCAAACCGATGAGCCGTGACGAGTGCCCGACCACTACTGGCCAAGCGCTCCTGTACTTGCTTTTACTTCTTACTGACTATCCTGGGCCCATACACAACTTGTAACTGAGCTATATTGTCTCCCGAACAATCAACACGAGAGACCGTATCGGGAAATCATGGACAACACATACATATAAATATAAATACTGAGAGTAACAGCGCAAACCGATTTGGCCGCTATATATATACTGTACAACAAAATAAGCGCCGACGAGGCTGCATAACATCACGGCTACATATCACTGTCTACAGACCTCTATGGAAAACAAACTGTAGAAAGGACAGGACAAGGCCCTGCCATACCCATATATGTACATAACAAGATAGCATACCAAAAGGGCTGCAGCTCCGGATCAATGGAGCGACCGAATGCCGCCGAGGGGAGGTCCTACCGACGTGGATCGTCCGTCCGGCTACCCGATCCCGCGCATGAACGCGCCGTCCACAAGAAGCGGACGCGGTATGAACGGAGTAGTACTGAGTATGTAAGGCATGAATAATAACATGTGATGGAAATATAAAGCATATCATGAGATAAAAGAGTAACCTGTACATCTGAGTGCCTTTTAAGGCAGATACCATGCATGCTTAGCTTTTCATAAAATCTCTCTCATGCATATGTATCATGATAGTGCTGCGGAACGTGCAGCCCTATCCATGTATATAATATATATATAATAGTGCCGAGGAACGAACGGCCCGATCCATTTAACCATATATCTCGCGTCCGGGACGATATCATAATATACGAACTGATCAGGTGGCCATGCGTCTATAACGCCTCACCTTTCCCCATATCCCTTTTATATATATATACACACACACACACGCATATATATATACGTATATATGTATATATATGTATATATATGTATATATATATATATATATATATATATATATATATATATATATATAATAAAAGTACGATGAGAGCCCAAAGAATGCTATGACTCTATCGAGTGACATAAGGTCGGTATCCTCCGATTATATTATAGAACAATCATGATCGTCATGTCTCACCTCGAAAGAACTAGCATTATGAGGCGAGGTTATCAATGAAGAATAACATTAAGGGAAAGCATAGAATAAGATCATAAATCTCACAAAGCGTCAGTTCATATACTTTGGAATCTTTAGAAATAGAGTTATCATCCAGGAATAGAATTTAGAAATCAAGAAATAGCTCAACATTCTCATATTCACATTGAAACCATAAGCTTGGAACCTTTAAACATGAAATCATTCTCATCATAATCATCATTGAAATATCCTCATCTTTGGCATCATCGTCATTATGATAAAAACATGTCCATCATTGTCGTCATAAGAGCTTGCAAAATCACAAATCTCTGGTTTGGAAAAACACGAAAAATTTTGGAAAACATTTATGGATTATCAGAAAGGGAGTCATGCCTTTGAATCATGAACTTCTAACTTGAAGACAAGGAGACTATGGAAGCATTTATGGAATCATAACATAGGAATCATGCCTGTGAAAGGAAGGGACGAGCCTTAACATACCTGTTCAACCTCCAACTACCTACGCTTATCCGTCCGATCAAGTCTACATTTACATATAAGACCATTCATACTATGTTTATATACCTAGCCCAAAATTATAATTCAACAACAAACAGCAACAACAACAATGCCAACATTACCCATAATATTCTCAATACCAAAATACTTCATAGACATCCCGTATGGTGTTTGTCCCATATTTCCACCACATAATTATTTTATAACTATTTAATAGCTCCATCTCCGTAAATAAACCAAGATTAACGTTAATAACAAGAGATTCATACCTTTCTCTCGATAATATCGCTATATCTTCACTTCTCCACCTTGAGCATAAGCCACAATGCGCCGCTATACGATTTTGAAGTCGCAACTATACGCCATCTGGACCGGAATTTGGGAATTAATTTAGGCTAAAAAGTGGGTGTTGGAAGTTTGGAGAAATTTCTGGAAGATTAGAGAGGATTTGGGGTGGTTTTGAGCTGAAAAATAAAGGGGTAGCCCCTTTGCATAACGGTCTAGTAAAGGGGATTGCGCTGCCACATGGCGCATTCGCGGCGAGTTGCAGGGTCTTGCCCTGCCCGTTCGCGCCACCTTCTGGCGCGTTCGCGCAGGGTTAATTTCCTGCCCTGATAGCCGATCTTAAAATGCGCATAACGTGTGATTCCGATATTGTATAAGGGCCCACGACCTATGGTTGGAAAGCTATTTCAATTATCTACAACTTTCATTTTTGGTATTTTTCAAATTCGAAACTTATAATGGCGCTTTGGCCTCTTCAAGTCGATCCGAAAACATCTCCTTTTTTTTTTTTTTTTTTTTTTTTTTGAAAACATCTCCTTAAATCATCCTTTGGAGGGCTTATGCCCATATTCGAACCGAGACCTTGAAAGGGAGCACCCCAAGGGCTTAAGGGTTCCTCTTCCTTAAGACTTGCTCAACTTCCCATGTACTACTCATATAATTTTTCATATGTCCTTTATAAAACCCCAGCGTGTGGGCCCCACTTAGCTTACAGTGACGAGGGCTTTTCATCAAGTAATGTATGAACTGATTCACCCCATATGGTCTCCAAATGTCATATGTATTTATATGTTCTTATACTCAGATCATAAAATCTTCATCCCCAATCCTTGTATGACTTTACACTTCTCTGAGCTCGTAATAAGCCATCTACAATCTTAGTAGCGCAAAATTTTCCGAGGTGTAACAATAATTCTAAAGAGATGGAAGTGGAATTCTTTTGGAAAAAAAGTTCTTTCGCTAGTCATTTCTGATTCGAAACATCTCAAGTATAAACTGAGATATGTGAAGACGACAACATGTCTCTTTATACCTTTCTCTAGGATCATGAACACAAGAAGCTGATAAGAGTCTTTCGAAAATACAACACAACACTAGGGAGGCTATACGCCTCTAAGACAAGCTCTAGTCGATAATCTCGCTTTAAGAAGTTCGTTAAGCTCTTACTTTATAAAGTCTCACTGACCATAAGGCCAGACAAATCTGTCTCACTGACCCGTAGGCCAAGCATATTTGTCTCTCTGACCAAATGTTCAGGCTAAAGGAAATATATGTATATCATGCTGTATATCACGTGTAAACTGAAATATTTGAAGACGTCAACTTGTTTCTTTCTGAATCTTCTATGAAGAGTGAACTAAAAAGCAGATAGAAACCCCTCGGTAGATACAATACCACTTCTAGAAACCTTACACCTCTATGACAGCTCTAAACAATAGTTCTCTTGCTTTAAAATTCGATAAAGGCTTACTATATACGGGGTCATGCCAAGAAAAGAAAGGATAGTCATTAAATACCTCACGTCGTCCAAGCAACTCAACCACAAACTTCCCACAATTAATGTGCCAATCCTATAACAATGGAATACATATATGACTTTAGACGGCTTTCGTATATCATGTATATCGATCGATAACTTGATCCTAAAACGAAACGGGCAGCATCTCCCCTATAACACTGGTTTCTCCCAATTATCTATATCACAACAACAACCCAAAACAACAACACAAATATCAACAACAAGACATATATATCACTAACAACTTCATAATGAAGCGACAAACTCGAATTGAGACTCGTATAACCCACATCATCTTTTATAGCTTCCTTTCTTAACTTAACAACATCCTTAACATGATAACGAAATCATTTACTACTGATTCCAGCCTTATACCATATAACCAGATCAAGAAAACAGCCCACAAACTCAACTCTTTCCAAATGACAACTCTATTTGCAAGTTCATGTTTATTTCATCAATTCGCCTTAACCAACATCAAAATAATCATAAGCACAACCAGGGACATAACATAGTCACCTTATACAGTAGCCTCAAGTCGAGTTCCAAGCTTCTCCTAGCTAGTGTTCACCCTTATTAACAATACAATACGATAGAAGTGATTTCCTTTCACTTAAGTTGATTCCCAAGGTGAAACTTGCATCAAATCTTTATGTTTGGTTCTTGAATGACTATGAACTGTTGGGGAGGGTTTTAAGGAGCCTTAGGACGAGTTTTGGTTGAAGAATAATGAAAAAATGAGGCTGGAAACGAATATATTGTAAAGCAAAGTCGGCCACCACCTCAAGTGGGTCCCAACGAGGCTGATTGCGTAGTCTCGCGAAAACGCGAATATCTCTCTATTCCGACGTCGTATGAATGAACGGTTTAATGTGTTGAAAACTAGACTCATAGACCTTCGATATGGTGGGTGGATCACCCCGCAACTACAAGTACATTGGGAGAAAAGCTCGGTGACATTAGACCCAAATTTCAGTAAAATTATAAACGTAACTTGCGAAAACTTTTGCCGACTTTTGTTTTACAACTCGCTTGCCTTCAAAAAATAACATATGACAATTAAACACTTCAAAAACCTTACAATATGACCTCCTTAGAATATTAAGTACTCCTAGTTTTCATCCCGAAAGTACGGGTTATAACACTGATTCGCTTAACCCCGAAACCTTATGGCACATGCTTAACAATTGTTAAAAGTCTTTCTTAAACTTATAGGGGTTCCATGGCCTCTCCGGGCTTATGTTAGTTTACTTATGACACAAATGGCACAAAAATTTACGAGGTGTAATAGTTGTACTGAGACTTGGCACAGTTGGGTTTAGATGCTATAGCATAGGTGATGACTTCTTGTTATATGATTATGATGTACTGATTCAGAGTGGCTATTGTTGGTTTCAGTTGCTATAACCATAGGTCATGAACTTGAATCACTTATATTTGGCACTAGATGGACCTGTTGTAATGGTTAGGTTTCTTAAATTGGGGGCGAGAGATGAATACTAGAACGATAGAGAACTTTCCTTAAAAACAAGAGTGAAAATTTGTAATGGTAGTTGACTGGTGATACTTAAGCATAATTGTCTATTGTTTGTTAAATGAGCTATAAGGTGAGTGGTAATGTAGTTAAGCAATGGATCTCTAAGGAAGAGTTAATGTAATAAGAACCTTATATTTGTTGAGGCGAGCGGTAGGTGATGTGTACTGTTGACTTAGTTTTGCCTACCATGCTTATTTGTAAATTCTATTGCCGTTATGTTATTTTAACCGTTGTCAGCCTATGATGCTTACCAGTACTAGCGTTGTACTGATACTAATCTTGCTACATCCCTTTCGGGGTGTAGAGTTTTTCAAGATATTAGTTGATTGGAGTTTTCCAGAAGATGCACGGTGCCTATCTTGAAGGCCTCCATCATTCTCATTCATAGATGGAGGTTGAGTCTTTATATTCATTATTGTATTTAGTCTTCGATCTTAGTCGCTCTTGTACTAGTCTAGACTAGGTCATGGGAAAGAAGTCGGATTTATTAAATTGTTGTAAACATTTCCGCTACTTTATTTATATATATTGGTTTGATTTTCGCACTTTGATTATGTTATGTTTGAAGATTAATGACTCTCGATCTTTACTTGCAAATAATTCTTGTTTGGGGTTACGGGTTCACCTACTGAGGTCGGAATGGTAGGTGCCCACGCGATCCTAAAATGGGTCATGACAAGTTCTACAGTGCTTTATTCCGAAATTCAAGTTTCGAAACTTGTTCCTTGACTTGAATATACCAAGAATATTGACTTTCGGGTTAAAAAAATAATACGAAAACAACCCTTTTGGAATGTGGGACCTCGGGTTTTAGGTGTTAATGGTGTAAATAGTATTAAAAAAGGTGGGGGACTGATGGTGGGGAAGAGACAATCAGCCACTTTATTAAACCCCTATTGCGCACAAAATTAGTGCGCAATGGGACTTAACGGTGACCGTCACGGTTAACTCCTACTGCGCATTAATTTTGTGCGCAAAAGGCACTTTTGTAACTTCTCTTTTTTTTGTGGATTATTTTGGATCAAAATCCCACTTTTGGGATCATTTAAGTTGCGGACTTAAACTAGAACTATAGTGCCAGTGGCATTGCTAATCATTTATCAAACATCCACTCACACCAGCCTAAGTTTCATATACTTCCAAACATTTTAAATCAAGAAGCTGAACAAAAGGAGCGGCACACAAGCATACCAGCACTACAAATGCTAAGAAATCGAGAATTGAATTCATATAAAAAATGAAGAATAGCTAAAATTTGACGAGCTTCTATACAACTCTGCAAGTTTTGCATGTTAATAATTGGATCAAAGATAGAATAATTGCATAGTCGAAATGAAGAAAAGGATTGCACAGGATGTACAAATACAACTAAAAAGATGCAAGATTGTGATAAGATCATGATGGAACTTCAAAAAACCCTGCTCAACGAACAAGTAGTTGTTCAAGAATTTAATGGTAAAAAAGTTCTTCAAAACTCACTTGGTTTATCAACCCTCATAATTATTCATATAATGAATATTATTCATATTGTATGCATAAAACAACAGCAACATACCCAGTGAAATCCCACAATATGGATTGTATGCATATACTAATAAGTAATAAAATTAGTATCTTTTTTCTCCTAAAAATTAAGTTACTCCAATCAACTTCATATAAATGAGCACTTGAAAGTTCAATTTTCAAGAGGAAATATTGCAATTAGGAGGACCCAAATCACTCACATATTAGAATTCAACACATAACTTACGAAAATACCCAAAAGAAAACCAAAATTTGCAACCTAAATTATCCTAATTCTGAATGGAGAAGAGGACTCAATAATAGTAAAGGATGGAGTGTTTGTCTTCAAAATACACTGAGTCTATTGATGTTCCAACACGATAAACAAAGTTTCATGTTAATTTCAGTAGAGCGGGACCAGGGCAAAGAACAGGTAACGGAAAAACGCAAATCAGCAGAAAAAACAAATTTAAAACCCACATGCTACGATTTAGTTATGATAATTCTACTCCCATTACCTAACCAACCAAGATCCCCTGCAAAAAGTACATTTGATATTTGTATTCTTTTAATATTTTTATTATATCTGCATTTATCACCGACGAATATAGACCCTTACCGATATGTGTGGGCCTTCTTTGATAGGCTTTTCCATGTGTCGTCTTTCCTACTCCTCCAATACCCCAGATACCAACAATTCGAATATCATTAATTTTCATCCACAAGAGAAGCTTGCATAATGAAGAAATTTGGCCAAAAATCCACTTAATGCTCTTTGATTTAACCCTACAACAATAAGAAAATTGTTGACACAAATGAGATGACAAGAATTAGAAGTATTTTCGTATTACTGGTGTGCATATGAATATGATAAAAGGAGAAAGTCATTGATGAATTAAACTGAATGATTTCCAGTTGAGAAGACACATACAACTTTTCTATTTTAAAATACAAAATAATAAAATAAGCATATCTTACATCACATAATGAGTTGATTTTGTGCTGATTTGGCAATTGTGTTATACGATAGACTGAACTGGGGTTTGAGTTGCTACATTGAGAGAGAGATCAATGGTGATGATGAGTATATATGCACTGAGGTTTAAATGACTATAATACCCTGTAATTCACTTGCCTAAAATCCACTATAATATGTACGCAATGGACAGCTAAAGGTACAAGCTAATGAAGCTACTGAAATTTTCCTACTGATTGAATTTTGTTTCTATTTCTGTTTTTCTATTGTGGTTGAAGTATGGTGTTTGGTCATGCGATTTGTAATCATGATTTCATATTTTGATTCAAAATAGCATTTGTTTATGCTTCAACTTCATATCATTTCAAATTTCAAATCTTCTAAAAAATAGGATTTGCGATTCCAAAACATGCCCAATTTTTAAAAATATAAAACTTGAATTATAAGTTCATATTTTGTAAAAAAAAAAAAAAAATTCATGAGTTGGTTAATAAATTTTTAAAATGTAAAACTTGACTCAAAGTAACAATATTGGTTTATCTTCTCGATCATCTGATCGGAAATGCACGCTTGATGTGAAAAGATTATCTGTACAATGTTGGAGAAATATATATTAAAAAGTAGTTACACTACAACTCACGTTTAATTTTTCTTTTTATTGAACTAAAGTTCAATCAATAAATGTTGTATCTTTTAGAAATGTCTTATAGTAGCGTATTAACTTTGTTATGAACTATGGTTTACTCATTTGTTAAGATTGTATAAGAATTGTGAAAGTTTTGATAGTTTTCACAACTTGTAGGATTTTCATGTTTATAAGAAAAAAATACAACTTAAGAAATTCAAATTGCGTATCCAAATAAAACTTTAACTTCAAATCAACCTGATTTCATATCATGTCCAAACGGAGCCTAAATATCAAAAAGTAATTCTACAAAATAAAAAATTAACTAAACTTTACCCAACACAAAGTTGGAGATGGTAAAATATGTATGAAAATATTAGGAAAAGTGATATTTGATTAATTTCTTTATTAGTGACAACAGCTGCACGACAACTTGACTTCATTGTACTTGAAAATAACAATCAAAAATCACTTAAATCTTGCTCTTTCCTTCACTTTACATAAAGAGTGGACCTCTTCCCTATTATGTTAAAATCTTTTTGCATCATTTTCATTATCTCACTTTTAAGCGGAAACAACTTTGAAGTGGTGTTGAATTAGTTGAATTTATGTACAGCAAAAAAATTAGACTTGTTACTTCTCTAAATGTTGGAATTTTATAGGTGAAAGAAATTGCTTTCAAATTGACTTCGGGCAGTATTCTAATGAAAGTAGTAAATAAGTGACGAGGAAAAAAAAAAACTGTGGTTTCAAATTATGTCCATTGTTCAATAAATCATAGTAATAACCAAAAGTGTTGCAAATTAGATGTCCATTGTTCAATAAATCCTAATAATTGAATTAGATTTAAATAGGTTTGCATATGTGAAGAAAAAGACATGTTGTTGGAACGTTGTCATGACTAGAAAGAAGAATGCTCGAACCCAACTTTGATATCGAGCATCCGGAGCGCGAACCACCTGCCGAATTGAAGAAGTCAAACTAGTACTGAATGTCAAAAAAAAAACACATGTTTGACATCCTCCATATCTTTCAAAAATACTTGGACGTTGAAGATGAGACGACCAAAAAAAAAAAAAAAAAGACTTACTTTAACGGTTAAAATGTGAATTCCAACCCGTTTACCTTCTCTTTAGTATATTTTTCTTCAAAAAGATTCATTACCGGCTGAACATTGCCTTGTACTGATTCAAACAAGGCGTCTTGTATTATTTCAACTCTAAGAAAACCCATCTCTCTTAAATGGAGGAGAAAAATAAATATTCTTGGATTGGTACTTTGTAACTGTTTAATCTGAACGAAAGTGAAAGAGACAAGTCCTTGTGGGAATGATATACTCTTTATTACTTGTCAGACCACGTATACCTACATGTGCGTTTGGACCAACCACTCCATAGGGTAAAATAAAACCGCTTTGGATAGATAGTGATAGCTATCTAATTGAAGTTATTGTTAAGATACAATACTCGGATGTTAGAAAGGGCAAAATAAATGCAAGCAGGATCTGCTATTGAATCTGGTCTTAGATTGTTGGATTTTCTGCACTTTCCAACAGCTAATGAAAGCTTCCTTCAAGCTACAAGGCATAACCCACATCAGACCAGAAAGGGGTAAGAACATATTCCAGATGTCTCTAGCTAATCTACTGGACAATGCACGAACAAGTTGTTGGAATTCACAGTCTGAACGGCATACATGACACCTGTTGCAAAGTAAAAACAACTTTTAATTTGCATAAAACAGAACCAAGCAATCTCGACAAAGATGAACAACAATTCTGACTCCCAAAGAAATGAGCAAAAGGAGTATAATCGAGGGAGCAATAGTATTGCAAGAAGCAAGAATTTCCTTGTGTCATAATACCGCACTTTGTTTTTCTTATCAAAATAAAAAAAAATAAAAAAATATTGTATTATGTTTTTGTGCTCTTAACGAAGCAATCTCCTGAACAAAGGAACAGGGGAAAAGGTAAATGAATGAAACAAGAAACAATCAACTATAGCATGGTACAAATATTTAAGGTTGCATTAGTTTTAAAAGGAATTTTGAACCTTGTGTAGAAGGAAAAGAAACCTTAAGGCCAAGATGAAAGGTAAGTATGTTTAGTTATTAAATTGACATTTGAAGTGCACTCGAAAATTGTTTATCCTCTAATTTAAGTTTCACATGAAAATAGTTTCTTCATTGAGTAATGCCATTTTCACCCATAAGAGCCCAGATGAATCATATATGCCCAGCAAGAATACTTTGTTTTTAATCATTTTAGCTGTCTAGAATCAGATATGGAAAATGCAAATGTGTGGGACCTGCCTATCCCCTTCATTTTCTCCTCCTTTACCTCCACTCTTCAGTTCGACCTGTGCTAGTTTTTGCACCAACAGTGTTATTCACATTGTTATATACTAAATATTTAGCCTACCGTTGTGCCTTTCATCCAGCAAGGGTACCTCGACTTTAAACTTACACGATGAAAAATTTAGCTTAAAAAAAGTAAATAACGGTTATTTGGGCAAAAGCCAAAATAAGGGAAGCACCAGTCACAATAATGACTTTCCTTAATATGTCACAGTAACAACCGAAAAGTTAGGGAACTTTCAGCAGTCGATGTTAGTGAAAATGAATGGAACAGTTAACAATGTTCTAAGTCTAAGCTTTATCCAAGTGTAAAAAGGAATTGTACTCTGTCTAAATATGATTAGTGGTTCTTGACAAATTAAATCTTGAGCACACAACACGTAGTGGCCCTCAAACAGTCTTTTCGCTTAGAAACTCCAGTAATGTTGTAACCTTAGCAGCTATGAGCTATAGCACGGATGTTGTACATAAAAAAAAAGCATATCTAACACCACATAATGAGTTGACTTAGTGTTGATCCTGTTTAATCAACTCATGTCCGAGTGTTCTCAACAAACTAATGGAGACAGTATACCAGTTAAGAGTGTTTTTTTTAACTCACCCATTGAGGATATCACAGCCTTTTAGATTGACCACTTGAGTAAGGGCTGTCCTCCATCTTTGCACCTTATGTATTCCTTCAACGTCATTTTAATACTTGGATTCATGTTTGGCAAAGGCTTCAGTAAAGATATCCGGTGGGTTTCGGATGGATCCACATCACAGAACAACGATATAACATCGTATTTCCATCAAGGAACTTGTGAAACACTGGTAAAAGAAGAAGATGTCATGGTGATATAGTCATACGATCGACTGAGCTAGGGTTTGAGTTGCTACATTGTGGCCTGATAAAGAGATGTATTTGCTTAAGCGGAATTAATTCAAATTACAGACCAACTCCCTATTCCACAAAACCTTTTTCGAAGACAAAAATTGTTAACAGACAACACTAGCAGTTTCACTCCATGGAAATCATGGTTAGAGGAGACCGACTCAGTGATTGTCCGAATCAATCCTACTTCAAATCCTCTCTATGTTGTAGGACGGAAAACAAGTTGTGTGAACAAACTTATTATTTAGGTGATGGAGGTCTCTTTGGATGTCTCCCATTAATGATACCAAAGAGTCCACTCTTGCCTAGCTTTGTCCACAAGGAACTTTATTATTGGAGGTCGAGAAAATCCCCGAAATTTAGGTTGTGGTTCCTTAGTTACGAGGAGAGTTATGCTAAAGATGTTGATTTATAGCTACATTTTGCTACTAAAGTTGAAGATTTTACACTTGAACTTTGTCCAAATGGCAAAAGATATGAGTTTCCTCTAAAAATGCCTCTTTAAGGAATTGGTTCACAGAACTGCCCAATGTGTATCTCATTGCAGAACCCCAAAAGTTCCAATGTTTGTATATACTGGACTAATATTTCGAGCAAAATGTCATCATAGTAGTATTCTATGGTCAATTCTCTCAACTTCACAGAGCTGATCTCCAAAAGATGTATGCCCGAAACCCCCTCTAATTTCAAGCACTCCAAGTTAGGACAACCAGATAATACCTTTTGCATGACACCATCTGTCAATTTCAGGCAGCCAATGAAAGAGAAACAAGACTACTCCAGTTAACACTGCCAGAAGGTTCAATTAGTACCATAAAAGCAATAAAACCAATTCCTCAAGGAGGCATTTTTCTATGCAAATTGAGGAAACTCATATCTTTTGCCATTTGCAAAAAGTTGTAAAATCTTCAACTTTAATAGCAAAATGTAGCCATAAATCAACATCTTTAGCATATCGCTCCTCTTACCTAAGGCACACCTTAAATTTTCGGATTTTCTCGCACGACACGGAAGCTAGGTAATCAAAAGTGAACTCTTTGGTATCACTGGGGAATGGGAAAAAGTGATGAACTGAGAGAGACCTCCATCGCCTGGATAATAAGCTGGTTTTCACAACTTGTTTTTCTTCCCACAACATTGAGAGGATGTGAAGTAGGATCGATTCGGGCAAATAACTGAGTTGGTCTCCTTTAGCCATGATTTACCTCTGCATTTCCATGGAGTACAACTGCTACTGTACAATTTTGTATGTCTTCGAGAAAGGTTTTGTGGGTTTTGTAGAATTGGATAATTTGGGTTGATTTCTCTTAAGCAAATACATCTCTTTATCAGGCCACAATTTAAATACGACTGAGCTAGGGTTTGAGGATTAGGGAAGAACAGATCTAGAGATGGAGAAATTGTGTTTCATTCTAATTGTAGGACCCGTTTGGCCATGACAAATTCTCACTTTTATTTTTTTTTTTTTTTTTACTTTATTTGAAAATTAATGTTTGATTATACATGAAATTTGATAAACAATTAAAAACCTGTTTTCACGTTTAGTATATTTAGCAACTAAATATTTTTTACAAAAATTATTTCAAACTTTATTTGAAAATCTTCACTTTACAACTTCAAAATTTCAAATACAACTTGAAAAAATATTTTATTTTCATTGCCAAAAACAACTAAAACCTTGTTTTTAGCTTTTTCACTTCCAATACATTAAAATCAACAAACCAAATATTATTTTATAACAAACATAACCAAACCAACTCTAAAATTCCAAATAAAGTAAAAAATATTTGGTTTTTCGGTTTGGCCAAATGCCTATTAGATATTTTGACAAACAAAAATGACAATTCAAATATTCTCTCCTACATTCTTCAAATTCCAAATAAAAACAAATTGTTTTCATGGCCAAACGCCTACTAGAAATAAGTGGTCATGATGAGTATATATGCACCAGGTAATGACTAAAATAAAGAGATCTTTATTTTTTTTTTTTTCGACTTATCCAGATGTTGGGTAGTTGGATTGTCGACTATATTAACATATTCTTTTAAGGCCCCTTAAAAATAAGTAGATTAAAATTAAATTAATAATTAAAAGGTATAAAATATCTTTAATTATTTATGAAAAGTTAATATTATACATATAAATAATTATAAATTTTATGTATATAATTAAGGTTTTCCACGATCGTTATTTATCGGTTATTTTTTACTAAATATATATAGTATAAAATAAAGGGAAAATTTATCAAGTTTTCAAATTTAAAAAAATACCAAAACTTACAATTACAAAAAAATGCCTAAATATACCAACATATACAAATATATACCAATATACAAACATATACGGAGTACGGAGATGATACAAATATATATGCAGAGAGAGAGAGAGAGAGTATAGATAAATTTTGCCTAAAATTTTTGTAAAGAATTAAAAAAAAAAAAAACTGAAAATTTTCCTAGAGATTGGATTTAGTTTTTCTACCATCGTTGAAGTTCTCATCCAGCAAAAAGTTTGTCAGCAAAAGGTAATCATTGATAAATTTTGTATTCTCGATGATACATGCACAATGACTTAAATTTAGCGTAATTTACGAATAAAAATAAAAAGTCACTTCATTTTTTTATTGCGCTTTTTCTTCCTTATGCAGATTAGGAATCTTTCACCCTTTCCCTCTATTGTGTTATAATCTTTTGCGTCTATTATCTCACTTTTAACCAGGACTAATTTTAAAGTGGAGTTGAATTTATGTATGGCGATAAAATTCGAAGACTTGCTACTTTTCTTAATGTGTGAATTTTATAAGTAAAAGAAAATGCTTCCGATTTAACTTTCAGGAGCAGCATTATAGTGAAAGTAGTAAATATGCAAGGAAAATATTTTGTGATTCAAAGTTATGTCTATTGTTTATTTGCTATAAAATCATAATAATTCAAAAGTGGTGCGAAAAACTAGAAATTTTTATCCAATAAGTAGGTTCTTCGTCTAATATTTGATTTTCCATTGACTTAGTAGAATGATAAAGATTCCTCTACTTTTAATTAGATATATCATATTCAAACTTTGGGATATTCTCTGTGACAGAGTGACCAGTCATGTCAGTTTTTTTCTTTCTTTGAAGAGCTTGTGGGAACTCTTTCTTAAAACTTCTATTAAAAAAGAAGCAATGCACATGACAAATGGAAAATCTATTCGGAAAAGATGGAGAACTTGGAAGTATACTTTTTTGGTTAAGTTTGAAAAACTTAAGGGATGTTGCCTGTTAAGTGGATAACATAAGGATGTAGTGGAAGTTAGGGTGAAACCATTGGGATGATATTGGTCAAAAACTCGATAGCTATCTAATTGAAGTTATTGTTAAAATACAATAATGAGCTCAAGAAGTTAGAAAGGGCAAAATAAATGAAGGAGCAGCTATTGAATCTGGTCTTAGATTGTTGGATTTTCTGCACTTTCCAATAGCTACAGCTAATTAAAGCTTCCCTTTAGCTGTAACTCATAACCCACTGCAACCGAAAAAGTTCAAGAACACATTCAAGATGCCTCTAGCTACTCTACTTGACAATGAAAGAACAAGTGGTGGGAATCCTCATAGTCTGAACGGCATAAATAACACTTGTTGCAAAGTGGATACAACTTCCAATTTGCATAAAACAGAACAGTCAATCAAGAGAAAGATGAACAACACTTCTGGCTCCCAAAGAAGGAGCAAAGTTAGTATAATGAGGAAGCAATAGTATTGCAAGAAGCATGAATTACCTAGCGTGCCATAATTCCACTATGATTTTTCCTTATCAGAAAATAAAAATAAAAATACTGCACTATGTTTTCATGCTGAAAACTAACTTAACAAAGCAATCTCCGGAACAAAAGGATGTGGGGAAAGGTAGATGAATGAAACAAGAATAATAAACTAAAACAGGTTACAAATTGTTTAAGGTTGCATTACTTCTAAAAGAAATTCTAAACCTTGTGTAGAAGGAAAACAAAACCCTTGATCAATGACTATTCACCATTCCAGTTATGAATACTTGGAACTCAAAACACATGATGACTTAAAAGCAATCTACTGAAGAAGTGAAAGGGAGAGGGAACAACAGCAAAAATGATGGAAGATTTCTTTTTCGAGAACGGTAACAGTGACAATGTTTATTGAAAAACTTCCGCACAAAGACTGCAGGAATCCATATATACAGTTCATAGACCAACAAAAAGAAAATTCTTGTTCTTCTACAAGGCTCCTATGATGCCAAGTGAAGATTCTGCATCTTCAACTAATTCTTCTTTACAAAAAGACAACAGAAGAAGACGACTCATCTTACTTTTCTGAATACGGCTACCACTATCCTCAAAACCATCTTGAATTCCTTTCATTCCATATTGACAACAAAATCCACGCAAGGATTGTTTTCCACCATTTCTGCCCATAGTCATTAGGTGTTTCTTCACTCGTGTTATGTGCATCCCATAAACTAGCAAGAGGTGTGAAGAAAAAATGTACTCCAAATTCTGAATTACACTTTGGAAGGAAGTATAATTCAAGTTTCTTGCTCAGCTTCTCTGACTCATCATCATTAGATAAGTGTATCAATTCTACCGTGGTTCCATATGAGCTTCTACAGCAACATATAGAAAATCCGAAGAATTACATTTCTTGTGCCTTTTAAAAAAAAAAAAAAAACCACTGGCTCATTTCCACAGAATTCACCATGGTTGAACCAAATTGGGATCACTATACCAGGATGCACCATGGTGAACATTCTCCGAGACAAGGAATCAGAAGTTAAAAAGGTATTGAACACATCATACTCATCATACATGGGTGTAAATAATACAAGCTGTAATTTCTTGCACTTGGCTACCAAATACTGAATACTTTTCAGAGCAATGTTTCAATTTGCATTCACGGTAGCTATTTTTGGTGGAAGTTCTGGAAGCTTTTTAACCATCTTGCAATTTGCTAAGTCCAATTCTTCAACGCGCCATAGTATGCTATGTTCTCCGGGATCATTTTTCACATTAACAAGATATTTTCCCATAGCTTTTTATCAAATCATGCATTTCAAATGTATATTCTCCAGAGCAGGACATGAGAGATTTTTCATGCATTTCAATTGTATATTCTTCACAGGAGATCTTTAAATTAGGACACTCAATCTGATAGTAAGTTCAAATCCACAACTCTCAAGGATATTTATGATGTAATATTCATCATACCCTCGAGAGAAACATACTATATCTGGAAATATCTCTTGCTCCAATCCAAAAGAGCTATGTCTTTCCTACGCAAGAAAGCACCCCCACACTTTCACGGCTAATGAAAGCACCACCTCTAGCATTATTTTTACTACTTCCAATGAGAGGTTCTCAAAACACTTATCTGGAACTTTTTCTTGCAAGTGTGTTGATTGAACAACAGAACAACTTCATGGTTAGCTAGTATAGTCACTTCATAAATTGCATCATTCTTCCCTATCAAATGCTTGTCTTTAGTTGTTATGAATTCTACTGCCGTTACCAAACCAACTAGGATCTCCTGCTAAGTATTCCAAATGATCTATATGATCTATGTCATCAAGCACAATTAATACCTTCTTAAAATGAAGTCTACGTGCTATGATGTTGTTATGATAATTCTACTGCCATTACCAAACCAACCAAGATTCCCTGCAAAGTAATCTAAATGGTCTATATGATCTATGTCATCAAGCACAGTTAGAACCTTCTTTGATCTATGTCATCAAGCACAATTAGAACCTTCTTACAATGAAGTCTACTTGCTATGATTTAGTATGATAAATCTACTACCTTTACCAAACCAACCAATATCCCCTGCAAAGAGTGCATTCTATATTTGTACTCTTTAACATCCACAAGGAAACAAGAAGCTTCAAATTGATTAGAGAGCTAATCAAAACGGCTCTCACAACAGTCGTCTTTCCTACTCCTCCAATACCCAGGATACCAACAATTCGAATGTCATTAATTTCCATCCAAAGCAGAGATTTCACTTGCTCCAAATGAGTATCTATACCCACAACATCTTGGGGTGATGATAAAATTGGCTTGCATAATAAAGAAATTTGGCCGACAATCAGCTTAATGCTCTCTGATTCAACCCTACAACAATGAGAAGATTGTTGATACGAATTAGAATTACAAGAATTAGAAGTATTCTGTACCATTGGTAGGCATAAATCTGATAAAGGACTAAGCACATAAATATGATAAGAGGACAAGGTCATTGAGGAATTATGCCTCCCAATTGATAAGACACATATAACCTGTCCTTTGAAATATACAAAAATAAACCTGTCTAACATCAAAAAAAAAAATTTATTAATTAATTAAATTTTCCAGCCATGTTAGCTCAAGTTTAGGGTTATCCTGTTTAACCAATTTGAAAGTGTTTTTAACAAACCAATGGAAACATTAAATTATACCACTTATAGTGTTTTAAAAACTCACCTATTGAGGATATCACAGCCTTTCAGATTGGCCAATTGAGTAAGGGCACTCCTCCATCTTTGCACCTTATGCATTCCTTCAACTGAGCTGGGGAAAAAACAGATCTGGAGATGGAGATATTGTGTTTGATTCTGATTGTAGGAATCCAATGGTCATGATGAGTATATATGCACCGAGGGAAAATGACTATGATACCCTGCAATTCACTTGGCTAAAATCCATTATCATATGTACGTAATGGACAGCTAAAAGTACAAGCCAGTGATGCTACTGAGATTTTCCTACTGATTGAATGGCTTAAGTCACAGACCACTTGAACACAAATCTGATCCTCTAATAAGATGTTTATGTCAGAACCAAAAATACAAAATGTGTGTGCCATTCATACGCCAAAACAACTAATAAAACAGAGACACGTGGGTTTAACTTAAATAAATTTTTAAAAAAAGTTCATATAATATTTTCTTTCTTATTTATTATTTTTCAAAAAACAAATTCCCTTTCTTCTCCATCTTCCATGTTTGAGCCACCCTGCCACCACCACAAATCTCCATTTCCATTCATACATTTGATTAGGTATTCACAAAATCAGATTTGGTAGCTATTGAATCTAAAGAAACAGAGAAGAAGTATGGGTCATTGGAGTTAAAATGCTTGGCTGTCGTCCATCCACCATTTCCGTCAGAAATTTTTCTATCACCTCCCAAACATCGTCAATTACATCTCACCAACGACTCCACTTAAACTCAAACTAAAATAGAAACTCACTAACCTTATTTAAAACGAAGAAAGAATAATATAGTTAGAATTGTAAATTGATATATGATATGGGTGCAATCTCTCTCTTTCACCGTCAATGTCAGCATGGTTCGCGGGTGTCGATTAACTTCCATAACATTACAACAATCACTGCATTAACCTACATATTGTGTTCAATATTTATTAACTAATCTCAAATTGTTAAGAAGGAAAAGAAATGGCTGGGGGTGAGAGGACGACAGATGGCTGGTGGAGGAAGAAGAAGAAAGAGGAAACGGTTGGTGGTGGCTGAAGCGGGGGGACGGGTGTAGAATTGTTTTTTTTTTTTTTTAGTTAATTTTTTTACTTACTTAATTATTTATTTAAGCCACAAATTTTCAAACTGAAAAAGAATAGAATATTAATATTTTTATTTGGTTCACGCACTTAAGAGCAAATGTATGCATGCACTTGCCACCTCAACAAATTGTGTCTAAATGATACAATCAAGGTCCTCTTGGAGGTTTCAGATTGTATGGGGCTCAATTAAAGAGTCCAAGTGGATTTCATTTACAAGTTCGAGGGTTTGCGTATGGCTTAAATCTTCTGTTTTTGTTTTATGATATGGTTGAAGAAGTTTTCATCTAGCAAAAAAGTTTTTTGCCTTTAACAGAATATCTAAAAGTATTTCTACAAAATAAAAAAATCATCTGAAACATTACTCAACGCAAAGTTGGAGATAGTAAAATATGTATGAAACATTGATAAAAGATAACATTTGATTAATTTTTTTGTTTAGTGATAACAGTTGCACGGTGACTTGATTTCATTGTAATTCAATCAAAAATCAATTTAGTCTTGTTTTTTCCTTATGCTAACTGGAATGTTATCCACCCTCTGCCTCTGTCGTGTGAAAATCTTTCAGATCATTTTTATTGTCTTATTTTTAACCCGAACCAAATTCAAATTGTAGTTAAATTTATGTACTAAATTCGAAGATACTTTTCTTAAATGTGGGAATTTTATATGTGAAAGAAATTATTTCCTATTTAACTCTATAATTCTAATGAAACTAGTAAATAAATGACAAGAAAAAAAATTGTGGTTTCGAAATTATGCCCCTTGTTCATTTGCTATAAAATCGTAATAATTCAAAGGTGGTGCAAAATACGGGAAACTTTTATGCAAATGGTCGTCTAATATTTGTTATTCCACGAAGAGGTTTGGTGAAATGATAAAGGTTCTTCCACCTTTAACCAGATATATCATATTAGAATTTTGTGAATGATATTCTCTTTGAGAGGGACCTCTAAAACTCAGTGTGAATGCTCATATAACCGATTTTGAGACCACTATTTGAGACATATTTGAAATTTATAAATAATAATAATAATAATAAGTTCAATCACTTCATAATCAACTTACGGCATATGCGATCAAATTTATAAAAATCAACGTCCAAAGTAACAAAGGTTATCCAAAATTTTGCTGTGGAAGCAAACTTCAGACAATTTTATCTATATTTCAGACTTACACATAAAAAGTTTGACTTGTCAAACCCGAAGTTACTACTTAATTAGTAGACATATTATCAAACATATTGTCTATAAAAGTTACTTTTTTTATTATTATTATTTTCCATACGGATTTCGGAATCCTATATCCTCATTGGAGCCCCGACTAATTTAGAATTTATGCCTTGTAAGTTATGAAATGCGCTCCCTTATCAGGATTTTTTTCATGTAACTTTTTTCTGATTTGCCTATGTGTATGCTATATTTCGTGCATTTTCCTTCTACATTATCATCCGGCAAAAATATGAACTAGTAACATTATCTTTTCTTAGATTATGGTTTAGAGCTACGTTTCCGTTACGTTTCTTAAGCAATATATCCCTTATAAGTTCCCCAATTGCAATAATTAGTGGTCTTTCATTTATTTCGTACTCGACAACTTTAATGCAATTTGAAGGTTCGATTCGAAATCTCTAGTTAAGAGTGAAAGGATCATATTCATTCCACCACAATCTTTGATAACCACACAAGTATTACTTAATTATTAACATTGTCTAATATAGCAATTGAAATTGAATTCTCTAGGAATGAAACAATTTTTATTGACCAAGCACAGTTTGACTACGACTAGTCAATATGTTAGGTTGGAACAATATAAATTAGTTATTGCATTCCCAAGTGTATATATTACTGAAGTTGAATTGTGAACTCAACAAATTCGACAAAAACACCCAAATATAAATTCCAAAAGAAACTCAGAAACATATCCAAGAAATAGAAGTGAAATCAATCATCAAAATTACTTTTGGAAAAAATTGTAGATGAATTCACTGAAGAAGAAGACGATTGAATATGCCGAATTGAAGAAAATAAGGGTGTGTGTGTGTCCAGTATGGAGGACTATTTTCCAGAATTTTTTTTCAAGTTTTTCATGTTGGTTGGTCAAAATTTTTGGAAAATATTTTTTCTAGGAAAACAAGTTCTTTAAAAATGATTTTCTTAGTAAAAGTAAGTAAAACAATTTCCACAAATAGCATTTCATATTGATCGTGTCCTCTCCACCCTCCAACACACCTCATCTTCATCCCCAACCCCGTAACCCCAATTCCCACCACCCCACACCCCTACCACCAGCCATAGCATTTGTCTAGATTATATATAAAACACTTTTAGAATGATATATTTTACTTACGTACCAAATACAAAAGATAAATAAGAATGCCACTTGTTTTTCCAACATTATCCAAAAAAAAAAAAAAAAAAATCCCGAACACCATAAACTCTAGTGCTGAATGTCAAAATATTGAATCTCTTTGGGCAAAAAACACAAGTTCTATACCCCAATATCTTCACTCAATTAAGGTGTGTCAACCGTCTATCCGAAAGGGCATTCTCCATTTCATCCTAAAGTAGTTGGACGTTGAAGATGAGACCAAATTTGAAAGGGAAAAAAAAGAGGCACTTCAAAGGTTAAAATGTGAATTCAATCCATTTACCTTCTCTTTATTAATGCAAATTAAATTATTAAATAAAATCCATAGTATATTTTTCTTCAAAAGATTAAACACCATTCGGTAACTGTACCTGCTGAACTTTGCCTTGTACCGATACAGCAAGGCGTTTTGTACTACAACTCCCAGAAAACCCATCTCTCCTAAATGAAGGGGAAAAAACAACAGAGAAATTATGCATGCAGTAAATCCTCCCAAAAGGCATCTTCCTACTTAAGTCACAGCCATTTACTACATCCATCGAACTGCTTTGAGAACTTAGCGGATTGCAATTGAAAATATTAATATGGTAAAAATAAAAACCATAACCAAAAAGTAAAGAGAAAATAATATATAGGATGACATCAACAAGAGCTATGCGATTATGAGAATTTTGCTGAAAAGAAAAATCTATAATGAACTTTACAATTTTCCTTCGTCCCCGTAAAATGCACCAAAACAACGTAAAACCTTCTCTTTCCTTTTCAATTGATCACTGGAAAGGAAAAGCACAAAAAAATTTCTTTTTTCGAGAATGGTAACAGTGACAATATTATTGAAAAATTTCATCAGAAAGACTGCAGGAATCCATGTTTACAGTTCACTGACCAACAAAAAGAAAATTCTTGTTCTTCTACAAGGCTCCTATGATGCCAAGTGTAGATTCTGCATCATCAACTAATTCTTCTTTACACAAAAACAACAGAAGAAGACAAATCATCTTATTTTTCTGAATACAGCTACCACTATCCTCAAACCGTCTTGAATTCCGTTCATTCCCTATTGACAACAAAATGCACGCAGGGATTGTCTTCCACCATTTCTGCCTCATATTCCTTACCAAGCTGTCCCAGCTGGCCCAATTGATTCCCTATACAACAAAGGATATCCAAACTCATTCATTACTTCAAAGGTAGAGAACATAAGATGCTCATAGACATTTGGTGTTTATCCATTTGCCTTATGTCCATTCCCATAAAGTAGCAAGACGTATGAAGAAAAACTTAGCAAGACGTATGAAGAAAAACTGTACTCCAAATTCTGAATTACACTCTGGAAGAGAGTATAATTCAAGTTTCTTGCTCAGCTTCTCCAACTCATCATCATTAGATAAGTGGATCAATTCTACCGTGGTTTCATATGAGCTTCTACAGCAACATATAGAAAATCCGAAGAAGTTACCATTTACATACCAATTTTTATGCAACCAGCTCATTTCAGCGGAGTCCCCTATGGTTGAACCAAATTGGGATCTCTATACCAGGATGCACCATGGTGAACACTCTCTGAGACAGACAAGGAATTAGAAGTGGAGACGGCATGTTGCAGGGAGAAGATACACTGAAATAGGATTTGTGCTAAGGAATCATTAGTTAAAAAAGCATTGAACACATCATACTCATCATACATGGGTGTAAATAATACAAGCTGTGATTTCTTGTACCTGGCCACCAAATTCTGAATACTTTTCAGAGCCACCTTAAAATTTACATTCACGGTAGCTATTTTTGGTGGAAATACTGGAAGCTCTTTAAGCATCTTGCAATTTGCTAAGTTCAAATCTTCAATGCGCCGTAGTATGCTATGTTTCGGCATCATTTTTCATAGTAGCAAGATATTTACCCATAACTTTTTATCAAATCATGCATTTCATTGTATATTCTTCAGAGACGAACACAAGAGATTTTTCAATTAGGACACTCAATCCGATAGTAAGTTCAAATCGACAACTCTCAAGGATATTTATGATGTAATATTCATCATACCCTCGAGAGAAACATACCATATCTAGAAATATCTCTTGCTCCAATCCATCATAGCTTATTTTGAGTTGCGTAACAATTTCTGATCCAAAGTTATTTGTCATCGCTCTATAGCACTTCTCCATGCGGTTATGTCTTTCCTACAAGAAAGCACCCCCACACTTTCAGGGCTAAAGAAAGCACAGCCTCTAGCATGATTTTTACTACTTCCAATGAGAGCTTCTCAAAACACTTATCTGGAACTTTTTCTTCAAAGCGTGTTGATTGACCAATAGAACAACTTCATGGTTAGCTAGAGTAGTCACTTACTAATTGCTTGTCTTTAGTTGTTATAAATTCTACTACCGTTACCAAATCAACTAGGATCTCCGTCAAAGTATTTCAAATGGTCTATATGATGTATGTCATCAAGCACAATTAGAACTTTCTTAAAACGAAGTCTGTTTGCTATGTTGTTATGATAATCCTACTGTTATTACCAAACCAACCAAGATTCCCTGCAAAGTAATCCAAATGGTCTATATGATCTATGTCATCAAGCACAGTTAGAACCTTCTTTGATCTATGTCATCAAGCACAATTAGAACCTTCTTAAAATGAAGTCTACTTGCTATGATGTAGTTACGATAACTCTGCTTCCGTTATCATTAACATCCGCAAGGAAACAAGAAGCTTCAAATTGATTAGAGAGCTCATCAAAACAGCTCTTATAACTGTCGTCTTTCCTACTCCTCCAATACCCAAGATACCAACAATTCGAATGTCATTAATTTCCATCCATAGCAGAGATTTCACTTGCTCCAAATGAGTTCCTATACCCACAACATCTTGGGGTGATGATAAAAGTGGCTTGCATAATGAAGGAATTTGGCCGACAATCAGCTTAATGCTCTCTGATTCAACCCTACAACAATGAGAAGATTGTTGATACGAAGAAGAATTAGAAGTATTCTGTACTATTGGTATGCATAAATCTGATAAAGGACTAAGCACATAAATATGATGGAGGACAAGGTCATTGAGGAATTATGCCTCCCAATTGATAAGACACATATAATCTGTCCTTTGAAATATACAAAAATAAACCTGTCTAACATCAACATAAATTTTTTATTAATTAATTATATTTTCCAGCCATGTTAGCTCAAATTTAGTGTTGATCCTGTTTAACCAATTTGAAAGTGTTTTTAACAAACCAATGGAAGCATTAAATTATACCGATTATAGTGTTTTTAAACTCACCTATTGAGGATATCACAGCCTTTCAGATTGGCCAATTGAGTAAGGGCAGTCCTCCATCTTTGCACCTTATGCATTCCTTCAACTGAGCTGGGGAAAAACAGATCTGGAGATGGAGACTTTGTGTTTGATTCTGATTGTAGGAATCCAATGGCCACGATGAGTATATATGCACCGAGGGAAAATGACTATAATACCCTGCAATTCACTTGGCTAAAATCCATTATCATATGTACGCAATGGACAGCTAAAAGTACAAGCCAGTGATGCTACTGAGATTTTCCCACTGATTGAATTCTGTTTCCTACAGAGTTAAATATTTCCTATTTTTTTTTAAATTGTTTTTATTACATAGGGGGTAGGGGAAAGTAGTAAATAAATGACGAGAAAAAAATTCTGGTTTCAAAATTATGTCCATTAATATTTCCTATTTGCTAATGAAAGTAGTAAATAAATGACGAGAAAAAAAAATTCTGGTTTCGAAATTATGTCCATTGTTCATTTGCTATAAAATCGTAATAATTCAAGGGTGGTGCAAAATACTGGAAACTTTTACATAAATCGTCATCTAATATTTCTTATTCCACTGAGAAGTTTGGTGAAATGGTAAAGGTTCTTCCACCTTTAACCAGATATATCATATTAGAATTTTGTGAATGATATTCTCTTTGAGAGGGAGCTCTAAAACTCGGGCAAATGCACAGATAATCGATTATGAGACCACTATTTGAGACATATTTGAAACTTATAAAAAAAAAAAATGAAGTTCAATCACTTCATAATCAACTTACGACATATGCGACAAAATTTATAAAATCAACATCCAAAGTAACAAAAGTTATCCAATTTCAGGCACCCTCTCTCAATTTCAGGCAGCCAAATGAAAGAGAAACGAGACTAATCTAGTTAACGTTGCTAGAAGGGTTCAATTGGCAGTACCCTAAAACCAATTCCTCAAGGAGGCATTCTTATATGCAAATTGAGGAAACTCGTATCTTTTGTCATTTGTACAAAGTTCAAGTGAAAATTCTTCAGCTTTAGTAGCAAACTATAGTCATAAATCAACATCTTTAGCATAACGCTCCTCGTACCTAAGCCATCACACCCTAAATTTTCGGATTTTCTCGCAAGACACGGAAGCTAGGTAATCAAGAGTGGACTCTTTGGTGTCACTAATGGGGAATTTGAAATCGAGTGATAGCGGGAACTGACAAAAAAAAAGATTCCTCCATTGCCTGGATAATAAGTTGGTTTTCACAACTTGTTTTTCTTCCCACAACATTGAGAGGATGTGAAGTAGGATCGATTCGGGCAAATAACCGAATCGGTCACCTCTAGCCATGATTTACCTCTGCATTTCCGTGGAGGACAACTGCTACTTTACAATTTTGTATGTCTTCGATTAAGGTTTTGTGGGTTTTGTAGAATTGGATAGTTGGTCTATAATTTGGGTTGATTTCTCTCAAGCAAATACATCTTTTTATCAGGCCACAATTTAAATATGAGTGAGCTGGGGTTTGAAGATTAGGGAAGAACAGATCTGGAGACGGAGAATTGTGTTTGATTCTAATTCTAGGGACCCGTTTGGCCATCAGAATATTTCAATTTTTTTTTACTTTATTTGAAAATCAATGTTTCATTATACATGAAATTTATAAACACTAAAACCCTGTTTTCATGTTCAATATATTCAAATAACCAAATATTCTTTGCAAAAATTATAATCAGACACAACTCCATCTTCAACTCCAACTTCAAAATTTCAAACAAAGGAAAAAATATTTTGTTTTCGCGGCCAAACACCTACTAGAAATCAATGGTGATGATGATTATATATGAACGAGGGAATGACAATAATACCCTACAATTCACTTGCCTAAAATCCACTATAATATGTACGCAGTAGACAGCTAAAAGTACAAGCTAATGAAGCTATTGAAATTTTCCTAGTGATTGAATTGTGTTTCTCTACCATGGTTGAAGAAGTTTTCATCTAGCAAAATATTTGTCAGTCTTTATAACAGACTAAATATCAAAAAGTAATTCTACAAAATAAAAAATTAATTGAAAGATTACTCAACACAAAGTTGTAGATTGTAAAATATGTATGGAAACATAGGAAAAAAGTAATCATTGATAAATTTTGTGTTCGCGATGATGATACATGCACAATGACTTAACTTCAGTGTGGTTTATGAATAATGGTAAAAAGTCACTTCATTATTTTATTGGGCTCTTTCTTCCTTATGCATATTGGAAAGCTTTCATAGTTTCACCGTCTCCCTCTATTGTGTTATAATCTTTTGCGTCTATTATCTCACTTTTAATCAGGACTAAATATAAAGTGGAGTTAAATTTATGTACGGCGATAAATTCGAAGACTTGCTACTTTTCTTAATTTAGTAAATTTTATAAGTAAGAAAATGCTTCCTATTTAACTTTTAAGAGCAGTATTCTAATTAAAGTAGTAAATAAATGGCAAGTAAAATATTTTGTGGTTTCAACGTTATGTCCTTTTTTTGTTTGCTATAAAACCATAATAATTCAAAAGTGGTGCGAAAAACTAGAAACTTTTACCCAATAAATAGGTTCTTCGTTCCATATTTTGTTTTCCATTGACTTAGTAGAATGGTTAAGATTCCTCTACTTTTAATTAAATCAGTCATCATATTCAAACTTTGGGAATGATATTCTTTTTGAGAGAGAGCTCTAAAACTCAGTGCAAATGCACAGATAGCCGATTTTGAGACCACCATTTCATCCATATCCGAAATTTATAAAAAGTCAACCACTTGAGAATCAACTTCCGGCATAAGCTACTGAAGTTACAAAAATTAGCTTCCAAAGTAACAAAATTTAGCAAATATTTTGGCATATTACTTGTGCAAGCAAACTTCAAACAATTTTGTCTATACTCAAACATAAGCATAAGAAGTTTGGAGAAGTTAACAAAGAGATGTTTTTTGGTTAAGTTTGAAAAACTTACGGGATGTTGTCTGTTAAGTGGGATAGCATAAGTATGCAGTGAAAGTTAGGGTGAATCAATAGGGATGATATTGGTCAAAAACTTGATAGCTATCTAATTGAAGTTATTGTTAAGATAAAACACTGAGCTCAAGGTGTTAAAAATGGCAAAATAAATGATTGAAGAAGCTGCTATTGAATCTGGTCTTAGATTGTAGCATTTTCTGCACTTTCCAATAGCTACAGCTAATTAAAGCTTCCCTTTAACGGTAATGCATATCCCACTGCAACCGAAAAGGTTCAAGAACACATTCAAGATGCCTCTAGCTACTCTACCGGACAATGAAAGAACAAGTGGTTGGACTTCGCATAGTCTGAACGGCATAAATAACACTTGTTGCAAAGTGGAAAGAACTTCCAATTTGCATGAAACAGAACAAGCAATCACGAGAAAGATGAACAACACTTCTTCGTTTGACTGGCACGAAGTTTAAGAAAAAATGAAGACTTTTAGATCTGGTGGTCTAAAACGAATCAAAGATATTTATGTGGTTATAGATCATCTCGTTAAGCATAAAAGGTAAAGTTTAAAATTGAATTGTTCCCAAATAAGGAAATATATCTTTTTTTTTTGAACGAACTAAATAGGAAAGTGTATCACACAAATTGGGACAGAGGAAGTATAATAGAGGAAGCAGTAGTATTGCAAGAAGCATGAATTACCTAGCATGCCACAATTCCACTATGATTTTTCCTTATCAAATACTCCCTCCGGATAAAAAAAGTGTTCACTTAGCCATTTTTTCTTGCGTAAAAAAAGTGTCTCACTTATTAAATCAAAAAACAATTAACCTTATCTTTTCAGATTTGCCCCTATTAAGTGTTATGTGATCAAATCCCAAAGCCTATTTAATTAAGGATAGTTTAGTCAATTTGCATTTTTTTTTTCTTGAAGAGTAGAATTACAAGAGACTCTCTTTTTTTTGATCCAGAGGGAGTAATAAAAATAGAAATATTGCACCATGTTTTCATGCTGAAACTAAATTAACAAAGCAATCTCTAGAACAAAAGAATGCGGGAAAGGTAAATGAATGAAACAATAAACTAAAACAGGGTACAAATTGTTTAAGGTTGCATTAGTTCTAAGAGAAATTCTGAACCTTGTGTAGAAGGTAAATGAATGAAACAATAAACTAAAACAGGGTACAGATCAATGAATATTCCCCTTTCCAGTTAAGAATACTGGGAACTAACATATGATGAGTTAAAAGCAATTTACTGAAGAAGTGAAAGGGAGAGGGAAAAGCACCAAAAATGATAGAAGATTTCTTTTTTGAGAATGGTAACAGTGACAATATTATTGAAAAACTTCATCAGAAAGACTGCAGGAATCCATATTTACAGTTCATAGACCAACAAAAAGAAAATTCTTATTCTTCTACATGGCTCCTATGATGCAAAATGTAGATTCTGCATCTTCAACTAAGTCTTCTTTACACAAAAACAACATAAGAAGACAACTCATCTTAATTTTCTGAACACGGCTACCACTATCCTCAAACCATCTTGCATTCCTTTCGTTCCATATTGACAACAAAATGCACGCACGGATTGTTTTCGACCATTTCTGCCTCACATTCCTTACCAAGCCGTCCCAGCTGGCCCAATTGATTCCTTATACAACAAAGGATATCCAAACTCATTCATTACTTCAAAGGTAGAGAACATAAGATGCTCATAGTCATTTGGTGTTTTTCCATTTGCCTTATGTCCATCCCCATAAACTAGCAAGACGCATGAAGATTAACTGTACTACAAATTCTGAATTACACTCTGGAAGAGAGTATAATTCAAGTTTCTTGCTCAGCTTCTCCGACTCATCATCATTAGATAAGTGTATCAATTCTACCGTGGTTTCATATGAGTTTCATATGAGCTTCTACAGCAACATAGAGAAAATCCGAAGAAGTTACCATTTACGTACCAATTTTTACGCAACCTGACCACTAGCTCATTTCCACGGAGTCCCCTATGGTTGAACCAAATTGGGATCTCTATACCAGGATGCACCATGGTGAACACTCTCTGAGACAGACAAGGAATTAGAAGTGGGGATGGCATGTTGCAGGGAGAAGATACACTGAAATAGGATTTGTGCTAAGGAATCATTAGTTAAAGAAGCATTGAACACATCATACTCATCATACATGGGTGTAAATAATACAAGCTGTGATTTGTTGTAGCTGGCCACCAAATTCTGGATACTTTTCAGAGCCACCTTAAAATTTACATTCACGGTAGCTATTTTTGGTGGAAGTTCTGGAAGCTCTTTAAGCATCTTGAAATTTGCTAAGTCCAAATCTTCAACGCGCCGTTGTATGCTATGTTCCGGGATCATTTTTCATAGTAACAAGACATTTACCCATATCATTTTATCAAATCATGCATTTCAATTGTATATTCTTCAGAGACGAACACAAGAGATTTTTCAATTAGGACACTCAATCTGATAGTAAGTTCAAATCCACAACTCTCAAGGATATTTATGATGTAATATTCATCATACCCTCGAGAAAAACATACTATATCTAGAAATATCTCTTGCTCCAATCCATCAAAGCTTATTTTGAGTTGTCTAACAATTTCTTATCCAAAGTTATTCATCATCGCTCTATAGCACTTCTCCATGCAGTTATGTCTTTCCTACAAGAAAGCAACCCCACACTTTCCGGGCTAAAGAAAGCACCGCCTCTAGCATGATTTTTGCTACTTCAAAACACTTATCTGGAACTTTTTCTTGAAAGCGTGTTGATTGAACAAGAGAACAACTTCATGGTTAGCTAGTGTAGTCACTTACCAATTGCTTGTCTTTAGTTGTTATAAATTCTACTGTTGTTACCAAACCAACTAGGATCTCCTTCAAAGTATTCCAAATGGTCTATATGATCTATGTCATCAAGCACAATTACAAATTTCTTAAAACGAAGTCTATTTGCTATGATGTTATGATAATCTTACTGTCATTACCAAGCCAACCAAGATCTCCTGCAAAGTAATCGAATTGGTTTATATGATCTATGTCATTGAGCACAGTTAGAACCTTCTTTGATCTATGTCATCAAGCACAATTAGAACCTTCTTAAAATAAAGTTTACTTGCTATGATGTAGTTATGATAATTCTGCTACCCTTACCATTAACATCCGCAAGGAAACAAAAAGATTCAAATTGATTAGAGAGCTCATCAAAACGGCTCTTAGAACTGTCGTCTTTCCTACTCCTCCAATACCCAAGGTACCAACAATTCGTATGTCATTAATTTCCATCCATAGCAGAGATTTCACTTGCTCCAAATGAGTATCTATACCCACAACATCTTGGGGTGATGATAAAAGTGGCTTGCATAATGAAGAAATTTGGCAGACAATCAGCTTAATGTTCTCTGATTCATCTTGGGGTGATGATAAAAGTGGCTTGCATAATGAAGAAATTTGGCCGACAATCAGCTTAATGCTCGCTGATTCAACCCTACAACAATGAGAAGATTGTTCATACGAATTAGAAGTACTCTGTACTATTGGTAGGCATAAATCTGATAAAGGACTAAGCACATAAATCTGATAGGGGACAAGGTCATTGAGGAATAATGCCTCCCAATTGATAAGACACCTATAACCTGTCCTTTGAAATATACAAAAATAAACCTGTCTAACATCAACATAAATTTTTTATTAATTAATTATATTTTCCAGCCATGTTAGCTCAAATTTAGTGTTGATCCTGTTTAACCAATTTGAAAGTGTTTTTAACAAACCAATGGAAGCATTAAATTATACCGATTATAGTGTTTTTTAAACTCACCTATTGAGGATATCACAGCCTTTCAGATTGGCCAATTGAGTAAGGGCAGCCCTCCATCTTTGCACCTTATGCATTCCTTCAACTGAGCTGGGGAAAACAGATCTGGAGATGGAGATTTTGTGTTTGATTCTGATTGTAGGAATCCAATGGTCACGATGAGTATATATGCACCGAGGGAAAATGACTATAATACCCTGCAATTCACTGGGCTAAAATCCATTATCATATGTACGCAATGGACAGCTAAAAGTACAAGCCAGTGATGCTGTTGAGATTTTCCTACTGATTGAATTCTATTTTGGCTCTCGTCATATGCAGACGGGCAATTCGCAGGAATGATCTTACTTTGGGTGGTCTTTAATTTTTGGCCATTAAATTAGTGGTCTTTTATTTTTGTTCTTCGTTAGAACCTTTTGGTATTGCATTCGAACTCCCGCTCAATCAATAATAAAAAATAAAAATATTAAGGTAGAGTTTGTAGTCAAACTCTACCTGATCAGGTAGAATTTTGTCTTGATGCCAAAAACGCTATAAGCAAGTAGCACTTATATTCTGAACGCAAAACCCCTCCTGCGAAAAGCGAGAGTTTTGCATGTGAAGCAGAGTTTGAAAACTCTGCCTACAGGGAGAGTTTTACATTCAAAATTCTGCCTGAGGTAGAGTTTTGCATGCAAATCCAAACCTCTGCCTTGCGAAATTCCTCTTCTTTTTTTTTTTTTTCTTTTACCGAAATTTTTATTCGAACCTAACCTCGTATTGCGCGAAGGGCAAAATTAAAGATCACCAATTTGAGGGGCAAAAATTAAAGACCAGTTGCTTTTGTAGGGCAATCCGCCCAATAAAATGTACGCAGACCCTCGAACGTGTCCGTGAAATCCATTTGGACCCTCCAATTGAGCCCGGTATCACCTGAACCCTCCGAGAAGATGTAGTAAGCCTTCTGTTTTTCTTTTATGATATGGTTGAAGAAGTTTTCATCCATCAAAAAAATTGTTAGCCTTTAACAGAATATCTAAAAATATTTCAACAAAATAAAAAATTAACTGAAACATTACTCAACGCAATGTTGGAGATTGTAAAATATGTACCAAACATTGAAAAAAGATAGCTTTTTGATTAATGTTCTTTTTAGTGATAACTGATGCACGATGACTTGATTTCATTGTAATTCAATCAAAAATCAATTAAGTCTTGTTTTTTTCCTTATGCAAAATGGAATGCTATCCACCCTCTAACCCTGTTGGGTGAAAATCTTTTGGATCATTTTTATTATCTCACTTTTAACCAGTACCAACTTCGAATTGTAGTTAAATTTATGTACGGTAAAATTCGAAGACTTGTTACTTTTCTTAAATGTGAAAATTTTATAGGTGAAAGAAATATTTTCCTACTTAACTTTCGGAGTTGTATTCTAATGAAAGTAGTAAATAAATGACGAGAAAAACAATTATGATTTCGAAGTTACGTCCATTCTAACATGTGCAACCAAAGTTATAAAAATCAACGTCCAAAGTAACAAAGGTTATCTGAAATTTTGCATATTTCTTGTGCAAGCAAATTTCACAAAATAATTTATCTAAACTTTAGACGTACATAAGAAGTTCGACGTGTCAAAGCGAAACTTCAGACCCAAAAATTACTACTTAATTATTAGACATATTATGAAACATATTGTCTATACAAGTTACATTTTCTATTATTTTTTTCATATGGTATTCGGGTTCGATAGCTGGAATGGAGTCCTGATTAATCGGAATTCATGCCTTGTAAGATAAGCAAAGTATCCATATTTTTACATTCCTGAGACTCAAACACAAAACCTCTTATTAAGAGTAGAGAGTTCATATCCATCTCATTATAACAGCTGGTGGTTACACAAGTTATTACAGTCAAACCTCTCTATAACAGCATCGCTGAGTCTGAAATTTTTTAGTTGTTATAGAGAATTGTTGTTATACACCTATAACAGCATTTGTCATTTAAATAATAGTTGGCACTTATAGGCAAAAAAAAAAATGCATAAAATCTAATTTTTTATTTTTTAATGTTATAAATAATTAACAAAATTATTTAGATTTTAAATCTCAAAGATATGCATACTTCAGTACTTAGACATTAAAAGAAAGATAATACAATTTCAATAAATTCATAATTGAATGTATAAAGTTTTAAGCTCTAACTAGGGGTGTTCACGGTTTGGTTAAAAAGCGATCCAAACCGAAAATCAAAATCAAACCGATTAAATAAACCGATATCTACTTAGGTTAGGTTTGGTTTTGAATTTTTAAAAATCGATAATATTTGATTTGGTTTTGGTTTTACTAAAAGCAAACTGAAGAAAAAACCGAACCGAACCGACAAATTTTATACATAATTTTTATAATTATGTGTATACAATATATTAGTTTTTATAAATACTTTTAAATAATTTATATACTTTTTAAGCAATATTTAATTAATCTCTAATAGGCTAATAAACTTTATACTATAAGCAATTTTTCAGTAGATGCTTTACTTATTTACTCAAACAAACTTTTTTCTTCCTACCTTAATATTTCAGTGATTTCTTTTCACTGAAAGTCCTTATAATTTCTGGCCTACCTCTTCTATTTCTAACATTCTTACACTGTAAAATTAATTCGTTTTCTTAGTAATTTCATCATTTTTCAAAGACACTTAAATTCATCAAATACTCTCCCCAAAAAAAACAAAGGAAAGATCACACCGGGATCCTGACAACTAATTACGTAAGTTTTGGCACTGTTTCCATGATCCTGAAATGAAAAGAAGTCATAAACGCCTATATAAAAAATAAAAAAAACATACACCTTTCACTTCAATTTATGTGAAATATTTTGTGTTTCAAGATTTAAATTATGTGAACTTTGAAAAATATTTTAGAATGTATGTTTTCATCATATTAAGATGAAAAAAATTGCAACTTATGGAGTAGTACTTTTTGTAAAGCTTTTGAATATTTAAATTTTAATCTTAAAATATTGAGTTGATCTAATCTAATTTAGTTTCGGAAATTAATTAACTTAACTTTCGATAAATGAAGCTTGGCATTAAATTGAAACGGGTATGTGAAAGATGCTCCATCTAGATCGGTTTTGGTCAAGGATTTTTTCTGTTCACCAATTTATTTATTTTTAATTTTCATGCATATATTCGTCTTCTCCGTTTGATGTTTGATAGTCAGAGGTGCATATAAGATTTAAGTTTTATGCGTTCACTTTTAAGGTTCTTAGTATTGAACTCATTATATATTTAAAATTATGGGTTTTATCTACTATTTGTTGTAATCTTTTAGTTGATTCTTACATATAAATTTATACTTTGCGTAAAACATACTGAGTTAAAAGGAACTCAACATTAGAAAGCTGCATCTGCATCTGCATCTGCGTACAATGACACTTCGATGCACTGCGTTTGCATAATGACTGGAAGGTTACTTTAGTGGATGTTTATTCTTGCTCAGATATAACTTATACTTAAGAGTAATTCAATATTTTTATTCTTGTCATTATCCTTTTTCCTTTCAAATGACTTTCATTAATTAACTGCGAAAATACAATTTTCAGGAAATTAATACTTCTTTCAATGTATTAGTGTGTTTTTAAATTTGTGCAATTAAATGACCCGTGTTAACAAGCTAAATAACATAAAAAGTTATGTTTTGTTAAGCTTTAGGCAAATGGAGATGAGTAATCAAGGATTCTTGGTGTAAGTTATGGGGTGGGTAAAGAGAGAAGGAGAAGTAATATGGAGTGGGACCCAAAATGTACACTTGTTAATTAATGAAATCCTCATACAACTATGACATGACATGCCTCACCCACCATAAAAAATTTCGAGCTCATCTTTGATATCGAGCATCCGGAACCAGAATCACCTGCCGAATTGCAAAAACTAAAAGGACAGTAGTGCAGAATGTCAATTTTTGAAGCTTGTCGGGACAAAATCCCAATTTCTATACCCCAATATCTTTACTCTATTGACATGCCAATTGTCTATCCAAAAGGATATTCTGTATTTCTTCAAAATACTTGGACGTTGAAGATGAGACCACATTTAAAAGGAAAACAAAAAGAAGCACTTTAAAGGTTAAAATGTGAATTCAATCCATTTACATTCTCTTTAATATTCCAAATTAAATACTTAAATAAAACATGTAGTATATTTTTCTTCAAAAGATTCACACCATTTATTACAAATTTGCCTTGTACCGATTCAACGAGGCGTTTTGTACAACTTCAACTCTAAGAAAACCTATTTCTCCTAAATTGAGGAGAAAATACATTCTCCAAATTTTCTTGGATTAATACTTTTTAACTATATAATCTGAACGAAAGTTAAGCGACAAGTCCTCAAGGGAACGATACTCTTCATTACTTGCTGATCAAGTATAGTTGTGTGTGCGTTTGGACCAACCACTCCATAGGGTACCCAAAAAAAACAGCTTTGGATAGATAGTGATATAGAGTTTTTTACCAATAGCATCCCCATTGTTTCTTTCACCCTAACTTTTTTGAAATTGAATTGTTTCACCCTAACTTCCACTACATCCTTATGTGATCCCACTTAACAGGCAACATCCTTTTACGTTTCTCAAACATAACCAAAAACACCCCTCTGTTAAATTTTTCATCTTTTTCTAACAGACCTTTTGTTGTATCCTTCTCTCTCTCTCTCTCTCTCTTTTCTTTTTCTTTTTTTGAAATTACCACAAGCTCTCTAAAGAACAGAAACAATTGCTGAACGACGTAAAATATACAACACTCTGAC
Source organism: Lycium ferocissimum (assembly GCF_029784015.1). NCBI lineage: Eukaryota > Viridiplantae > Streptophyta > Magnoliopsida > Solanales > Solanaceae > Lycium > Lycium ferocissimum. The sequence goes on from NC_081351.1 coordinate 47,698,609, forward strand.
AACTTCTTCTCCCAAAAAAAGTTCACTCTTGGCTCTTGTACAGTTGTACTTCAAAATAATTACAAAGGTGATTTATCTTATGTGTCGTTGGGTGGCAGAGGGTTTTGCCAAAAGGACAGCAGGAAAAGACGCCAGGGGAGGTTGCAGAAGCATACCTAAGTAAGCTCTTTGGGGTTAGGAAAAGATGGAGAAGTTAAGAGAGGGAGGTTTTTTCAGTTAAGTTTGAAAAACTCAAGGGAGGTTGCCTGTTAAGTGGAATAGCATCAGGATGTAGTGGAAGTTAGGGTGAAACAATAGGGATGATATTGGTCAAAAATTCTAGCTATCTAATTGAAGTTATTGTTAAGATACAATACTGAGCTCAAGGTGTTAGAAATGACAAAATAAATGCATGAGCTGCTATAGAATCTGGTCTCAGATTGTTGGATTTTCTTCCAATAGCTACAGCTAATTAAAGCTTCTCTTTAGCTGTAATGCGTAACCCACTACAATCGAAAAAGTTCAAGAACACATTCCAGATGCCTCTAGCTACTCTACTGGACAATGAAAGTATTAGACCATGTCCTGCACCAACTGGTACTTCACCCGACAAAGGTTAGGCTAGCAGTAGTTGATTGTAATTAGAACTCCTAAGTGTTGTATACTTCCTTGTGTATATATACACAACCAACTGTAGCTTTGAATGTGAGGCAGCATAATAATATATTCTTGAGCCTAATATATCTCTTGCAGTATTGAACTATTAGAAAGAACAAGTGGTTGGAATTTTCATCGTCTGAATGGCATAAATACTTGTTGCAAAGTGGAACCAACTTCCAATTTGCATAAAACAGAACAAGCAATCACGAGAAAGATGAACAACACTTATGACTCCCAAAGAAAGGAGCAAAGTTAGTAAAGTTGAGGAAGCAGTAGTATTGCAAGAAGCATGAATTGCCTAGCGTGTCATAACTCCACTATGATTTTTCCTTGTCAAAAAATAAAAATACAAATACTGCACTATGTTCTGCTGAAACTAACTTAAAAAGCAATCTCCAGAACAAAAGAATGGGGGGAAGTAAATGAATGAAACAAGAACAATAAATTAAAATAGGGTAAAAATTGTTTAAGTTTGCATTAGTTCTAAAAGAAATTCTGAACCTTGTGTAGAAGGAAAAGAAAACTCTTGATCAATGACTATTCCCCATTCCAGTTAAGAATAATTGGCACTAACATATGATGAGCTAAAAGCAATTTTCTGAAGAAGTGAAAGGGAAAGGGAAAGGGAACAGCAGCAAAAATGATGGAAAATTTCTTTTTCGAGAATGGTAACAGTGACAATATTATTGAAAAACTTCAGCACAAAGACTGCTGGAATCCATGTTTACAGAATTACAGTTCAGAGTCCAACAAAAAGGAAATTCTTTTTCTACTACTAATTCTTCCTTAAACCAAAAACGACAGAAGAGAACAACTCATCTTATCTTCAAACCGTCTTGAATTCCTTCTTTCCATATTGCAAACCAAATGCATGCAGGGATTGTTTTCCACCATTTCTGCCTCACGTTCCTTCCAAGCTGTCCCAGCAGGCCCAATTGACTCCTTATACAACAAAGGATATCCAAACTCATTCATTACTTCAAAGGTAGAGAACTTAAGATAGTCATTTGCTGTTTTTCCACTTGCCTTATGTCCATCCCATAAACTAGCAAGACGTATGAACAATAACTGTATTCCAAATTCTGAATTACACTCTGGAAGGGAGTATAATTCAAGTTTCTTGCTCAGCTTCTCTGACTCATTATCATTAGATAAGCGTATCGATTCTACCATGGTTCCATATGAGCTTCTACAGCAACATATAAAGAAAATCCGAAGAAGTTACCATTTACATACCAATTTTTAGGCAACCTGACCACTAGCTCATTTCCATGGAATCCCCTATGGTTACCCCAAATTGGGATCTCTATACCTGGATGCACCATGGTCAACACTCACTGAGACAGGGAATTAGAAGTGGAGAAGTGGAGACGGCACGTTACAGGGAGAGGATACACTGAAATAGGATTTATGCTAAGGAAGCATTAGTTAAAAAAGCATTGAACACATCATACTCATCATATCTTTTTATCGAATCATGCATTTCAATTATATATTCTCCAAGAGCAAGACAGACAATTTTCATGCATTTCAATTGTATATTCTTCAGAGACGAACACAAGAGATTTTCCAATTAGGACACTCAAACCGATAGTAAGTTCAAATCCACAACTCTCAAGGATATTTATGACATAATATTCATCATACCCTCGAGAGAAACATACTATATCTAGAAATATCTCTTGCTCCAATCCATCATAGCTTATTTGGAGCTGTCTAACAATTTCTGATCCAAAGTTATTCTTCATTTGCTCTAGAGCACTTCTCCATGCAGCTATGTCTTTCCTACGCAAGAAAGAACCCCCACACTTTCAGGGCTAATGAAAGCACCACCTCCAGCATTATTTTTACTACTTCCATTGAGAGCTTCTCAAAACACCAGAACAACTTCATGGAGCTAGTATAGTCACTTCATAAACTGTATCATTCTTCCCTATCAAATGCTTGTCTTTAGTTGTTATGAATTCTACTGCTGTTACCAAACCAACTAGGATCTCCTGCAAAGTATTCCAAATGGTCTATATGATCTATGTCATCAAGCACAATTAATACCTTCTTAAAACGAATTCTACATGCTATGATGTTGTTATGATAATTCTACTGTCATTACCAAACCAACCGAGATTCCCTGCAAAATAATCCAAATGGTCTATATGATCTATGTCATCAAGCACAGTTAGAACCTTCTTTGATCTATGTCATCAAGAACAATTAGAACCTTCTTACAATGAAGTCTACTTGCTATGATTTAGTTATGATAAATCTACTACCTTTACCAAACCAACCAATATCCCCTGCAAAGAGTGCATTCTATATTTGTATTCTTTAACATCCGCAAGGAAGCAAGAAGCTTCAAATTGATTAGAGAGCTCATCAAAACGACTCTCACAACTGTCGTCTTTCCTACTCCTCCAATACCCAAGATACCAACAATTTGAATGTCATTAATTTCCATCCATAGCAGAGATTTCACTTGCTCCAAATGAGTATCTATACCCACAACATGTTGGGGCGATGATAAAAGTGGCTTGCATAATGAAGAAATTTGGCCGACAATCAGCTTAATGCTCTCTGATTCAACCCTACAACAATGAGAAGATTGTTGATACGAATTAGAAGTACTCTGTACTATTGATAGGCATAAACCTGATAAAGGACTAAGCACATAAATCTGATAGGGGACAAGGTCATTGAGGAATAATGCCTCCCAATTGATAAGACACCTATAACCTGTCCTTTGAAATATACAAAAATAAACCTGTCTAACATCAACATAAATTTTTTATTAATTAATTAAATTTTCCAGCCATGTTAGCTCAAATTTAGTGTTGATCCTGTTTAACCAATTTGAAAGTGTTTTTAACAAACCAATGGAAGCATTAAATTATACCGATTATAGTGTTTTTTAAACTCACCTATTGAGGATATCACAGCCTTTCAGATTGGCCAATTGAGTAAGGGCAGTCCTCCATCTTTGCACCTTATGCATTCCTTCAACTGAGCTGGGGAAAAACAGATCTGGAGATGGAGATTTTGTGTTTGATTCTGATTGTAGGAATCCAATGGTCACGATGAGTATATATGCACCGAGGGAAAATGACTATAATACCCTGCAATTCACTTGGCTAAAATCCATTATCATATGTACGCAATGGACAGCTAAAAGTACAAGCCAGTGATGCTACTGAGATTTTCCTACTGATTGAATTCTGTTTTGGCTCAAGTCATAGGCACATACCCTCGAACTTGTCTATAAAATCCATTTGGGCCCTCCAAATTGAGCCCAGTACCATTCGAACGCTCCGAGAAGATGTAGTAAGCCTTCTTTTTTTGTTTTATGATATGGTTGAAGAAGTTTTCATTCAGCAAAAAATTTGTTAGACTTTAACAGAATATCTAAAAGTATTTCTACAAAATAAAAAATTAACGAAAACATTAATCAACTCATAGTTGGAGATTGTAAAATATGTATGAAATATTGAAAAAATATAATATTTAATTATTATTTTTATTAGTGATAATAACCGCACGACGACTTGATTTCATTGTGATTCAAAATAACAATCAAAAATCATTTGTTTCCTTTTCCTTGTGCAAAATGAAATGTTATCCATCCTCTACCCCTGTTGTGTGAATATCTTTTGGATCCTTTTTAGTATCTCATTTTTAACCAGGACCAACTTCGAATTGTAATTAAATTTATGTATGGTAAAAATTTGAAGACTTGTTACATTTCTTAAATGTGGAAATTTTATAAGTGAAAGAACCTACTTAACTCTCGGAGTTGTTTTCTAATGAAGGTAGTAAATAAATGACGAGAAAAAAAATTATGGTTTCGAAGTTATATCCATTCTAACATATGCAAAAGTTATAAAAATCAACATCCAAAATAACAAAGTTTATCTGAATTTTTGCATATTTCTTGTGCAAGCAAATTTCAAAAAAAAAAAAAATCGAAACGTTGGACGTACATAAGAAGTTCGACGTGTCAAAGCAAAACTTCAAACCCAAAAATTACTACTTAATTATTAGACATATCATCAAACATATTGTCTATGCAATTTACATATTTTTTTTTATTCGGTGTTCGGGTTTGATATCCGGATGTAGTCCCGATTAATCGGAATTCGCACCTCGTAAGTTAAGCAAAGCTATCCCAATATATTCCCGAGACTCAAACATAAAACCTCTTGTTAAGTAGAGAGTTCATATTCATCTCACTATAACAGTTGGTAGTTAAAAAAGTTACTACTTAATTATTAGATACAGTATCAAACACTATGTCTACTAATAGTAATTTAATTCTCTAGCAATGAAACAACTTTTATTGACCGAAAACAGTTTGACTAATCTATTTGTTAAGTTGGAACAAACATCCATCAATGTTAATTAGTTATTGCGTTCCCAAGAATATAGTATATCACTGAAGTTGAATTATTGAACTCAACAAATTTGACAAAAACACACAAATATAAATTTCAAAGAAACTCAGAAACGTATCAAAGATTGAAGTGAAACCAATCATGAAATTAGTTTTGGACAAAATTGTAGATGAATTCACGGACGAAGAAGACGACGACTGAATATGCGGAATTGAAGAAACTAAGGGTCTGTTCCCCATAGAGATTGGAAAAAAAAAAAAAAAAAATCTCCCTATAGAGGAAATAATTCTCCAGAAAACATTGAAAAAAAAAAAATCATGTTTGGTTGATCAAAATTTTTGAAAAAAATTCTCTACAAAAACAAGTCCTTTTGAAAATGAAAAAAATGACTTGATAGTGAAAGTAAGAAAAACAAGTTCAACAAATAGCATTCCACATTGACCGGGTCATCCCTACCCTCCAACACATCTCATCTTCACCCCCGCCCCACCTAACCTCCATCCCCACCACCCCAACCCCCATAGTATTTATCTAGATTATATACCAATGCTTTGATGATAATATGTTATGCTTACATATCAATACAAGAAAATAAGTAAAAAACCCATTTGGAAAAGAAAACATTTTCCATCACTAAATTGAGGTGTGTCAATCGTCTATCCAAAAGGGCATTCTCCATTTCATCCTAAAATAGTTGGACGTTGAAGATGAGACCAAATTTGAAAGGAAAAAAGAAAAAAGAGGCACTTCAAAGGTTAAAATGTGAATTCAATCCATTTACCTTCTCTTTATTAATGCAAATTACATACTTAAATAGAATCTGTAGTACATTTTTCTTCCAAAATTCCAACACCACTCATTACCTGTTCAACAAGGCGTTTTGTACTACTTCAAAACTTTAAGAAAAGCCATTTCTCCTAAATGAAGGAAACAGTACATGCTCCAACAACAGAGCAATACAGAAATTATGCACGCAGTAAATCCTCCCAAAAGGCATCTTCCGACTTAAGACACTGCCATTTACTACATCTATCAAACTGCTTTGAGAACTTAGCGGATTGCAATTGAAAATATTAATATGGTAAAAATAAAAACCATAACCAAAAAGTAAAGAGAAAGTAATAGATAGGATGATATCAACAAGAGCTATGCGATTATGAGAATTTGGCTGAAAAGAAAAATCTATAATGAACTTTGCAATTTTCCTTCTTCCCCGTAAAATCGACCAAAACAACGTAAAACCTTCTCTTTCCTTTTCAATTGATCACTGGAAAGGAAAAGCACAAAAAAATTTCCAAAAAGAAGCAATTTGCCCAGCATCATCAACTGCAGACTAACATTTTCCTAACTTCTACTTATAAAACGCTACCTTAGCTTTCTTTTGAGCCAGCAGGACAGCAGCAGACTAACTTATTTCTCTTCTCTGCACTTCAAAATTCCAAAAGCCACCCTCTACTTGTGAACATGCATCAGAGATCCTCCAAAACGAAAAGAGACCATATAAAAGAAGCGATGTATCTCTTGACAAACCAAACTGTATGCATCCCATATACGAGAAAAATCACTATATTCAAGCATCAGATTTAGATGAAGTAGTCCCGGAAGAAGCAGTTCCAGGATTAGTAGCAAAGTGCATCTCAGGCATCATCAAACACTTTGGCTGGGCACCTTTGTAGACCTTCAACGATGGCTTCAGTTTCATATACTGCAATTGCAGGGATTTCATTAGAAAATTAGTCAAGCAGATAGTCAGGGGAAAAAGAGCTTTCATTTTCAATGTAGTTTATAAGTCAAATAAAGCAAGTCTAGTTTCAGAGGTACTAGACTGCAGGATAGCATCTGTCAAGAACTGTAGACAAAATACTTTCTATAGGTCATGTTAAGGTACAGTATGCCATGAATATTCTCCACGAAATCTCACTGGTATCAAACCTCACTAGTATCAAACTCACAGGCTTCAAACTTAATCATGGATTACCTTTTAACATTAACTAAAGTGACACTGGAAGTGATCTCTTACCAATAACATACAAAAAAAAGCTAGTAGAGTTAGTTACCTCCTCATAAAAATTATTAATTTCTTCCTCGGTCAGGCCTTCATCTTCCCCGGCATTTTCCTCCCAACCAAGAGAACGTAGGAAGGCAGCCTCTTCTTCATCTGGATATAGCGCTCCATTTATGGACAAGTTGTTCTCCTTGACATCATTATGTCTTTGAACATGGTTTTGAGCTTCATGAGGGTCTCCATTGCTGGTTAGCTCACTTCCATTTTCAGAAACACAAGGACTCAATGAAGCACTATCCTCATCTTTAGTTTTAAGACCAGATTGCTCCCTAATGTTAGATGAAGCCATACCAGAGTCTGGAAGGACAGTAGAAGAATTTACAGAAGTCTTCTTCCTCATAAGATTGAAAAAATCACTCCTGCTTTGGGCTTGAGACAGGGAAGATCTCTTCTCCACAGTAGATCGTGGCTTCAGTGACAATGCGGCAGCCTTGGTTTCAAGGGAAGTCACCCTTGAAGTTGGACTAGTCACAACAGGAGCTGAAGGAGAAACAGCAGGAGGGCAATTAGCTAGTCTACTGCCAGTGTTGTTAGCTGGACTCAATGCTTCTTTTGACAAAGAGGTGACCCCATTTTCCCGTCCTGGCTTCAGAACCAGAAGAGTTTTGCCATGAGAGGTAGCTGGAGCTTCCGCTCTGACTTGCACGTTACGGGGCTGATTAGCAAGTTGAGTGTTAAAAGGTTGTTGTGTACTCTTAGCTATTCCAACCATCTCATTTGTCCTAGCTGTGGATTTTGGCTGCTTTGATTTATCAGCAGAACTGGAAACCTGGAAACAATTACTTCCCATTAACATGGATATCAACCATCCATCAAGCACAACCCTTTGTATGTAAATTCTATATTGAAAATACTAAACGAGAATACAAATAAAATTGAAAACAAATTGCTTCCTCAACAGAATTAATACGCGACATAGTTTCAGCCTTTTTCATTTTAAGTAGACATCCTGCCTCCTCTTTTTTACCTGAAGATGCATAAAAACTACAACGAAGTGTGGGTTCATGAAATAAAAAAAGGCTAAATGTAGCTCAGTGATTTGGTTCCCTATGTGCCAGCGAAATAACAAACAAGTTGTGGAAAACCAACATTGGAAGGAAATACAAAGAATTGGCCAAGAGACGTGCACAGAGAAATTCCATCATGTCTTATGCCCTTATATGTGTTTTAGTGTGTTAACCTTTTTAAAGGAGGGTAGGCACAATCTATGTAACAATAGTTAGCTGACGATGTGGTTCCTTTGTGTCCGTTCTCTAGTATTGCTTTCCCAGTGAAATAGAACTAGGAAAGCAACAACAGTTCGCAACAACAGAAACACTCATGACACAAGCTCCATTAAGCAAGTTTAATTTATTCATGGTTACCCTGTTACCCACTCCCTAAGAGAGAGAGAGAGAAGATAATGTCACATAAATAGGTGAAACATAGTCATGTAACCAGTTAATTTCTAGTACTTCTATATTTTGTATGTGCCAAAGAATCATTAAAGAGACCAAATAACTCACCAATTAATGAACGCAATCAATCAACCACAAGGCCACAACACTACAATAGGGAAAAATTAAAAGCCCAGGGACAGGACAAATTCACATGCAATGCAACTTCCAAATTCCATTACACATAAATCATAATTCATGATCATATACTATAAGCCATCTGTTGTCCCCAAGATGAATTAGCAGCATTATCCCGTTAATCACTACCCCAGAAGTTCCCCTCCCCACTAAACTTTCAGTAATTTGGACTCCTGCAGCTCATCTTATAATTGACATTTTTTTCTTTAGATCTTAGAATAAGCTAGGTCTCTAGCTTCATCAGTATACTCATGTATATGTACAAGCACATCAGCAGGTGGCTAGAAGAAAAGGCAATCATAGACATGATTCTACTCAAGCACCCAGCCAATAACTAATATGCGGAGTCAAATACATTAAAGGCAATGCAGAAGTACTAACAACATTAAAATTGACGCACTTCAATCAAGAGATTAAAGTACTTCAGAGAAAAATTAAAGACAAGGTCTAGAAAGCAAGAGAATGACACACTGGTTAGGGAAATTTCTGGATCATAATGATAGCATTGTTTGTCAGATCAGTAGAATCCAAATAGGACGGAAGTCCTTGCCAACAACAATAGGGAAAAAACTCACTTATATCAAGGCAAGTGTATAACTTATAGCTATAGTTATCACAGAAATCCATACATCCAAAGATCCGTGAACATATACGACTATTTGTAAACACAGCGTAATGATGATTTATCTTGTAAGAGGAAATTTTCACAATTTTTACGTATTTATTCAGGTGTAGCCACACCCTACAATCATCTAAAGCTTGTCTGTTGAAAAGAAGCTCCTGTATGAAATGTTACAAGGAAATCTTGAACACCTTAATGGTCCTTAAATTTTGCAAAGCCTATGCGTAGCTAGCTATATAGCCATCAATGCTTGTTATACACGTACAGGTTAAGAAAATTGAGAACATGGAAAACAGGGTATGCCAACAATGCTTGACCACCACACCACAGCCCTTCCGGGAAAAAAAAAAGGGTTAATAACCCCCTGGGACTCATCAAAGACCTATAACCAGCACAAGTTAGTTATACTTCTATTCACATGAAACCTACAAAACAAGGCCATCATAATCATCTGTGAAGCTACTTGTTTCGTAATGCGACTAATAACCTAGATTACAGAGACATGGCTATCAAAATCATTTGTTAAGCTTCTTGTTTTGTAATATCAGCTAATAACCTAGTCTACTACAACAGATTATTAGCATCTAATCCCTATGCAACAAACAGAAAAGTCTGATGGAGCCAATGCCTAACTGCAAAAGGATAAAAACCAGAAATGACCATAGAATTCTCAGTTGTATCATGAATGTACTCATCTAGATTCACTTCTATAACTACATAAAACAAACCAATCAAAAAGACGCCTTTGAATATGTACCGAGGCTTTAGGCATTGAGGGTATCACAGGTATCAACTGTCTGGATTGCTTTATAGCTAATTCCTCGAGCCTCTGTGTTTTGTCAGGGATCTACACATGCAAAACACACATAGATGAACATCTCTTCCAAAATTATCAGAATAAGTAGTAAGTAGCAATAAAAAAAGAAAATTACCTGGGTGGTGGCACGGGCGCGTGGCGCTGCTTGTGACAATGCTTCAGCCATGTTAAGGCTAGCCGTCCCACTTGAAGCACTAGGTGTTGGAGCTGCAGCAACACTTTGTTGAGAAGCTGAGCTCCCCATACCAATGCTGCCAATTATAGGAGGCACCTCTGCCAATGCGGAGGTCCATTTATCAGCACCACCAAGCAAAGCCGAGTTTCCAATTGGCAAACTCTGAACTGCTGAGCTCAAACCAGGCGATGAAACTCTGGTTACCTGCCTCTCTTCAATCCCAAGAGAAGGAAAATCCTTCTCAAATGTTGTCTTCTGGTTACCGTTAAAACTGCTTCCCCCAGAATGAATACCATTGCCACTATTATGGGTGCTATTAAATCCACCTTTTGATTCCTCAGTTCTGCGGGGCAAGAGCTCGCCGGGTTTCCTGGACACCAGCGACTGAGAGCGCCTCAAGCTGTTCTTATCAACTCTACCAGCTAAGATGTTCCCCAGAGGATCAGACACATCATGATCCCATAGATCAACAGTACCTGATCTTTCTTTCTCTCTTTCACGATTTTTATCACGATGATTTCTATTAAAACTACTGTACGGATGCTTCGAATTAGTACCACTAGAACTACGCCTAGAATTTGATGATGAACTGCGATCCAAAAACACAGAACGTGGGCTATCTTTGTCACTTACACTCCTAGGAGATCTATTGCGAGAAGACAGCGCGGATAAACTAACATCTGCAGCAAAAGAAACACAAATTACAACGACGCCATGCTTAAAGTAAATAACAAAAATTAACAACGATCCCTCAATTATTCTTGTATTCTCTTATTCTTAGATTTCTATTACTATATGTTGTTTCTTTAGCATCGATTATCTTATTATCTTGTTGTTGTTCATGTTGCTACTGCCTCTTTTTCTTTATTCTTTGAGCCGAGGGTCTCTCGGAAATAGCCTCTCTACCTTCTCAAGGTAGGGGTAAGGTCTGCCTACACACTACCGTCCCCAGACCCCCTTGTGGGATTACACTGGATATGTTGTTGTTGTTGTAACAACTATCCCTCAATCCCAAGCTAGTTAGGCCAGCTATATAAATCCTCGAGATCCATTATGCTTTACTTGTCCTTGTGCTGAGGGTCTACCGGAAATAGCCTCTCTACCTCCAAAGGTAGGCACAAGGTCTGCGTACATTCTACCCTCACCAGACCCCCTTTGAGTGGGATTTCACTGGGTATGTTGTTGTATTATCCATTATGCTTTACTTAAACGTGTGCTTATTAACGTGAATATGACCGAAAGGAAATCAAGAAAGTACCTGAATGCAAAGAAGAGGATGCAAAGTGGGGACTTGAAGAGCCACCACCCCCAGTAACACTTCCAGTAGTACTTCTCAACCATTCTGGAACTAAAGCTGGTTCACTCCTTTCCATTGGCGCAGAACATGATCAGATTACTCTACAACCAATACTCTTTTTATATTCAACTCACCTTTTCCTTTCCTTTCTCAACCAAACAATATGTTCAGATTTTCACCCCTCTATCCAAAAATCCCAATAACCAACCACATTACTCTATCTAAATAATCCCCCAAAAAGAAACCAAACTTTCTTCACAGATTTTAGTCCAAAAAATCAGGTTTCTCTCACTAAAATCAACCATGCACCTTCCTTACTCTTTATATTTGAGGCAATTTGACCTCTTTACCCTTATTCCATCTCTTTAAGCAAAAAAAAGATGGATGAGGAAACAATTTAGAGCAATAATCAGACTATCATTATTTCAATTACTGAACCAAATACCCGTTTTTTCAGTTTCCCAACAAGATTTCAACCAAACAGAACCTAAACTCACCGACCCACCATGCCAAATGGGTATTAAAATTCACAAAATCCACAAACCCTAGACCCCCAACAACTTAGGGTTTCTACACCACCAACCCAGATAATAAAACTAGATATTCCCACACAAAAAAAAAATCAGCCCCACATACCAAACATAGAACAGAAACAAACGATGAACATGGCAATAATAAAGATCGTCAACAAAACCCTAACCGCTCTATTATAACGCCAAACCAAAAAAAAAAACTCGGTATATATTTATATATATCCGTTTCAGTCCCCAGGTTTGGCTTAATACCAAATTTGTTAACAATAGATGGAAATAAAATCGTTTTTTTTTTCTCAATATATGTAAAAGCGCAGTGCTAAACAGAGAGAAAAAGAGCAGCGAAGAGTGGTTGAAAGAGACTAGGGCAAAAAACAATTGGGACTGTGGTTATGGTAATGTTGTTGTGTTGTGTGTGTGTGTGTGTGTGTGTGTATTAGGGCAGATGTAGATTATAGTGCTGCGTGTATGTGTGTACAAGATAGGGAAGGAGAGGGTTAGGGGAAACTGGGAAGCCTATTTTATTGCAATTAATGAAATAATAAATGTTCTTTTCTTTTTTTTATATATTTTTTTGTTTAGTGTTAATGAAAAAAAATGGTTAATCCTATTTGATAATATTGTTAGTTAATGAGTTCTCTTTTTTGCCATTGTGTTCTTTTTATACATGTGTTATACCGTGTGCCTTCATGTTTGTACTATTCTCTAGAAAGTGAGGCAATATTAGTCCCTGAATAGTAATAGTAATCAACTAAGAGGGTGGGGTGAGGGGATGAGTAAACTTCCTTTGAAGTTTGGCCTAATTTCAAACTATTGATGCAAAAACATTTCCATCAAGGTTAATAGTGCCATGTGTGCTTTGATGGTTGTTCAATTTTACTATTCTCTTAAAAGATGAGGCAGTACCAGTCCCTAAATAATAAGGGATTGTTTGGTTCGTGGACTAAGTTATTCCGGAATTATAGTTATGAATTATAATCCTTGAATTAGTTTATCTTATTGGGGATGTGGGATAAAACAACACCTAATTTGATATAGGATAAAGGACTTTGGATATATATTTTGATTAGTTGAAATTTGGAATAATTTTGGATATAAAGTATAAATTTAGTCCCAAATTTAATCATGAGATATTCCACCTTACCTCATGAACCAAACGACCCTAAAAATAATCAGTTAAGGGAAAAGATAAAACTTACTTTGAAGCTTGGCCTAATTATGAAAAGGATTCAAACTATTGATGCAAAAATATTTCCATCAATTGTAAAGAATGTTGATTTTTTTGACAACTTATAATGATTTATCTAACTGTTTATTTATTTTCTTTTTTCTTTTTTAAGAAAATGTGAACAAGGTTAATACAAAGGCAAATGAAAGAATTGGGAGTCCAACATTATCCATCAAAGAGTCTTTGGATAAGCTTAAAAGGTGATCAAATCAACCTTTAAAATGTGCAAGGTAAGAACAGTTGAACTCTCATTAAGTCCTTCATTTTTTAGTGGTTTGAATGATTTTTTGAAAAATATTTGTATTCTTATCTAGATAGAATGTTAATATACAAATAGAGTTAGAAGGTCTTTTTTTTTTTCCTTTTAAAAAAGAGTTAAAATGTTAACTAATTAATCAAATTGTAGATAAATTGCATGGAACCGAGCATGTATGAGATGAATTTTTGAATATTGAAACACAAAAATAGCATATAAAGCTCATATTTATTCTTACATAAAAGAAATAGAATATTGTTATGAAACAATATGAAAGATGCCATGTACACGACTATTAACTATTTAGGGGGTTATGATAATGAAGGATTATGGGAGTAATGAAAATAAAGACTAAAAATTTATTCCTCCAGGAGTTATGGATGCAAATGAAAATCCACTCTTAATTTTGTCGTAATAAACACAGAGACATTTAATAGTCATGTTATTTAGAAGGTGAAAGATTGACGAATAGTGACGAGTTAAATCTTTATTTTTACGGGACAATTACTTGGCATGCTTATATATTCAAATTCTTTATTCTATTTTATATTATAGTATTTGTCAAACATAAAATTTAAAATACAAATTTGACTTGTATATTATATTATGGTAATAGAATATAAATGTAATCGAATTGACATTTCAAAGAAAAAATATTAGCTCCAAGTTTAAAATTTGAATAGTTAAATGAATTTGTATTCTTATAAATTATTAAAAGTTTGTAGAATAATAATGTTATCAAATAATAATTTAGCAATTTTAGAATGTTCAGAAAAGGATTGATCAAATTAAATACGATCGATATACCACATGCATGACCCAAATCACGTAATTGGTACTCGAGACAATATCCGATCCGAGCAATCCAAACTCAAATGGGAGTCTCATCTATACGTCCTAAATCATAAATGCAAAAACCCTTGGAAAACCCAATCATTTAAGTACGAAAAACCAAACATGAATACAACCATTAAATAAACACATTCCCTTTTAAATGAAAATTCGTGAAGGTAATAAAAATTTATTCATGCATCCCATGTGAGTTACCACATTTTGCAATTCAAAAGAATAACTGTTGTCTATGGAATCTCTATGATACCGAATGAAATTGTCTACCGAGACAAGTCCCGTTGACTCAAAATAATAAATGCGACAATTTCCCCACGATTACAAGTGTAAAGTCTCACCAAAATAAGGACAGAGAGAATGTGAAGCTTCTTTAGGTATGTAGCTAACGTTGCTCAACACCTGTTTCTGAAGACAAAAGTTGAATGGCCAAACGGCTAACATTTATTATTAACTGTTTCTCAAAAAGTGAAATAAGATTTAAAGAAATCATAGAATATATGAATATTGATATAAAAAAACAAAGCATTTATATCAACTCCTAATATAGACATTTGAAATGTTATAATCAAGTTAAAACAAATTTCAAAGTCATGTTTTGGCTTAGTATCTTCAATCATAAATATGTAAGTTTATCCTTGAGCCAGGAGTTGATGGTTGAATAACTTTTGATATTTGTAGATCTTATTTGATGAGAATTGAGTGTATGATTGGAGGTTTTATGTATAGAGTGAATGAAGTAGATGAATAATTGACTTTGAGACCAACTGTGTCACATCAGCTGATGATTCGAGGCTAGCCAAAGCGTCTACTTCAACATTTTTCTCATGAGGGATCTCCGTCACTTTCCATTCTTTAAACCGGGATAAACGGATCTCAACTTTTGCTAGGTACTTTTGTATATATTTTTTCTTAGCTTTGTAAATTCCAAGGATATGATTGACCACAAGTTAGAGCCACACTTGAGCTCTATATTTTAGACTCAAGCCCCCGAGATAATTCAAGCCCCGCAATTGACTATTCATACTCGAATTTAATAGATTAATCTCGGGACGAGGCGGTAAGAATTATGCCAAGACCGGTTCCTTTTATGTTGGAGGCACCATCCGTGTACAAGGTCCATACTCTGGGCATGATTCCGGAAGCCAATATGGCTTCATATTCCACATCCGACAACATTCCCCGACTGAAGTCAGCCACGAAATTAGCTAAGCCCTATGACATGATGGCAATCTGGGGCCTATAAGTCATATCATATTCACCAAGTTCAACTACCTATTTGGCCAGTCGTTCTGATAGCTTCGATTAGTGCAACAAGTTCCGTAACAGGAAAGTTATGAACACAAAACAGGATGACATTGAAAGTATGACCTTAGCTTCTGAGCAACAATCATAAGAGCCAAGGCCAACTTTTCTAGGTGAGGATACCTAGTCTCGGCATCCAATAAAGTTTCACTAATGTAATAAATAAGAGATTACATACCGTTTTCTTCTCGAACCAAGACCGTGCTTATGCTGACACGACCAAGTACATTAAGAGTTGCTCATCGTATTTCATCTTTGCTAGCAGTGGGGGATTGGACAGGTAACTTTTGAGGTCTCTCGGGTCCTATTGGAAATCTGGTGTCCATCTACTAAAAGTCTTTCTTTTCCTTTAACAGTGAGAAAAACTTGTGGCACCATTTCGAGGACCTTGATATAAACCTTCCCAACACTATCGATCAGTCTTTGTTTTGCTTTCACATCGTCTAGAACATTCGATATCTCTTCAATGGCCTTAATCTTATTCGAGATTATCTCAATCCCCTGTTAGAAATAAGGAAATCGAGGAATTTCCTAAAGCCGACTCAGAAGGCGCCCTTCTCAGGGTTCAACTTTATGTTGTGTTTTTGGAGAATATCGAAGGTTTCCTAGAAATGTTTCAATTGGTCCTCTATTTCCGGAGACTTGACTAACAAGTTATCGATATAAACTTCTTTTATCTTTCCTATATGTTTTTCAAACATACTGTTCACTAGCCTCTAGTAAGTGGCTTCAGTATTTTTGAGCCTAAAAGGCATAACTTTATAATATTAGGTACCATACTCCGTAATGAACAAAGTTTTTCTTAGTCCTTCGTGTTCATCTTAATTTGGTTATAACCAGAGTAAGCATTTGAGAAAATAAAAATTGTGTGCCCCCACTGTTGCATCAATCGTCTGATCGATGTAAAGTAAAGGGAACAAATCTTTAGTACATGCTTCATTCAAATCTTTAAAATCTATACACATTCTAAACTTATTTGAGCTACTTAGGTACTCTATAATATTGGCTAACCAATCATGGTAGGTTACCTCCCGGATAGAGCTTATTTAAGTAGTTTAGATACACCCTTTTTTGATAAATTAGTTACGAGAGGCGGATAATGGCCTCTTCTTTTAATTCAACAGAGGATATTGGCGGTCTAAGCTGAGCTTGTACATGACTACCTCTGGTGGGATATTTGTCATATCTAGGTAGGACCAAGCAAAACAGTTGATTTTAGCTTTTAAGAATTCAATGATTTTATACCCTTTTTCCAGAAATTTGAGGAAGATGACGACTTACTCAAGCTCTTTTGTTGTGGATTTATGGTGTCAATATCCTTCATAACTTTGAAAGACCTTTACATTTCCACATCTGTCCCGTTATTGCCATCTTAATGAATACCTTGTCTGGGGTCGAGAAGAAGTTTCGATTGTAATTGCTACTTGGCATTTGCCTCCGTTGGTGCTTGTTGCTCATTCGGTGTCTCCTTGCTTTGGGCGGTTGATATTTCTATGACATTCATATGTCTAGGGGCGCTGGCTATTCCCCATTAATCTCCCTTATCCTCATGGATAGGAAATTTTACCTTTTGATATAGACTAGATGGTATTTCCTATACACTGTAGACCCACGACCTCCCGATGATAACGTTATAGGACATATCTCTCGCTATCACTTCAAATAGTGTTTCTTTAATGATTTCCCCCGTGTCATTTCACTAGACATGTTGAACCCGGCCAATAGCCTAGTGGCTAGGACATTTTTGTCCACTAGTTGCATCTTCTCCAAGACTCGAGTTTGAATAATGTTGGCTAAACTACCTGGATCAACCAAAACACGATTAATGTTAAAGTTAATAATAAGTAGAGTAATTCCCATAGCATCATTCTAAGAGAGTGTAAGTTTGTCGTAGCCCTAATTGTCAAAGGTGATTGAATCACCGTCAGGAACCTCCCGGGCCCTTTTCTCATTAGTAATTGAGACTTTTGTAATTTGGGCTGACGTATATGCCACTTTGTTGATCTTTCTCTCTCGAATATCACGTTGATAGTGTGTTTGGGTGAAGGGGGTCTCTCTTGCCTGACACTGTTATTGTCCCTGTTGTAATTTTTCTTGGCCCCGTCGCTAAGGAACTCTCTTAAGTCCCCATTCCTTAATAGTTGCGCTACTTCAGTCCTCAAATCCTTACAATCTAGGGTCAAATTCCCATGAGTCGAGTGGAAATCACACCAAATTTTGATGTTCCTTTTGATAGGGTCAGTCTGGATATCTTTGAAATATCGAGCTTTTCTTAATGTTCCTAATAGCCTGGATGACTTCGGCCGGCCCGATGCTGGAGTTATATGCAGTCAACTTTGGCCCTACATCCTTTTGGAGGGATTCTTAAAGGTCCGACCATATCTCTAAGTACTAATTCCCGATTGTTCCTACTTGATCTGCGCTGGTCCTCCGCCAATACAGGTTGGTATGGCGGAGGATAGAGTTCAAAATGACCTCTGGGGTTTCTGCAACTTAGATCCGGTAGTGACACCAGGCTTGTCCCAAAATTGACCTTGTGTTTCCACAGGTATTAATACCTTTAGATCATCCTTGATCAGCAATCTTGGAGGTATACCGGTTGTAAACATCGTTCCAAGTTTGCGTCGGGAACTCCTTAAGGCTTTTTTTCAACTTCCACGAAGCGTCAGAGTTGTTCGAGATCGAGTTTGTCATCATGCAACGTAGCCGCCCATCATCCGCTCGATGGCGGTAGCATCACTATTTCCATTTGGAATCTTGCCACAAAGTTCTGGAGTAGCTTTCTGTCACC
This sequence comes from Lycium ferocissimum, assembly GCF_029784015.1. NCBI lineage: Eukaryota > Viridiplantae > Streptophyta > Magnoliopsida > Solanales > Solanaceae > Lycium > Lycium ferocissimum. Next base: position 47,717,139 of record NC_081351.1, read on the forward strand.
TTGTTTTATGTTAAAGATATCTTCTTTGTAGGTTTCAACCCTTCGAGCTCCGGCACGAGCTTTCTCAAATACATCTGCACAAGCATAGCAAAAGAGTCAATAACATGTTTAAGTAAAAGAGATTACCAAGTTAAAGCTCCCTTTGTGAGCGTTTCTCCAAATCTCTTAAGGAGAACGGAGTCGATTTCATTTGTTGTTTGTCATTTCCCTTAATTTTGGTCGTGTATACCGTGACATGCTCTTGCGGGTCCATAGTTTCGTCATACTTAGGGATGTCCGGTATCTTGAACCTCTTTGGAATAGGCTTCAAGACCGCACTTGACTTATATGGTAGTTGTGAATATTTCTAGGTATCAGTTTCCTTCACAATCGGTGGATCCCTCGAGATCTCATCCATACGGGTAAAGTAAAACTCAAAAGCTTACGGTCTTTGAATTGCATCGGGCCGGATACCTTGGTCCCGATGTCGAAGAGTGTCTTTACTGCAGTTGAGTTTTCCCGAGGAGTTCCTTAGGCTACGGCTTCGTTTGGAGGTGCTAGTGTTCCTAGGTACCATTACTGGATATGACTATCACTACCTATTACAGCTAAGCCATGATCTAGTTAGGATGTATCGTCATATGGCTTTGATGTATTGTCATCTGGTTATGTTGCCTGATAAGAGCTTTGCCACAGCCTCTAGGCCAAAGTCGCTCTTTCGGCCTCCCAAGGATACAGAGTGACTTAACCTGCCTTGCCTTGTCTTCTTGGTGTTGGTATCCTCATCATTGGCGTCGTCTGAGTACTCCATATTATCCTAGGGAGGTCCTACTTGTTCCCTTATGGCGATCTCGACCTCCGCTGGATGCGAGGGTCTGCATGGATTTCTCACCCCGACCTTTGTTGTACATAAGGGTTAGCATTGGTTTTTCGATGTGGTTCCCGTCTCGCTCTCCTGTCGGGGGTGCTCCAGCGAAATTGGGGAGTACATCACCTCGGTTCCCAGGCAACAAGTCACCGATCAGATTTGCTGCGTTACCCTTCTGGCCAGCGTTCATGACGTTTCACTCGATTCCAGCCATAATACTGGTATCTCTCGCAAAACTGATTATAACAACTTAGAAAAGAGTAAATAATATGTCGAAATAACACCACAATTGTCCTATCCCTAGAGGCGGCTCCAAACTATACCCGAACTCTGTAATTTAAAGTAATATTTGAATTTTTATAGTGGCTCACGTACAAACAAGTTAAGGTCGACCAAATAATAAAACAAACGATGCTAACTCACTGTATGAAAAGAACTATTAAATAATACACAAGTAGTAATCAACAAAGCAATTGAATAAAACAAAGTAAATAATGTTTATTAACTGAAGGAGAGCTAAAAGATGACAATGGAGTAAAAAATGTAGCTATAATTATGTGATTGAGAATTTGATGCCTTACAAATTAGGGGAAAGGGTACTTTTATAGCCTAACTCTAAGCAACGTTACTCTAGACTCTCGCCTTACTTCGTTGATCAGTTTATACAGGTCTCCCATATGGTTGAAATTCTTCTAGAGAGAATCTTGGATTCCTCGGTGTTACGGTTCTTCAGACCTATCTTGATCGGCTGCTCCCTTGGTCGTAGTCGCATGCCCTCGAGTCCCGGCGAGCCTACATTATAACCCCGAACCTTCTATAGATATGAATGACCTCCCCGAATGGGCCGGGGTCGTTTGCTGAGTCACATCTGATTTGTCTCTATCTTCCACGCGTCGATATCTAATTCACACAACTATTTTTTCCAGGTTTTACCCCATACATCTCTACTTACTTCGTCCTTAGCTCGATGATATAAGCTCAACATATTACCAATGATCAATCTAAACATTCATCTTGGGGTCATTGGCCATAGGCTAACCCAACTCTCCTGACATAAGCGTGTGTCCTTAGCTCACCCAACATAATCCTTAAAACCCACTCACCGTTTTAACTCGCCCATAAGCCAATCAATTTGTACTAATAAGCTAAAAGTGAAGATTTAGTTAAAATTCCTTAACTTGTGTTATAGAGGGGTTTAAACTTCTAATCAATAATATATATTTTTTCGATTTTAAGATATGGTAAGCTTAGTAGAATCAAAGAATGTTAAAAATAATTTACTTTGATAATTTGGATGGTTGAAAGTTGAACCCCCACCCTACCACCTAGAATTGTGTTGTAGTTCTTAAATGAAAATTAATTGAGAGATATGCATGGTCAGAAAGATTTAAAATTAAAGTATGTTTTGAATAGGTTCAGGTGTTTGGATGAAACTTCATGGAGTTAATGAGTCAGGATGATAAATCGGTGCAAGCATAAATGTCTATTAGGCTACTCCACCAATTGCTTAGCGAGACCATTTGAGAAAAAATTGAAAGTTATGCAGGTAAAATTTGCTTAATAGAAACTTGAGAGTGATTAATTTACACCCCATATAAAGACATTTGTCTGCTTTTATAAATACATCTGTCATCTACCTAAGTTTATATGTTACAACTGCAAAGAGAAAAAATGAGGGTGAGAATTTACACCTTAAAAAAAAACAAGGGTGTGAGAGTTAGGAGAGATTATGATTGGGAGTAGCTGTATAGGAAGGTAAATATTTATTCACACCAGGTAAGTATACTAAACCGTGTAAATTTGGTATACCGTAGTTAAATAACATAATAAATTAAACATATACGTTAATTAACCATGGTTGAGTGCTAAGGCTTATTTACAAACACACGTGATCCACCTTTGATGTACAAACTAACCCAATAAATACATAATTAAACTTATATCACCAAATCATAGTAATTAATATACATCTCACCTTAAGATTTGAAAAAGTCATTTTCTTCCATTCAAATTATAAGAGGGCAAGAGATCCTATTTTCACTAATTAATTTATACCTTAATTCTAGTAAATTAATGTGATTTGACGTTAGTAAATTTTCACCGTAGAAAAATTTCAAGTACAAAAGATAATAGGGCCAGTCAGTTAGTTCATAAAAAAGTCATGTTTCATGAAATTTAAAACATGGGGAGATTTGTGCAATTTTTAGAACTACAGGTAAATATCTGTAATTGAGTAAACAGTTTATGCACACTAAATATTATACTATCCTCCTTGTTTTTCGGCATTAAAAGAGCGCTATATTTTCGGACCTTTCCTTTGAACCCATTAATTGCAGAATCTGATTAATATCTTAGTATTTTAACATCATAATAGAAATTCTGTCTTCTTTTTAAATTTATCTTAACAATTCATTTTTCCTCCAACTTTAGATTATAGATATGTTTTTAGTCGTCTCTCTACTCTCAAGCATGTTTTTTTGCCTTTAAATTATCAAATCAATTTTTGTTTTACCCCGAATTTGGATAATAAGTTAAATTTGTAAATGAGATATATGATATGTGGCGACTTTAATCTATTCTTTAATGAACAAAAAGATGTACGTGTGTATTTTGCTTATAAAAGCGATTTAAAATGTATAAATAATGGTTGGGTAAAGATGTTGAGATTTATATATTTAAGCTAAGATTATATATATTTCAATGTTGAATGAAATGATTCAATGAATTATTTAAATAAGCGGGACCAAAAATGAAATCAAAGCGAGAAAGAATTTCATTTCGATCTGGTGCCTAACCCTCAAAAGTATGAATCCTATTTATATTATGATTTTGATTTTTAGATAAAGAAACCTAATATGGATAAGGTTTTCGGTATGATGTATGAATAATCGATTATCCCATTTCCACACGTCACGATTAGAATGGCCGAAGAAAAACGGCCTAATTCACCTATGTTTACCGACAAACGGCCACGACATAATTATGAAGTGATTTTTTTAACCAAAAATCAAGCGCTAGTAACGGACAAACGCTAACCGGTTTTTACCGTATACAATTTTATGTAACTTTTCCTAAATTCTAATATTTTAATTTTCAACTAATTTCTTTCTTTGTATTCAAATGATGTCATTCTTATTCCAAATTATGATTTTGAAGGGAAATTTTCGGTATGATGTATGTTATTAGATTCACCTATATAACATAATTATGAAGTGATTTTTTTTAATTAAATAGTAACAAAAATTATTACTAGTTAATAACTATCAACATAATATAAGAAGCAGAAAAGATGCTTTAAAATAAAAAAGAAATGTTGTTTCACCAATAACTTAGTTAGTGGCAATTAAAACTCAAATCTATTTGCCAAAAATGAAACTAAATGAGGTAGGGGAAACTCAAATAATTAATGCATGCAATATTAAAATATTATTTATTTAAAAGGGCGGTAGATTATAGGAAATTCATAAAGAACTTTTCTAATCATACTTTAAATGAGTCCGTATATAATTTAAAGCACTTAAGGTGAAGAAGAAGGAATTGAAGTATCATAATAAGAAAGCAAAATTAACATAGAGAGGGACTTGAGTATTGAAAAGGAAAAACTACTTTGCTTAAGCTAGGAGTGAAATATTTATTGAACTACTTTTGGTTAAGCGAGAAGGAGTGAAATATTTATTGAACTACTTTGGAGAAAATGAAAAAACAATTTTCACCCTATTAAGTGGTGGGTCATTCTTAACCGTTGGATTAACGGAAAAAAGAAGATAATATGACCATGTTGGACAATTTTTGCCATACAATAGTCCACCTCACCAAATTCTACTAATACTGGATTTTCTAGTGCTTGTGGGTTGTTTTTATTCATTGGATGAATTTTTTTATTTTGTATTGTGGTCCCTATGTGATTTTAGATTGGCTTTTTTACTTTTTGTACTTCATCATTTGTAGCCTTTTCATGGGGCGATATACATAGGTGTTTCCCCTGCTATAGATCAATCAGCGTAATTTTTCTATAGATTATTTAGGAAGAGCACAAAGGTGCTTATATTTTGGTCCAATTTACAAAAAAAATTAATTCCCACTAAGAAAAGGTTAAAGATAATAAGCCGATCAATAGGACATAGGTAGGCTTGCAATTTATAAAACATGAACAGACAAAAACTCACATCAATTTAGTAAAAGCATAATATATAAGTAGGTTTTCTTTATAGAAGGAATGCTGACGATTTTCATCTAATGACTAGAATATTAAAAAGCTTTTTCACCCTCACTACTGGAAAATAGGCTTATGGCACGCCGAAAACCGTTGCTATAGACGATAGAGCACCGTTGCTATATATCTATAGCAACGGTTTATCATGCATTCCATCTGCTCGCGTGCCCATATATCTATGGCAACGGTTTGTGCAACGGTTGGCGAAACCCGTTGCTATATCATTATCTCAAGAACGGTTGTTCCTTTTTACGATGCAACGAGTTTTTGTGTGTATATGGAACGGTTTCTAACCGTCCCCATGACCTTTAAGCAACGACTTTTGAGGCTATTGCAACGGTTTCGTAGAGGTTATTATTTTGACCTTTTACTTTATTGCAACGGTTTTTGTCTAATGCAACGGTCTTTTTATTTGTTATTTGGAACGACTATTGCCATGGTTTGTCCGAAATAGTAGCCCTGGTTATAAATTGATATATATATATATATATTTACATATAAATAAATAAAATACATTACAAATTACATAAACCGTAAAAACACAATTTTTCATAATCCAAAATATCCAACATTCCTAATCCAACATATATACCCGTAAAAGCAAAATGTTCAACCCAAAATGCATAATTAAGTTTTACATTTCAAGATTTAGGATAAGTTTCAAAATGTTCGATAGCAAAAAGATTCTTAGAACATGTAGAAATCTTCATAAAAGATCTTCTCAAGTAAGATCAATGTCTTCATTTGTCTCCGTCCCTTTCTTTTTCGACACCTACAAAAGAGAATAAATAATGTCACGCTCTTCAAATGCACGCGCACATAATACAAAGAATAAATAATGTCACTGCCTTCATATTGTAAGTTTTGTCATCACCAAGGGCATGAAGAAAATAGCTGCAGATTGATGTTGAAAAAGAGAGGTTTTCAACAAGGTGATATTGAGCAGTTGCATGGGGACAAATTTGAAGGTGATTTACGTCAATTTTTGAATATAAAAAAGAATAAAGATGTTGATGGTTGTGCTAACAAACACTGGGAAGGCTCATGGTGCAAATGGTATAGCAGAGACAAGGTTGTGGAAAATATAGACGACCGAAGAACAATTTGTTGGAAAAGCAATTAATCTGCTAATAGCAAAAGGCAAAAACGGATGGCTTTACAAACAACGAGAAACTAGAGGAAAAGATGCGGCAAAAATGTTCTTTGCGGTAATTTTTGATGTTGTGCAAACTAAAACAAGTTTGCGGTACTAAAGGAGGGTGAGGATGAGGCATCGGTAGTAGAAATTGGCGATGATGCTACCGGTAGGTGACGGTGGTTGTAGAAGATTACGATGCTTATGTGTAAAAGGTAGAGGTATCAGGAAACCAGTTGGTGGAAATTCATAAGGGTACGATTGGTACAAATACTGCTCGAAATACTCAGCAACTGTTGGTTAATGCACCAGTTCATTCAGTTGCACAAAAGGTAGCAGATGGCTCAATATTGCCTGTAGTGGCAAAACCACTGAATGAGAATTCTGATAAGCAACACGAGTGCGACAGCGAGGCTCGAAAAGAATGCGAGCGGTGATAATATTGGTAAGACTAAGCGGTGGGTTGAAGCCTCTTTTTCAAGTCCAAAGGTGCGAGAAGGCCACTATGAATAAGGCTTGGTTGTAGAACACAGTGCATCAAGCTCAATCGGTGCTAAGGTGCAAGGTTTGGTTGATGAAAACGATCCAAACAATGCACGAATTCAAGTTAATTCTCCGGTGAAATTCGGTCACAAACAATAGCAAAGTGCATCAAAAATAAATGATATGGCCTCAAAAAATAAAAGACTTTGTCTCAAGGCAAAGTCCCTCTCCGGCATAACTTCCTTAAGGAAAACTAAAGTTATGCGGAGGGGGCATAACTTTCCTCAAGGCATAATTTAGTTTTGCCTTATTGGGCAAAACTTTTCCTTAAGGAATTATGCCTTATGGGGCGAACTTTTAATTAAGGTATAACCAAAAGTATGCCTTAACTAAAAGTGTGCCTTGAAAAGTTAAAAAAAAAAAAAAAAAAAAGTCTCGAGGCAAAGTCCGCCTCCCAAGATAACTTCCTTAAGGAAAAACTAAAGTTATGCGGAGGGGCATAACTTTTCCTCCACCCTAGTAATAATCGATTTGAATATGCATCTTTGTCCCTTAAATTTGGAAGGAACTCCAAATCTACTTGAATAATATTGCACTTACCCTTTAAGATCTATAATTATATTAAGTATCATCAAGGAAGTCAAATGTTTATTTCAAGAACAAAAATGCAGATTCAGGAATCGATCGGATATGCCGCAAAGGAAATAAAAGGAGTTCACTATACAAGCCAAGGATAGTCTATATGTTCCACATAGAGTGAAAGCACAAGCAAATAACACGTGATCTACTTTTATATAATTAAGCTACTACTACGGCATTCCAATTATTCAAGGGCTATTACGTTAATGGAAAAACTATTTGGGATTGGCCGGTCCACATCACAAGTAGAAAAATAGATGATTTTTACCTTCTATTTCATTTCAATAGAAATAGCAACCGCTACAAATAGCAAGGCCCTTCTCCGAAGTTTTGTCTTGTCCGAGGCATGCTTCCTTGTCTACCAACCATGGAAAACAAGCACCGAAAATGAACTTGTGTTTTCAGATTCGACTCCATGGCTACTTCCCAAGGTTGCATTTGGAAGACATTAATCAAGCATGTAGTGTGTCCAAATTCCATCAAACTTCAAAATCCCGATATCAATTTACTTGAGTTAAATTTGACTAGCTTTCATCTCAAGGCAAAGTCGCCCTCCGCATAACTTCCTTAAGGAAAAACTAAAGTTATGCCGGAGGGGGCATAACTTTTCCTCAAGGCATAATTTAGTTTTGCCTTATTGGGCAAAACTTTTCCTTAAGGAATTATGCCTTATGGGGCGGACTTTTTTAATTAAGGTATAACCAAAAGTATGCCTTAACTAAAAGTGTGCCTTGAAAAAGTTAAAAAAAAAAAAAAAAAAGTCTCAAGGCAAAGTCGCCCTCCGCATAACTTCCTTAAGGAAAAACTAAAGTTATGCCGGAGGGGGCATAACTTTTCCTCCACCCTAGTAATAATCGGATGACCGAATCGCATCTTTGTCCCTTAAATTTGGAAGGAACTCCAAATCTACTTGAATAATATTGCACTTACCCTTTAAGATCTATAATTATATTAAGTATCATCAAGGAAGTCAAATGTTTATTTCAAGAACAAAATGCAGATTCGATGAATCGATTCGGATATGCCGCAAAGGAAATAAAAGGAGTTCACTATACAAGCCAAGGATAGTGACTATATGTTCCACATAGAGTGAAAGCACAAGCAAATAACACGTGATCTACTTTTATATAATTAAGCTACTACTACGGCATTCCAATTATTCAAGGGCTATTACGTTAATGGAAAAACTATTTGGGATTGGCCGGTCACATCACAAGAGAAAAATAGATGATTTTTACCTTCTATTTCATTTCAATAGAAATAGCAATGGCTACAAATAGCAAGGCCCCTTCTACCAAGTTTGTCTTGTCCGAGGCATGCTTCCTTGTCTACCAACCATGGAAAACAAGCAACGAAAATGAACTTGTGTTTTCAGATTCGACTCCATGGCTACTTCCCAAGGTTGCATTTGGAAGACATTAATCGGCATGTAGTGTGTCCAAATTCCATCAAACTTCAAAATCGATATCAATTTACTTGAGTTAAATTTGACTAGCTTTCATCTCAAGGCAAAGTACGCCCCTCCGGCATAACTTCCTTAAGGAAAACTAAAGTTATGCCGGAGGGGGCATAACTTTTCCTCAAGGCATAATTTAGTTTTGCCTTATTGGGCAAAACTTTTCCTTAAGGAATTATGCCTTATGGGGCATACTTTTAATTAAGGTATAACCAAAAGTATGCCTTAACTAAAAGTGTGCCTTGAAAATTTAAAAAAAAAAAAAAAAAAAGTCTCAAGGCAAAGTCTGCCCCTCGGCATAACTTCCTTAAGGAAAACTAAAGTTATGCGGAGGGGCATAACTTTTCCTCCACCCTAGTAATAATCGATCGAATCGCATCTTTGTCCCTTAAATTTGGAAGGAACTCCAAATCTACTTGAATAATATTGCACTTACCCTTTAAGATCTATAATTATATTAAGTATCATCAAGGAAGTCAAATGTTTATTTCAAGAACAAAAATGCGATTCGGTAAGAATTGATTCGGATATGCCGCAAAGGAAGTTCATTTTCAGTTGCTTGTTTTCCATGGTTGGTAGACAAGGAAGCATGCCTCAAAAATAAAAGACTTTGTCTCAAGGCAAAGTCTGCCCTCTCCGGCATAACTTCCTTAAGGAAAAACTAAAGTTATGCCGGAGGGGGCATAACTTTTCCTCAAGGCATAATTTAGTTTTGCCTTATTGGGCAAAACTTTTCCTTAAGGAATTATGCCTTATGGGGCGTACTTTTAATTAAGGTATAACCAAAAGTATGCCTTAACTAAAAGTGTGCCTTGAAAAGTTAAAAAAAAAAAAAAAAAAAGTCTCAAGGCAAAGTCGCCCCCCAAGATAACTTCCTTAAGGAAAAACTAAAGTTATGCCGGAGGGGCATAACTTTTCCTCAAGGCATAATTTAGTTTTGCCTTATGGGGCAAAATTTTTATCATTTACCAAACGGGAAGGGAAAGCCGAAAGCTGAATCAAAACTTAGGGCTACCATCCTTAAATTCCAATTTTAATCGATTTTAGAGTATTTATAAACAAGCTTTTCATTATAGCGAAAATGCTTTTTTAGTCAAAAGTCGAGTGCATTCTAGTGATCCACAGCCTCTCTCAAATTCACAAAATTAATTCCTCATAATTCAAGCATGCCTAGCCATATAGGGCCTCCATCTATATTTCCTCATCCCATAAATGAGAACTAGCTAAAAAGTCGAAGGTTATTGGAAAACGAACTTGCCAACGAAAACTAAGAAGATGAAAATGGGACTTTAAATAACAACCGAGTATAAAATTCAATTACCAACGAAACCAATATAAAATTCAATATCAAACGAATTGTAAGAGCTACAAAATATTATTGAAATTACCTTTCGATGAGCAACGAATTGAGGCGTTTGAGAGTTGACAATGCTTCAAGCTTTCACCATGGACAACGAGTTTAGAACAAGAATAAACAAACACAAATGAGAAGCAAAAGAAAGGAAATTCCAAGAGCAAAGAAAACCTAATTTCGTTAGATTCTTGAGAGAAATAATCGTGTCTCACAAGCTCATTTTATACAACAAAATCGAACAATCCAACATTAGACACGGAAAGATTAACTTTGAAAACGTAAAGCTCACACCTTTCCGCTAGATATTTACTAAATCGAAGTAATTCCACCCAATTCTTACAACAACAAAATAAGCAAGCAGATATTGTAAAAATATTGAGACAAAAAAAAAAGGAATATCAAGAAATCAGAGCCCATACTTATTCAAAAAAAAAAAAAAAAATCAAAACCCATACCACAAATGATTTTATTTTAGAATTGGAAGAACATGCAAAATAAATCCAAAAAAAGAGATGAGAGAATAGAGAAGATAACTTGGAATTGAGTAACGGCTACGAGATTCGAAGAGAGCATTGATAATTAGGGTGCAAAGTGAAGTAGAAATTTGTAGAGAGAGAGAAGAGTGAGGTGGGTGATGAATTTAGAGAGAGAGAGAGAGTTCGGTGTTTAATTTGGTTCAATACGTATTTTACGATTTTTGGCTAAAAGGAAAAATAATGTGGTCTCTCTATTAGGCGGGCTACGGTGAAAATAAGGAAAATTTGGGAGGGAATTTAAAACCGTTGCAATAGAAACAAAACAAGTTGCCATATTACAACTATTGCAACGGTTAAAGAAAATCGTCCCATTAGGGACATGTATGGTGACGGTTTAGATACAATTGCAACGGTTTAGACGCTAAAGTGTAGCTATAGCATTACTGTCCTTTGTGCAACGGGTATAACCGTTGCAGTAGATTTCTGACAACGGTTGTATAACCGTTGCAGAGTGAAAACGTTGCCATAGCCCTAATTTCCAGTAGTGGGCCTGCATAATATATACAGATTATTGCAAATTTTTGTATCACAATGATATCTAGATTCACCACGATTAATGCACAAACTTCTAGCTTTCACAATATCATATTTGTTGTACGTATGAAATTTCCACATTGACCTTCACCTAACAACTATGTTTTACATATATAACCGCTCAATATAAATATTAAAAGGTATATATATATATATATATATATATATATATATATATATATATATATATATAAGAGTATGACCAGAAGTAATAGGAATATCAATAATATCTTTCTGTATTTCGTGTACGTAGAGAAATAATCAATAAGATTTAATTATGTTATTAAACTTTTTTGTAGTTCAAATATTCAAGCACCAATTATAGACATATGGACATCTTAAGAGAATTAAAAATTAACGAGAATTTTAGCAGCTTTTTAGATAGTGGTTATGAATAATTAATGCAAAATTTTCAAGCAATCCATGCAATAAACACAAACTATCTTATTGTTAATATCTAAATATACATTATTAATTTGTGTTGGAAAGTTAGTTGATTAATTGAAGAGATTATCTTGGAGCAATTAACCCGAAGAAATATATAGTTCTTTAAAATTATAATACATACCTAGATATTTTGTTTTTCTATTTTCCACGGTGTCCGCAACCTTGCTTTGGGTTCAACTAATAGGATTCTGCACTGCGTAAGATTCAATAAAGGCAAAAACGTTCCATATTAGAACTTGTTTTCATTCCCAGAGCTTGAATTCCTGACTCCTGGTTAAGGTTGGAGGATTAGTAAAAAATTATTACATTATTAGTATATATAACTTAAATCCTATAAAGATAAATATAAGTTCGGTCAACCATTAATGATCAGTTGTTAATAAGGAAAAATTTCTATTGATCAATTCTGCCGGAGCTACGTTCAGAACATATCTTAGGAAAAGTTGGAGGATCATATTCATCGCACCACAACTTTTAATAGTACATATATATTTGTCACATGTAAACATAACCTGTCTAGTTTCAATTTAGTTTAATATTCAAATAAAAATATCGGATGGAACAAAGCCTTAATCGTACTGTGATAAAATAATATTAAATATTCTTTCTCTTATTTCTATCTCAATAGGAGTACTTATTAGTTTAATTTCTATGCATTGACAATATAAAAATTATTCATACAATCAGATCATTTAAAAGGTAATCACAAATAAATTTATCTAAAAACATTTATTAGTAACCTAAAATAAATAGTAAGTAACCCGCTACAAAAAAGTAATAATAAAATAAAAATTTATTACATTATTACTAGTATGTACTACTCCTATAACTTCAATCCAATAGAGATAAAATAAAATAAATAAGGTCGGCAAATAAGGCAAGTTCTTGTACTAAAAATCATAATCCTTAGTCTTACATGGGATGATAGGAAAGATGAAAAACACACACTTTCCCTTAATTTCACTCGGTTTTAATAAACGCAAAGTAGTTTTTACACTGCATAAAAAAGGAAACTTTTGTTACAGTATCCTCCATATCTTCCTTATATATATACCCTAATATACGGACCTTATTCTACAATTCTCTATTTTTCTTCTTGATTATTTTATAGTGCTCTGTTATTGTGGCAAATTAAGAGAAAAATTAGCAATGGGGAGGAACTGCACATTGTGTGGTCGCAATGGGCATAATCACAGAACGTGCAGTGAGAAAGGCAAGTGCATCAAATTGTTTGGTGTGAAAATCAGTACTACTGCTAGTAATACTGCAATGTCTAAAAAAGATTATGGAAGAAAAATCAAGAAAGGAATTAAGTGGACAGAGGATGAACAGAGAGCATTCTTGAAAGGATTGGAGTTACATGGTAAAGGCAATTGGGCTAAAATTTGTAAAGATTTCTTGCCTAATAGAACATCAACACAAATTGCAAGTCATGCTCAGAAGTATTTCATGAGATTGGATGCTTCCAATGAGAGAAAAAATCGTAAGAAACCAAGTGTTTTCGATGTTCATCTTGAAAAAAGTATGAACCTTGAAGAAATTACACAAGACACTACTGCTAATACTGTTGTTTCTGAACATGCTATTGCTCCAGGGGAAAATAATCAAGAACGTGACAAAGAAACTCCTATTGCTGCAATTTCAACGAGTCAAGTACCAAGTTATCTTCCAAATTACATGATGAAAGTCCCAACACACAACGTTTTGCCTCTTACTTGGGTTTACATGTATCCATATGGACAATATCATCATCATAATGTTCATTATGCTTCTACATCAGCCAGTGCTACTACATTCGACAAGCCACTTTCTGGGATATCTTCTTCTTCTTCTAAGGATAATTTGGAGTTAACCTTATAGTCAAGAAGATACACAGAAGATCACTTATTCATGTTTTATTTTTAGCCAATTCGTTGATTTTTTGTATGGAGATATGTTTGTTGTGGGTTGATTTCTTAGATGGTCACTCAACTAACAGTAATCTGTTAGTTGAATGGCCATCAAAGAAATCAACACATTTTGTTGTAGTAGTTAATTTCTGATAGATGGAAATTAAACCGTATTTCTTGATTCTTTCCATGTTTTGTGTTGTCAGTTTCCACATTTACCCTATTCCATAGTTCAAGAGTTGCAATTAATTAAAATTCAAGAAGTATATTGCTTAATTAAGGTTTTCTGACATGCAGTAGTTAACTAATTTAAGTAACTAAGGCGAATAACATACACTGTCCACTAATCTGATTCTAGGGACTCATTGACCAACCCCCGCCCCCCCACCACCAACAACAAAAACAAAAACAAAAACAAAAACAAAGAGGTTAATTATCCAATAAACAAATCGGATATCTTTAAGGGAGCATAATTACCCAAATTAATCAATGTAATGCAAGGATAAATCGTGGAATACTTAGATACTAATTACGAAAGAAGTTGAGGTCTCAGAAGTCCATGGTAGGAGAAAGGGAAGGAATCAAGGAAGTAAGGATTTAGTAGAATCGACATTATATTTGTACAATTGAGGGGGGAAATATTTCTTAACACCCAATATAAAGAATTTACGTCGAAATAAAAAAATTTGACCTTAGGAGTTACAAATTAATAAAAAATGCATATCACTTAATTATAGTTACGTGAAAAGTTTATGTAATAATGCATGAGTTTAAGTTTGATGTAAACATTTTTTATTTTATTTTTATTACATAGGGGAGGGGGAAATGAGAGAGGGAATTACAAGGTGGGGAATCAAACTTCACTATCAAGGTGAAATTCAATAGCCAACCATCTGAGCTACTAAGATCCTCAATAGCCAAATTATTTGTGCCTAAAGTTCTAAAATAAAAAATAATTTGAGACAACTATTTTTAATAATCAGGACAAATAATTTGAGACGGAGGGAGTACATTAGTACTATTAACTTCAAGAGATAAATACTTAAGCTTGGAGAAAGGCAAGTTCTTGTATTGAGAATCATAATCCTTAGTCTTACATAGGAAAGGTAAAAAAGACACTTTCCTTAATTTCACCCGGTTCTAATAAACACGTAGTAGTTTTTACACTGCATGAAAAAGGAAACTTTTGTTACAGTATCCTCCGTATCTCCCCATATATATATACCATATATACAGACCATATTCTACAATACTCTGTTTCTCTGCTTGATTATCCTACAGTGGTCTGTTATTGTTCTTGATAGTATTGTGGCAAACTAAGAGAAAAATTAGCAATGGCTAGGAACTGCACATTGTGTGGTCGCAATGGGCATAATCATAGAACGTGCAGTGAGAAAGGCAAGTGCATCAAATTATTTGGTGTGAATATCAGTACTACTACTAGTAATACTGCAGTGTCTAAAAAAGATTATGGAAGAAAAATCAAGAAAGGAATTAAATGGACAGAGGATGAACAGAGAGCATTCTTGAAAGGATTGGAATTACATGGTAAAGGCAATTGGGCTAAAATTGGTAAAGATTTCTTGCCTAATAGAACATCAACACAAATTGCTAGTCATGCTCAGAAGTACTTCATGAGATTAGATGCTTCTAATGAGAGAAAAAATCGTAAGAAACCAAGTGTTTTCGACATTCATCTTGAAAAAAGTATGAATCTTGAAGAAATTTCACAAGACACTACTGCTAATACTGTTTCTGAACATGCTATTGTTCCAGTGGAAAATAATCAAGAACGTGACAACGAAACTCCTATTGCTGCATTTTCAACGAGTCAAGTACCAAATTATCTTCCCAATTACATGATGAAAGTCCCAACACACAAAGTTTTGCCTCTTACTTGGGTTTACATGTATCCATATGGACAATATCATCATCATAATGTTCATTATGCTTCTACATCAGCCAGTGCTACTACATTCGACAAGCCACTTTCTGGGGTTTCTTCTGCTTCTTCATCTAAGGATAATTTGGAGTTAAGTTTATAGTCAAGAAGATATACAGAAGACTACTTATTCATGTTTATTTTTAGCCAATTCGTTGATTTTTTGTATGGAGATATGTTTGTTGTGGGTTGATATTTCAGATGGTCACTCAACTAATTAACAATTATCTATTAGTTGAATGAGCATCTAAGAAATCAACTCATGTTGTTGTAGTAGTTAATTTCGGACAGATGAAATTTTTTTGATCAAGGATTCTATTATGGAATTAAACCGTCGTTCTCGATTCTTTCCATGTTTTGTGTTGTCGGTTTCCACATTTACCTGTATTCCATAGTTCAAGAGTTGCAATTAACTAAAATTCAAGAAGTATATTGCTTAATTAAGGTTTTCTGACACGCAGTAGTTAACTAATTTAAGTTAATATGACGAAATAACACACACTATGACTCAAACTGAAAATAAATAAATTACGAGGTTATGCAACGAGTGACATTCACTAATATGATTCTAGGGAGTCGTTGACCCCCCCGCACACATACGCAAATGAGAGGTTAATTATCCAATAAACTAATCGGATCTGTTGAAAGGGAGCATAATTATCCTAATTAGTAATAATCAATCTAAGACAAGGATAAATCGTGGAATAATTAGATACTAATTACGAAAGAAATTGAGGTCTCAGAAGTCCATGGTAGGAGAAAGCAAAGGAATTAAGGATTTAGTGAGAATCTTTATATTTGAACGACTGAAGGGGGAAATTTTTCTCAACACTCAATATAAAGAATTTACGTCGAAATAAAAAACTTAAACTTAAGGGTCGTTTCGTAGCTAGTTAGAATTATGCAGGTATTAGTTATGCTGGCATCAATTATTCCATCTTCTGCCCCGCATAAAATCATATACAAATTCCCTCATAACTTATACACGTATTAATTATGCGAGTTTCTAAATTGCAAACCAAACATCGTATTAGTCTTATACACAAATAACTTACGTCTTAACTAGACGTGGTATAACCTATACAAAAATTAATACATGAATAAGTTGTCTCTTTACTAGCTATCAAACAACCCCTAAGAGTTACAAATTAAAAAAAATGAGACTTACGATTTATTATAGTTGAGTAAAAAGTTTATGTAATAATACATGACCACCTTCATTCATAAATTCGAATTTGATGTACACACATAAAGAAGCCAAGCCTTTTCAAGGTATTAGCTCTACTTGTATACTACCATTTCTTACCTTGTCAAGGTAGTAGCTCTACTTGTAAACTACCATTTCTTTCTCAACAATTATCTAATAATGTTCTTCAGACAGGTACTCTACCACCGTCCCCATCCCCCGACCCCATCCATCCCAAAAAGAACTTCTTTCTTCACTGTTAAGGTTGAAAACTACGCTGGCAAATGTTTTTAACAGTGTTTTAACAGTGAAAAGCATAAATTAAAAAGAAAAGAAAATAAACAAGGTCCTTGAAAATTGAAGGGAAAGGAGAGAGGTGACGCACAACGCACAAATAAAAAATTAAAAAAATACTAAACATATACATGAATTTACTATGATAACCATCTGCATTAAAATAACTAATTCCAACATCCGATATACAATAACGCTGATATCAATCCAACTCCTCTAAGTTGAGATTCAGAGACCCGGCCACCTAACGTTCGAATCACTTTCACACACACACTTCACTGAAGCGCCATGGCTACCTATTAAGTGATAACCCCCCTTAGTTTGCACTGTATGACATGGTGTTATTGTATGTTGAATTGTTTGACAGAACACCGAAAGCAAAGTGGTGCATCTACCTCTGCTGCATTATTCAACAAGGTTCTGAAGTGGAGATCAATTGCTAAGTGATTTGTTATCAGTTGGAGGCTTCAACCGAGTAATAAATCCATCAATTGCACAAACTGTGAAGAGTGAAGACCAGGAGCAGTGTTATAAAAACGCGAAAAGAGAAAAACAGCCCCGAACTGTAGGGCTTTAGACACAAGGCGAAATATAAATGCGGGCTGTAACGAAGAAACACATAAACGATGAAACAATATATGAGTCTATATGTAGTTCAAGAATACGAACTACGAACACAAACAACAATTATATGGACAAAGGAATTGAAAAACTTGCAATTAAGGGTGTGTTTGGTATGGAAGATAACATTTTCCGGAAATGTTTTCCAATTTTTCCATGTTTGGTTGGTCAAAATGTTGTGGAAAACGTTTTCTCTATGGAAACAAGTTCCTTAAAATGAGGAAAATGACTTTCCTGATGGAAGAAGGGAAAACAAGTTTCGTAAATAACATTCCAAGATCATTGTCTCCTTCCCACCCACCCAATGCCCCCCAACCCCCACCCCTTGACCATCATCCCCTGCCACCCCGGAACCCCCACTCCCACCCCATCCCACTCCCACAGTGTTTTGCTAGATTACATATAAATGTTCTTGGGGTAATATTTTTTGCTTACTTACCAAACACTGGAAAATAGACAAGAAACCAACTTATTTTCCAAGAAATATCTTCTAGGAAAAGATTTTCCTTTGTACCAAACACACCCTAAGTGAAATAGTTATTGTTTAGTGCCGTCAAATTCAAGACAAAGCTCATGGCAAGGAGAGTACACACCTTGGTGTCTTGGTGCCTGCATTGGAGCACTGCCTAAGTGACGAGAACTCATCAACTTGTTTTGCACCTAGCTTCAGGGCTTAAACGTGAACCTTTGACAGCACCGACGAGTCTTTTGCTAAAACCACATAAACACAAGGCATTCAGGAACCACAGAAAAAAATAAGGAAAAATATTGAGCAACAGCTAACAAAACAGAATGGGGATTTTGATATACTTCAAGCTGACCAATGTCATGACCAAAAGTATTAACTCGTCATTGATGTGAAATAAAGCTTGTGACTGAAAGTACATCAGCTACGCCCACTAAGCACCACCTACCTCCAAAACATCTCTGCCAATGCCAACGAGGATTGCTGAATGAATTCAGCTGTAAAAGTGACAGCATAATTTTAGGGGTCTAAATTGGCCAGAAACCAATTATGCATTTATGCTTCATAGAGGCTACTTTTGCAGAAATCACAATCCAAATAAACCTTGTAATGAGTCAACAGCTCCATTAATTCATAACAGTTATCCAGCAGATTTTATCGGGTTCTACAATAACAAGGCAACAATACTAATAATGAGTCACTTGAATGTTAAACATCGTAAAAAGATTGTTGTCTTGAACTTATACATGAATTCTATAAGTACTTGAGTAGGCAGTGCACGTACTTCAGAGGCTACTTTTGCAGAAATCACAATTTAAATAAACCTTTCAAATGTGCAACTTATGTTCTTCTTTTCTCTACTTCACTAACTTCTTATTATATGGTACAAGTAATAAAATCTAGAGAATATGGAAAATGTATCTACGAACTAACCATTGGAGAAGAAGGCTGAAGGATAAGAGGCAAATGCCTAACTATCGTTTCCAGCCATTGCTCACTTCCTGACAGCTTTTCAGCTCCATCACTAGCTACTGCACAATCATGTGGCCCATAAGATGAAGCCGACGAGATTGTTTTTAATTTGACAAAGTCAGATGTAAAGGAGCTATCAAGTGATATATCACTCGAAAGATCTTCAGTTCCCTTAAATCCAGAGATTGCACGAAGATATTTATCCAAAACCTGCAGAATATTCATGTTACAGTAGCATCAAAGAACATAAGATAATTATCAAATTAAGAAATCGACCCTTATTTTGTTTTAGGTAGTACCTGTAGCTGCTAACGCTAAAAACAATACAACCAAATAACAAATTTCAACTAAAAGATTTCTGAAACAAGGATCAAAATTACACGGGCATTTTTAGATTCTAATTAACTGCACGTCCTTTTACCAATTTAAATGCAAATGGTTTCACAAAGCTTCATGCAGATTGATGCTTTCTTTTGACTATCCAAACCAGCTGTGCCTTTTCACCTTTTGCCCTTACGCTCCTACAAGTGTATAGTACATTGTTTGCTGGCTAGCGGAATGGGAAGAGAATGATCATCATATTCTTGTAACGCAACCGGAATTGCAGGAGGAAGAAACAGATGTCAGACTATATTGAGACCTAAACTTGACGAACAGCAACCAAAGGAAAAAATTATGAGGGAGTAGACCATGAAATTTTCCGAAAGAAAGCTAAGAGCATGTGCAACCTGGAATTTAAGATATGAAACTAACAAACGCCATGTTAACAAGAAAAGACAATCGGACCCTAGCAAATAGGAATTCTATTGCTGGAGCACATTAAGCAGTATTTCCTATTGCTCATCCTAACTGTCAAGGAAAGGTATAAGACCACCTGCATTGGGAGGGGTCAAGCAAGAGACTCTTCACCTTCTAAATGGAACAATAACTAGACTGGGCCAAGCAAGAGACTCTTCACATTCTAAATGGAACAATAACTAGACTTTGGACAAAAAGTTGTGCCATTCCAATGAACCTAACATTGCACCATTCTGTCCAGAAAATGTTTATGTGATATGTCAACGAAGTTTGAAAGAAAACTTTCTTGTAAGGGACAATAAGAGCTCTCTTCCAAGAAAATATATTGAGATTGCACAGATATTAGTTTTACTAAATGAGTAAAATTATCAAAAAATTATTAAGATTGCACAAACATTATCTTTTTCTACAAAGCAAAATTATTAGAAATTACAATGAATGTTAAGTATAATGCAAAATTACCATGAACCTCCGGTTCTTCCTCCCTAGGGTGCTGGTTAGAGCAGCTTCGGCAAACTCTGTATGCTAACTCTCTACTCCAGGTTACAAGGGATAAAACTGGGTGAAGGTAAAAGGTGGAGCACCTGCAAACTTTACAACATTCTGAGAAAGTTCGGGAAGGAAAAGCCAAGATCAGTGCACCATAAAACTGAGAAGCAACCTTATCCAGGTGATAGATTCTCTGTTTCCCTCCTGTTCCATCGCTGAAAAAGAGATCTTGTACCACTATGAAGATAGTCATTTAAGTTGTAGCCCACAGACCTCATTCTTTCCAAAAGATCAACAGCATGCTGTGCTTTATCTTGAGAATGGAGAAGGGACTGAAGCAATTTGTTGCAAATTCGTGGCATCAAGCGGACACCCCTCTCCACAGTATATAGGAAAACCTCGATCGCCTGATCCAAGTTTCCTTCCTCGCAAAGACTGTGAATCAACATTACACAACTTGGTGCTGAAATCATGACATGAAACTCCTCAAGTAAGGAAAAAATCTTCAAAGCCTCACCTGGCTTGCGTGCCTGACACATCCCAATCAACCAAATGTTGTAAGGTGATGAATCAAAATCTTCCAGTTTTAGGTCCATCTCAAGTAATCCTCGAACTACGTTTTCCAGATCACCTTTCTCTAGGTGTTTCTCAATTAACCCTAATACTTTGCCATCTCGAACAGCTTGGTTTCTCAAATACTTCAACCAAAGGCTAAATGCAATAGAGATTTGTCCCCTCCTGCAGGACCAAGT
The DNA here is from genome assembly GCF_029784015.1 of Lycium ferocissimum. Classification (NCBI taxonomy): domain Eukaryota; kingdom Viridiplantae; phylum Streptophyta; class Magnoliopsida; order Solanales; family Solanaceae; genus Lycium; species Lycium ferocissimum. The sequence continues at coordinate 47,738,192 of NC_081351.1, forward strand.
CATAAGGGATTTGTAGACCTCTGCCTTCGGCATGCACCCATTCTTGCTCATTTGGTCAAGGAGTTTAAAAGCTTCCTCTTCCCGGTCAACCCTTTGGAGACCGTCTATAAGTGTCCCATAAGTAATTGAATCGGGGAAATGCCCCTTGACTTGAAGCTCTTCAAAAAGCTTAAAAGCACCATTGATTTTTCCCGATTTGCATAGTCCATTGATCAAAATATTATATGTAACTATATTTGGTACAACTCCACAATCAGCCAACTGCATAAGAAGCTTGTAAGCTTTAAGAATCTTACCTGATTCACACAATTTCTCAACCATTTTTTGCAGGCTTGCACTGTCAAGGACTCGATCAGCACCTTGAGACAGACGAAGAAACAATGAAGGGTTTTTACCTATCTCCATTTTGTAAAACATTAGGTGAGCCTCCTCAAGCTCACCAGCCTTACAAAGTCCATCAATGAGAGTATTGAAAGTTACAACGGAAGGAAAGCATCCTAGCTTCTCCATCTCATTGAAAATATGCCTAGCCTCCTCCACGAGGCCATTTCTGCACATACCACAAATAAGAATAGAGTAAGTACACGTGTCCGGAAAACAATCATTTTCTGATATTTCTAGCTGAAGTGACCGAGCTTGGTCTAAGAGTCCCATATCACAAAATCCCTTTATTAGAGTATTATAACACTGAGTATCCGGTTGCACACCTCTCCCTGTCATATCTCTTAACAAACTCAATGCCTCTTTCACCCTACCTTCTCCAGATAAACCCCGAATCATAGTCGTGTACAACACAACATCAGGAACGGTATTATTCTCGAACAATTTCTTAAAAACAGATTGTGCTTCATCAATTCTCTTAGTTCTAACAAAACCATCAATCAGACACGTATATCCCTTTATATCCACTAAATAACCTTCATTTTCAAAAGACCTAAGAAGTGCTTGTGCTTCATCAATCCTCCCTAATTTACAAAATCCATTAAGCAAAGCATTATAAGTAACGAAATCCGGCAAACATCCTCTACTCTTCATCACATTAAGCAACCTATGAGCATCATCAGTTCTCTTAGCCTGACATAACCCCGATAAAATAACCGTATACGTAATCTTACTAGGCAATACACCTCTTTCACACATTTCATCAAACAGTTTAAGTGCATCATGAGTTCTTCCACTCTTACACAGCCCATCAATCAAAATACTAAAAGTCGAACAATTAGGCATCGAATTCACCTTCAACATCACATTATACACAGCTAAAGCTAACAAAATCGAGTCTTTTCGAACCGTAATATGAAGTATCATATTGTAAGTAAATAAATTAGGTTTACAATCAAAATCTTTCATTTTACCAAATGCTTCAACAGCTTTTTCTGCTTTATTTACCTTCCAATAACCCCAAATCAATGCTGCAAAAGCATCAGAAGAAATGGGTATTCCATCAATATTAAGTTTATCGAACACATTCCAATATAAATCAAAACCACCATCTTTTAAAAGCATATCAATGATTAAATTTTGAGAAACCCAACTACGAAATCTCCTTCTTTTTGCAGCCCAAATGAAAAAACGAAAACCCAATTCAGGGTTCTTTTGTTGTTGTAGTTCAAGAATTGAAGATATAGTATTGGGACATAAGAAATGAACTAGTTTATCTAGTGCTGGTTCAAGTGGATCCACTTTTTGGATAATGTTGATGACTTCATTGGATATTGAGATTTCCTTAGAGGTAGTGAGTGATTTGGAAGAGAATGAACGAAAGATTTGAGAATGTAGGAGTCTCATGGCTTGGATAAAGAGGTAATAATGCTGAATTTCAGGTTACTAAGTGGGGAAATCATTGTTGGGCCATGAGGAAGGAGATTTTGAAGCAATGTTTATTGTTTGGGTTAATTCAGAGATTTTGTGAGGGTGGCCGGGAGTGGCACTAAGGTGGCGGCGTGGTTATTAGGATTCCGAGTCCAAATGGCAACTATGTCCCTCAGGTTTAGAAACTATAATTTAAATCCCTCTCCACCTTTGGAAATGCTAATGCATAAGACTTTTGTCTAGACACTGAGATAATAAACGTTTGACCAAAATGCCAACTACACACCTAACCTTCGCGACCTATTACCCCCCGGTATTAAAATGCCCCTTTTTTGCCGATGTGGACAAGAGCGTGAATACACCGTTTATGGCGCGTTATAGCCTTTAAAAAAAAATATGTGACGTGTTTTGAGCGCCAACCGGATCGCCACGTAGATGCCATGTAGATTAATTTGAATCCCTCCATTTTTACACCCAAATACTTCATCTTCTTCTTCACCCATTTAATACCCATCTCCATTTTTTTGTGACACTCCATAACTTCAACCACTCCAATCGTTATACCTCTAAAATCAACACCTTAATCGCTCCAATCGTTGGAAAGAGGTTGGTTAGCTAGGGTTTATTTCTCATTTATTTCTCTTTAAATTTTCGTTCATGTGAAATTTATTGTTTTAAATTTCTTGAGTGATTCTTGCTCATATTTAGTCATTTTTCATTTCTTAGGGTTTGTTATGGAAAAAATTGACCTTGGTCGATTGTGTATGGACGAGAGTGATCCTATGCTTAGAACCGTGGTCCAATGTCAACACGGGAATTTGTTCCTTCTTGGTCTAAAAACAACCCGGGAAGAAGATACTTCGGTCTTGTCCCTATTATGGTGTATGGTCTTGCTCCCATTTTTTGATTTATTGAAAAATTAAATTTGTAAAATTATGCTCGTTTTGCTATTTTTCGTGCTCAAAATTTGAAGTTGATCCAAGATCAAAATTTATCCTCCCAAAATTGGTTAACAAAATTAGAGATTTAAGGAATTGGTGCAATATCGGAGTTTGAAGACGGAATTGGACGAGATCACTACTAACGATAATAATTCGGTTAGTGTTACGGGTTTGGTCGAGGTTGATGGACCGTTAAGACACAAAAGGAAGACTAAAGGGTAGGTTCCATAGGAATTTCATTTTTTGTTTTGTTGTTTGTGTTGTTGTTGTGTTCATAAGTTTTGTATGGCAATTCAAACAATGGAAAAATCAAATTGCCATAGATAGTGGTAGTGGTGGTAGTGTCACATGTTATGTTTTGTTTGCCTTTTGTTATGGCAAATTTTCTAACATATACATCTATTTTATCATGTATGAATGAAGAAGTTTGATGTTAAGGTGTTTGGAAGTATTTATCGAAATTAAAATTAAAATCAAAATCACATCCACATAACATTAATCATTGTCTTAATCAAAATAGTAGCATACATGGACATGTTAAACATAGACAATTGAATAATGAGATCTACTAATCAATATTTATGATCTCTATCTCTTTTTTAAATACATGAAATCCTATGCCATCTCCACACTCACATTTACACACCCAAATCTCTAGTGTGTCCCCTTTTCAAACCTTTTGAATCTATAAATGCCTTCCACCCTTGGCATAAACGAGCTTTTTTCCCAATTTAACGTATTGAACGGTGTCATCTTGATACTTTAACACGTGCGCGTTGTTGTCGTTGGAAAATGTCATGATGTTCATGTGGAAGTATCTTCAATGAACAAAAAAGAAAGTTTACATCGTCGGTTTTCACGTAAATCAAATAATAATAACAAATATAAAAAAACTTACAAAATCATCTGTTGCACGTAAGAACGGGTTAACTTTTTCACAAAGAAAGCTAGCATCTTCTTTTGGTATGATGTAGATGTTATATGTTGTTGTGTTTGTTGTGCTCACGTCGGTGCACTAGTTGTTGTGTTTGTTGTGCTTGCCATCGGTCGCACGTTGATGTTGTTGTTGTAGTTTTGGTGAATGTGTGATATGTGTGTGTGTGTTGTGTTATATTGGTTTCAACATTTTTTGCACGGATTGCCCTTCGTTTGGGGTGGTCTTTAAATTTTGCCACTCAAATTTGTGGTCTTTAAATTTGCCCTTCATATTTGTGGTCTTTAAATTTTGCCCTTTTTGGAAAGATGAGCGAATACATGAAATTTCGGGTTCGAACCCCCGCTCAAGCATAAAATAAAAAAATAATTTCGCAAGGCAGACTAGGGGAGTGTGATCCAAAGCATACAATCTTTAAGAAAAAAGTTAAAGTTATGCCGGATAAAGCATAATAAAAAATTAAGTTAAAAATGCCGCGTATTTTAGTTAAACATAACTACGGAGGGGCATATAAAATTTAAACTTTGCCTTATAAGGCAAACTTTTTTTTGGTCGAAAGTCTATTTTATTCCATCCAAAAAACTTGTAAAGACAAAGTTGAAGTTCGACCTTGTCGTACATGGTAAAATTCCTACTCACTAACTTGTATAAGTCAAACTAGGAGCAACTATTACAATGCGGTTTTTAATCAACTACACTTAGCTAGGGATAGCAATTCAGAAGAGCTCTCTCGCCATTTGAAATTGTTCCCTTGGATGTGAATATGTTGTGCTAATGCAGTCTATGAAGAAACCGAGTATTTTGAAATGTAGTTCCTTTCTCTCCAAACCAATGCCACTAGCATACCAAAAAAAAAATGGAGTAGCGGTGGCAAATTTGTCTATGGTGAGATCATGTGATTTCATCTTGCCGCCCCTATTCTTCTAGTGTCTACCAACAATCCTGTACCACAATCCTTTTGTGATGAGCATTCAAAATAAAGATTGTCCCCACTAGAAGATGGGAAAATATTTCAAGAATTGCCATAAAATTCACCAAAGTGTGAATTTGTATCCGGGATGGACATTTGGTTGTAGCATAATACTTTTCCATGTAACTTTGGTATATATGCAAAGGCAAAGTTTGCCCATAAGGCATAACATCGCATAAGTTTTGGTAAATACGGGGGCATACTTTAATGGGCAAACTTATATGGGATCCGGGATAAACTTATGAAGGAATTATCAAAGTTTGAACGCATACTTATGTCAAGTCCGCCCATAAGTCATAATCTGTCCGCATAACTTTGCTAATATTGAGCGAAATTTAAACTTTGCCTTGCGAATTTTTTTTTTTAAAATTTTGACTCGTGTGGGGTTTGAACCCGAAACCTATGGGATTTAGCGAAGGGCAAAATTTAAAGATTTCAAATATGAAGAGGGCAAAATTTAAAGACCACCCGAAAAAAGGCAATTTCGCGACCGTCCCGGTTTCAACCGAACTATTTAACGGTCTTTGTTGGATTTAGTGCCATTTAATGGTCCTCGACCATGTCGTATTTAGTGCCTTTAATCGTCTTTGTTGACCATATTAAATTCATGCCCTTTGTACACGTTTAACCTAAGCCGAAATGGAATTGGAACACGTTAAACGGCTATGTGCATCGAAGTGTTGTTTTGATTAAACGAACAAGACAAAATACTAAAATGTTGTTTTGATTAAACGAACAAGACAAAATACTAATATGTTGTTTTGATTAAACGAACAAGACAAAATACTAAAATGTCAATCCATAAATGTGTACATTGGCAGGACATTTTCATCATAATTATATTTTCCATTCATTTGACTGCAGGAATGTGTGCTTTCTTGGGTTTGCTGATTTACCTCTACCTTTTGTCATTTTCTGTATCTCTTGTAGTTTCTGGTTGTGATTGCTTCTTCAATTTCCCTTACTATTGTAGCCAATGTCACCTGCTGGTAACCGCCGATCCGGTCACCTTGCTTTACTAGTTGACACAATTTAATGCAGGCTGTTCACGCAAATTATACCAAGGAGTTAGTAATGGAAACAACACATAAAATAACACTTAGTTGGAAACAACACATAAAAGAACATCAACAATAATAGGCACTCACATTAACCCATTTTCTGTGAAAACACCCATTCCCATTACTCTAGGCCTTTTATATGGTGAAGTGCCACTTCCTCTTCCTCTTTTTAACATGAAACAGATTATTCCTACCGCTTCGGCGCTTTCCCTAGGTTTCCTCTCTCGCCTCTTTTCAACAGTACTAGTTTTGTTGGTGGTTTCTTTGGTCTCCCATGACCTTGCTTGAAGATGGTGGTTGTGATGGCTCCGTCCAAGTCTTTTTTTGACAAAGTCATGGCCATTCCGGCTTGGCAACTTTGGAATTTCGCTCCTTCCTTTTCCGGGGTCTTTTGAGGCTTATGCTTTTTTAAAACTCGAAGAATATGCTCATATGTTTAGCTTAAGTAAGTCTTTGCTATAGCAATGGTCAATGTAGCCAAGTGGATCATACCTTTTGCACGTGGGATGCCTTTTTTTAGCCGCCACACCCTACAAATATCGCACCGATATTCATGTAGAAATATCCAAATGCTATATCCTTTGTGTGTTGATATAGTCCTTCCCTAATTTGAACTCCATTAAACTCAATGTTACATTGCATTGAAAGTGTAGCATTTTCCTCTAACACCTTCGTTGGAGAGTAGTTACATTTTCAAGTTGTTTACAAACTCCCTTAATGTTCCAATCCTTGCCATCATTTTCACCCAAAGCATTGTTATTATAAGCCAATAAACAAACAAGATATATATTACAGTTTGTCAAAACAGAGCAACAAGAAGGTTAGCGGGTGATCAAGCATTAAAACACTCATATTGTTATTTAGAATCTACTTTTACATTAGTGTTGAAGTAGACCTTACACCAATAATTTATGTTGTAATACATCGCCTTGTCCATCATTTTCTGGCAATCATGCTCAATATTCCTTAGTTGAGACTAAAGGTGCTTTTGGCAATTCTATATCAGCCCTCTATTTTGTAGTTAGCTAAGATGTGCCTAGCACACTTTCTCGTGTTCAACAACAGTAAAAGATCTGAATAGCAACAAATAGTCGAAATAATTAGTATAGATGAAAACACATGACTTTTCATGAAAAAAAATTGCAACAAATCTCTGCATATCCGTTATCAATGTTAAACGTGTCCCATCTCCAAGTGCCAAATCTTCCTTCAAAATTCGATAAACCAAGTCCAAGTGCTCTTGTTTTCATACTCCAAAACATGCCAGAGGCAACATTTGGTTATTACCATCTTTACACACAGCCTACCAACAATCATCTTCACAAAAACCCTTTCGTAAAACAACCATCTGATAGATAAGAAATGCTTTCTTCAAAGCATGTATAAAAAGCTGAAAAAATGTGCCTACTATCATTTGGTTACAAGTTTAACTACACAAGTGGAAAGGATTAGTCCTTAACAATTCATCCCCGTAGTCAAGGATTTTTCCAAACCCGAACGTGATCTCCCATGATTTCTTTCGCATTTTTTGCTCTTGCTCTTCTAAATGGTCTTACCAAAGAAGATTAAACTTTGTCCTAATTAGCTCTTGCAACCGAACAACTTTAATGTTTGGCTCGACTTATTCTCTTTCTATAAGTCTCGACAATAAACTTGGCATTACACAAGTAGTTTCGCTACTTTGGAGGCAAGTATGCTTTGGAATGTAAGTTTTAATTTGGAAATCATCCGTGGTTTTATCAAGCCTGCATACAATAACGTGGACAACCATCCTTGCACCTCACCCTAACCCTTGTAGGCTCATTCACCCACTTTTCTACTTTAACCCTTTTCCTAACAAGATATTTTGTTTTCGCTCTCCTAAACTCATCAACATCTTTAAAGACCATACCTAATCGCCATACAACTTTCGGTGGGGTCATGAATGATTTTGTTCTTATCATTCTTCCTTCTTGTAAACCTTTGTCTTCTTGCATTTGGCATTCAATGTCCTCTTCATCATCCCAACCCTCATCCTCATCTAGCTATCATCAATAACTATCAATGTAAGGTTCATCACCTCCAACCTACCCTCAAGACTAACCTTACCTATTCTAGTTTCATCAAATCCTAGATCCAAACTTGACTCGCCGGAACCTCTTTTCAGGTTTTGCCCTCTTCACTTCTTTTTCTCTCTCGAAATTCAATCCTCCTTTCAGCCCCTCAACTCTCTTACCTCAGCCCTCATCATGCATATTCATCCTCACCTTCCCTTCTATGTCATCTACATGATTTCGGTTGAGAAATCGAACCCTCATCTAGGAAATCAATCGGACCTACATCTTTAAGATGAACCGGTGTAGAAGAGGAAGGTCCTGCCGTATTTTTAGTAGTATCGACAAGGAAAAGAGGAATGGGGTGTTGTTTCTTCAGAGCAACAAAGAGTGTGGAGGTAGGATGAAAAAATTTGAAGTAAAAGGAATGGGGTGGTGTGTTTTCGACGAGTGAAAGGTGTATAGGAGGTAGGAGGAGGTGTTTTTTCCACAAGTTTGAGAGAAAAGGACAAAGGTGCATTAGGACAATTTAAGGGCTCTTCAACAACCCTTTCATTACTACACACACGCCCTATGTCATGACCCCTTTATTAAAAGGAACAAGATTCCTCCCTATATATTCTAATAAAGGTGGGTCAACTCGCTTCATCAACTACCGTGTGCTTGACAAAAACCTCCAAAGGTCACCATCATTCAAACCCGGTCATATTTAAAATAACCTCATCACTATCAACATCTACCAAAATGCCACAATGAGGTGGCTTAATACCGAATGTGCAAGTAGTTGTGTATCCTAATTCTTTAATAAAGTCTCTCAACTCAAAAAAGACAACATCTCAACATCGACATTGAATATATGTTAACTTCCCCACCTTCATATATTGGCTCCCCATTATTTAAGTATAACACACCTCCATGGTACCATCTTAAGGAATGTACTACCTAAATACAAAATAAAAAAACAAAGAATACCAAGTAATTCAACTTAATGTCAAACGGAATCAAAAAAATGATAATAATATGCACAAGAATCGAAAACCCTAGACTACATCGTTTTTTGAAAAAAAAATCAAACAATATGCACAATATGATAATAAATGTCTCGATTACGATTAGGGAACTATGAAAATTTGTTTTTTATAGTCAGATTTCAAACAATATGCACAAAATCCTAGTATCATTTTTTGAAAGAAAAAAAAAAAAAATGTAAGGAAACTAACCTTTCCTAGATGAACAACAATGAAAAAGAACGAGAACAAAGAACGAAAATATGTACGCGAGAAAAATGAAAACAAAGATTGGGGTTGAAAATGGTGTTTATCGTGAAATTTGGGACCTAGGTTTTTGTGAATAAGAGAATTGGGGCTGATTTAATTTAGGGCTACGGGTCGGCTTTCGGGTCAAAAAATGGGTCAAATTAAATATGTGACACGTGGCCTGCGCGCGTGTGGACAAGCGCCATTTCATAATTGGGGCATTGACCGCCACATCAAGAAAAGGGGCATTTTAATACTGAAAAAAAAATATCAGGGGGGTAATAGGTCCAACGCAAAGGTTAGGTGTGTAGTTGGCATTTTGGTCAAACGTTGGGGGTATTTTGACTATTATCTCTCTAGACACTATAAAGTGGAAATGGTACTCTTGGCTTGGGTCTGGTCCGTTTAAAAATAATGAGGAGACTTATTATAGTATATTTGCACCATTTGGGTAATGATAAGGATATATATGCATCACTTAACGAGGGGTATATCTGCTCTAAATCGCAAAGTTGAGGGATATATTTACACTTTTTTTCGATAAAAAATCTACTAAATAATTATAGAAATTTATTGTACCTAGTTATTATTTTTAATAACTAGTGATCACTATAGAAATTTATAAACTTTAAATCCTAAATTCATTTCTACTTATAATATGCTGGAGTCTTTAGATTGACATTAGACAATTGTTATTGAATAATGTACGATATTTGTGTAGTGTTCCTATTTAAAATAATACAAATTAAACTTGTATGTGAGTCTGGCTCACAAGCCTCCAAGCTCATACTTGGGAGCCATTTGGACATGATTTGAAATCACGATATAAAACCAGTAAGTTGAAATCAGAATGATTTGAAGTTGAAGTTTTGTTTGGATATGCAATTTGAATTTCTTAAGTTATATATTTTCTTAGAGACATAAAACCTCATAAGTTGTGAAAAACCATCAAAACTCTCTCAATTTTTATATATCTTACCAAATGAGCAAATTATAGTTCATAAAAAAATTAATACGGTAGTAGAAGACCTTTTTAAAAAATACAACATCATTTGATCGAACTTTAGTTCAATCAAAAAGAAAGTTGAACATAAGTTGTAGTGTAATTACTCTTTAATATAATCCTTCCACATGATTAGTAAATGGCTGGTAAGAGAAAATTTGTTATAAATATACTACCAACTTGCAAATCTTTTTTAATATTTGATATAAATAATTGTTAAATATATCTATCAACTTATGAATCTTTTTTTACAAAATATAAATTTATGTGTCAAGTTTTACATTTAAAAAAATTTAAAATTATGATTGGAATCCCAATCATACCTTTTTGGAGAATTTGGAATTTAAAATCATGATATGAACCTTTTTTTTAGAAGATTAAATTGTGATATGAAGTTAAAATTTTGTACAAATTACATAAATAAACACTAATTTGAAATCAAAATATCGCATAGTCAAACGCCTACTCAATGCTTGTTTGGTAATAACAAGTGGTTTCATTAAATTTCGAGTAAAAAATTGTTTTAACAAGAAAAAATAACTAAAGGAAATATTCATTAGTTTAGCGTGTCAAGATTCTGTTTAGAAAAATGGGATGATGAAGAATACTGCAATATGATTCGACCTATTTATATCATATTTTGTATACCTTTCTCTTCATTAATGCCAATCATTTTTGCTCATGATTCTGCAACAGTATAATATTATACGTATGCAATTTACTGCAACATTATACTTCAAGTCTTCAACTGCATATTGAAATTCCAGTGAAGTGAAATCTTTTCCTTTCTGGAAAGGACAAAACCCATTGGGATATCTTGAAAGACGATTAGAACGTGAATGGAAGATAAATCTTAAGTCATAAAACACAAACTGCCCTTTTGTTGCAGCCTTGAAGTGCCGACAATGAAACAGTGCATGGTATGCTTAACATAAAAGCTACAATAATCGAAATCTTTTGAAACAAATCATTTCAAGACATATTTCCTTAAGCTTTCCAATGAAACTTCAAGTTAGTAATAATCATATGTAGAAAGAAGCGACGAGCGTCCAATATTTGGTGCTTAGCCTCACTGCACAACTAACACACATTTATACAAGTAATTGCAACTCTTCCTCGACCAAATGGATCGAGTAAGACCCCATCAAGTGACTTATGTGCTCTTCCGCATGGTACATTTTTCTACCCTCTCAAGATTCTGAATGTGATGTCCAATAGATCAGCCCGCTGAAATATGTGAAAAGGGGAAAAATTAAAGTTGAAATCCAAACCACAGTTAGCTTAAGAAGGACTAAAAAGTGCATACAAAATAACCTTCGAGAAGCAAACGCCTTCATGCAAACAATCACCATTTCCCCCATGATATCTAAGGTTCTAGAGGGCAGCAAAACCTAATAAATATTAAGCATATTACCTGATTAAGACAAACACACATTGCAGAACACCTGCGACTCCTGCCCAAGCTGAAGGACCAGATTTTCCTAGTGCATCTTGTATCAATAGGCCAACTGATGCTGCCAAAGACACAAATGATACAACATATGCAATAAATAGCCAAAGCTTCAACCTGCATTGTCAATGTTGAACCAGTTGAGCAATTTAATGTGAAAAGGGGAAGCAAATAGAATGATATATCCATAATTTTTTTATTTTTTTTTTGGTAAGTATAAATCCATAACTTTCTGATAAACTAAAAATCATAAATCTATTACAAGAAATAACAGGTGCAAGGAAGGATCAAAGATAAATGACAATACCTAACCAGTAATAACTATCATTATGCTTCAGACAGGGAAGAAAAACAGGATTTGGGAACTTCACTACATCCCAGGCCCTTTTCCCAAGAAACCTTCTCTCTCCTACTTCCTAGGAGGGTAGATCACCTTTTCCGGCAACTCTTTCAACCGGAAAATTCTTCCTTCCGTCTTCTCAACCCAAGCTATCACCTTCTGTGTTAGCTTTCAAATCTTTTCCTTCTTTTCATCTCTTTCAGTTCACAGAATCACAGCTTTTCTACATGGGGGAAGATAGGATTTATTATCATGCCGGTTTTAAATCTTATGACGTTTCTTAGTCCAGTTCTAGGTCAGAAACTTGGTTTGAATGGACTGAGCACAGCAGGAATTTAATGAGGAAAGTAACTCTAAGACTTAGAGTTGTGAAATGGCTAGTTCATGTATTTAATACAGCATCGCAGGAGGAAAGAATTCGATCAGGAGATGGAAAACAAGGGACCACTTCGCTGAATTTTTTTGCACTCTTAAATACAATGAACATTGGTTTGAAGCAACACATTCAGAAGATGCATTACAACAACAAGAGCAAGAAAAGAAGGTTTATCAAAGATGGAACTTTAGAAGTCCAACATCTCCGAAACTGCTTTGAGATTAGAAGTTTGTCGAAAAACTTATCTGCTGCACACAATAAAATGGAACATTTGCTCAAAAGGCCAGGGGATGTGAATGCCATACTGATAAAGAGTTCTATGCCAACATTTGATACGTTGAGAAAAGTGATCAGTTGAAATGAGGAAGGGGGGGAGGAGCATGGAGTTAAAGTCCTTGAGATAAAGTCTATTGTTTGGTAGTATTGTTATGGAACATCTTTTTTAACATGGCGGGTAACTCATTAGGTGCTTTCGACAAGACAACTCATAAAGGCAGGTGTAAGGTCTGTGTACATCCTACCCTCTCCAGACCCCCCTGTGGGATTACACTGGGTATGTTGTTGTTGTTGACAAGACACAACTCATCAGGCTAGAGTCTTCACCTCTTCCAAGACAACTATAGAATTGCCACTATTGCTTCCAAGAAAAATTAAACATACCATCATTAGAAGTGTTTATTTTTCTTGGAAGCAATAGTGTCAACTCAATAGTTGTCTTGGAAGAGGTGAGACTCTAGCCTCATGAGTTGTCTTGTCGCAAGTACTTAATGAGTTTCCTGCCATGTTAAAAACGATGTTCCATAACCAATTTGATTAATAGCCTGTCAGACCAAGCTTCTAAAATCAACTTATTTTGAAAAGTGCTTTTTCAAAAGTACTTTTGGTAAAAAGCAGTTTGTGTTTGGCTAATCAATTTGAAAAGCACTGCTGAGCAGCAATTAGTGTTTTGCATAACTTTTAAGAAGTGCTTCTAAGTGCATAACTTTTAAGAAGTGCTTTTCAAAAAAGCACTCTTGTGGAAAAGCTACTTTTTTAGCTTCTGAAAAACAACTTATGCTACTCCCAAAAGCACTTATTTTCTCCTAAAAGCTTGGCCAAACACCTCACATTTTTAAAATAAGCGATTTTTGGAAAAAAATAAACACTTTTGGCCTCCCAAAAGCTTGGCCAAACAGGCTATAAGCTGGCTTCCCTTCAATTTGGGAAATCAGTGTTGTTAGTAGGGAACCATGATCCATGCCCTTACATTTTTCCATATGTTTCTTTGTCCTGCTCTGCTTTCTGCAGTCTTTGTCACTATACTAATGTCATCCAAGTATGCTTTCCTTCCAACTATCATCAGATAGAAGGATGGGAATAGGTGAAATGCAATTTTATTCCTTTTGGGGGCTCAAATGTTGAGTATTAGAATTATTTTTATCACCAGCAGCACCTTTATCACCATCTTCATCTAATATTTCAGTCAGAAAGAAAATTGTGAGTCTCATATTCATTGGATTTTTTTTTTCTACTTTCTTTTTTTTGTGTGTGTTATGGAACTGATTGTGTTGTTTTTTTTTGTTGATGTAGAAGCCTAGTGGACAAAAAAGGCCACCTGTGAAGTCACCACCTAAAGCATCTTCATCATCTAACCCTATTCCTCCAGTGAAAGTTTGGTAGTATTTTTATGTTTGGCATCTACTGTTTTTTGTTAAATGGTGAAATGATTATCCAAGTTCCTTAGTTTGTCTTGTGGTCATTAATCTAGTAAACTTCCCTTTATGTAATTAGCTGCCTTTATTCTAAGAATAATAATTACACCATTCACCAATACATTGGAAGAGGTGAGGACTCTAGCCTCATGAGTTTTCTTGTCGAAAGCACTTAATGAGATTAATGTTCCTTGGGATAAAGTCCTCCGGACTTATGATATAACAATTGTGCAGTTTAAGGAGATCAACCTGCTATGAAAATTACACCGGATGCGCAGATTCAGGAGATACTATAGATGGAGACATTCAGATGGTAAACGTATCAGAACACACTGAGCATGATGTGTTTTCTGCAATCGACTCCTTCACTGAGGTATATTTTTCCCCAACTTCAATTTACAGTGCTGAAAGATTGAATGTCGACAATCACATCCTACTCAATCTGTAGTGATGTGGTTACCGTCTTAGTGTCTGCCTCAATAGCCCTATTAGATAGTATTTCTTGAATCTGCTCATCATCTGCATTCTCTATGTTATCTCCTTGGACAGTGCAATTTCTATAGTGGCTAATCTACGCCATCCCCCAGTCTATCTTGAGCAGAGTACTATGGTCATGGTATTCCAGCATGACTACTAGAACCTTGTCCACGACCTGAATTGCCATAGGGGATGTTGGTGGAGTATGCAACCTATCCAAATTAACCTTGATTGCCTTTGCTCGCAGTTGTGATTGTCAAATTCTACTGCACTAACCCATCATTTTCTCAAAAAAAGTTTCAATGCAGACAATATTTTATCCAAGAGGCGAGTTGCAATGGCTCGCCAAACAAAGGGCATCTGAAGTGATGGATGGAGGAAACTAACTCTAAGCCGTTAGTTAGTAATCCATTGCAAGGAAAAAAGAGTAGGTCAATTAACAGTTTCTTGCACCTATGTTACTCCTCTCTCTCTCTCTCTCTCTCTACCTATCTCTCTCTCTCCCTCTCTCTTCCTTAGCATCTCACTCTCACACCGAAACTGTTCACCTTGATTGCAGGTGCAAATCAGAAGATTGAGGTGGACTAGTATAGTCGAAGTAACTGTAGTGTGTTGAACATATTAAAAAATTACCAATAAAAACACAATCTTTTTCATCTTTTAGTTGCACTTGATTGAGTTAATTACATAACTGTTGTGTAATTAAACTACAGGGACACAATTGGTAATCCTGAATAGCAAATTACTTTCTGCAATCTCTATCTCAGGCGAAACAATCAGAACAAGACATACAAATTGCTACTCAAGAAGCTAGAAGGGTTGATGTTCAAGCCAATGAAACATCAACTCCCAGATAAAGAGGGTCGAACTTTGAACAAAATTTAGGCTAATTCGCAGCAAACAAACGAGTTTATTCACATAAAAAGATCATAGAGTGCATTATACATACCTCCACTCGCCTTCATCATAAGGGGAGTAGTCAATGTCCTCTTTCCTGACGCAATTAAACATCAAAGCAGCCAAAGATGCAAATATACCTACAATTATCCACATAATAAAGAAGGTGAAGAAGACAAGAACCTTAAGCAAAACCCATAATAATACATCGATCGATAGACACGTTAACTTGGCCTCAACTGACAACTAAACACTCCAGCTTTGAGAATGCACATCTAGACACCTCAATTCGTCTCCACTGTGGCAGTCAAACACTCCAACTTACAAAATAATTATCTTCACACCTCCAAAAATTCATGTGCCACATCAGCATCAGGTGTCCAGGAGACACAATGGAGACCAGTAGAGGTGTCTAGATGTGCATTCTCAAAGTTGGAAGTGTTTATTTGCCAATTGAGGCCAAATTAGGATGTCTATCTATGTATTACGCCTATCAAGAATCATATGCAAAAAACCTAGATGTCAATAACCAAGTAAAATTCAACAATTTTACATAAAAACCATACTTAAAGAACCAAGAAAAATCAGCAATTTTAGGAAAACCCCATATATCAAGAACCAAGTAAAATTCAACAATATTATGCAAAACCCATAGGTTCAGGAACCAACAAACACTCAACAATCTTAGGAAAACCCCATATATTAAAACCACAAGAAAATGAAGAAAAGAGGTTGATACCAGGGAGATAATGAAGGAAAGAGATCTTGACGGAGCTACAAACAACGGCGTCAACCCAGAACCACCAACCGGCACCGAACACTGCTCCGGCAACACCAGGTCCAAATATTGCCCACAGCTCTGATATATCCATTTTTGATTAACTGATTGTAAATTGATTGAGAAGACGTTTCTTCAGATTCGTGTGATTATGTGCTGTCACTGTTCCAGTAGTTGTATCTTCTCTTTCTCTCTTTTCTTAATGCTTCCCACTCCACTTTTCTTTCTTTTTTTAAGATTAATAATTAATTCTTGCTTTTATAAAATAAAAACTATAAAGTAAATATACCACAGATAAGTATATAAAGAGACTGATATATTATTCAACTTTTAACTGATATACAAATGAACTAAATTAACTTTCGATTTATAGAGGAAAAGAAGTTGTTGCAAGGTTTTCCAGAAAGCTGTTGCGAGGCTTTTCAGAAGCTTCTGGCAAGCAGCCTGCTTGAGCTACTTGCAAGCTATCTGCTTGACCTACTTGCAAGCTGCCTGCTTGATTGCGGTGCTGGGAAGCTTCTTTGCGGGGCTTTTCGAGAAGTTGCCGGCAAGTCGCCTCGCTGAGCTACTTGCAAATTATGCTGCTTACTTGTAAGTCGTCTCGCGTAATTGTAAGCTTATCCAGTTAACTGTATATTTGAATGAACATCCATAATACGGTCTATTTATAACACTCATACTTGGATGTCATTAATAGATTTGTGCCTCGTTAAAACCTTAATAGAAAAAACCTAATGGAAAAAATCCAAGTGAAGGAAAAAGAGTACACATCTAGTAATGTGCATTACAAGCTGTCTCCTTAAAAATCTTACCAGGTAAACCCAATGGGACAAAATCTTGGTTAAGGGGAAAGAGTACAGCGCATAGTTTACTCCCGCTGAAGACCACAATTCAGATGTCTAAGTCTTCGTATTCCAATCTTGTTTACCATCTTCTCAAAAGTTGAAGTCGGCAAAGATTTAGTGAACAAATCTGCAGGATTATCACCTGAACGAATTTTTTGTACATCAATATCACCATTCTTTTGGAGATCGTGTGTGAAAAATAACTTTGGTGAAATATATTTCGTTCTGTCTCCTTTTATGAATCCTCCTTTAATTGGGCTATGCATGCAGCATTGTCTTCATATAAGACTGTGGGTATTTTTTGTCACACTTCGAGCCACATCTTCTTCTCGATGAAATGTATCACGATCTCAACCACACACATTCTCTACTTGCTTCATGAATAGCTATTATCTCAGCATGATTTGAAGAAGTAGCAACAATGGACTGCTTTGTAGATCGTCATGAAATAGCAGTACCTCCGCATGTAAACAAATAGCCTGTTTGAGATCGAGCTTTATATGGATCAGATAAATAACCTGCATCTGCATAACCAACAAGATCTGTACTACCTTTGTTAGCATAAAACACACCTAGACCAATAGTACCTTTTAGATATCGCTGTATATGCTTAATTCTGTTCCAATGTCTCCGTGTAGGAGAAGAGATATATCTTGCTAGCAAATTAATAGAAAACGCTATATCAAGTCTTGTAGAGTTAGAAAGATACATAATTGCACCAATGCCACTAAGATATGGTACTTTAGGACCAAGTAGCTTTTCATTCTCTTCTTGAGGTCGAAATGGATCTTTACTCACTTCAAGTGAGCGAACAACTATAGGAGTACTTAATGGATGCGCATTGTCCATGTAAAATCGTTTTAAAACTTTCTCAGTATAGGCAGACTGATGGATACAGACTCCGTCTGCTCAATGTTCAATTTGCAGACCAAGACAAAGTTTTGTCTTTCCAAGATCTTTCATCTCAAATTCTTTCTTTAACTATTCAATTGCCTTTTGGAGTTCCAATGAGATTTATGTCATCAACATAAATAGCAAGTATAACAAACTCTGATTTTGTTTTCTTAATAAAAACAAATGGACAAGTGGCATCATTTATATAACCTTCATTTATCAAGTACTCACTAAGGCGATTGTACCACATGCGTCCTGATTGTTTTAAACCATATAATGAACTTTGGAATCTGATTGTATACATGTCCCGAGACTTTGAACTAAATGCTTTAGGCATTTTAAATCCTTTCGGAATTTTTATATAAATTTCATTATCAAGTGAGCCATAAAGATAAGCTGTAACCACATCCATTAGATGTATTTCAAGATTTTCATGTCCAACTAAACTGATGAGATATCGAAATGTTATGTCATCCATAACGGGTGAATATGTTTCTTCATAATTGACACCGCGTCTTTGAGAGAATCCTTGTGCAACAAGGCGTGCCTTGTATCTCACAATTTCATTTCTTTTTTTGCACAAAGATCCATTTGTGGTTAACTAGTTTTACATCACCGGGCGTTTGGACTGCCGGTCCAAAAACCTCTCATTTAGCAAGTGAGTTCAATTCTGATTGAACTACCTAAATTCTGATTGAACTACCTCTTACCATTTTGGTCAAGTCACATCTTCGTTGACATTCTTTAAAAGATTGAGGTTCCTAATTCTCATTGTCTTTCTTAATGTTCAATGCAACATTATATGCAAAAACATTATCCACATAATTTTTAATCAATTCAAGTCTATCTCATCACCAGTAGAACTTAATGATAGTTCTTTATTCACTTGAGTCTCGGCTTCATTGATATCTTAAGGAATATCAGGATTAATCAGATCTTGAATCTCACCGTGAGATCCTTTTCTAGTGTCATTTTGATCATTTTTCATGCTTCTTTTTCTAGGATTTTTGTCCTTGGAACCCAATGGTCTTCCACGCTTCAGACGTGTATGGGATTCAGAAGCTATAGCACTAGAAGACTGTCCTTTTAGGACATCAATTCGGATAGGGCATTCTCTGCAGGAATATGCGACTTAGTTATTCTTTTCAAATCAGTAAATGCATCCGGCATCTGATTTGCTATTTTCTGCAAATGGACGATCTTCTAGACCTCCATTTCACAAACAGGGGAATGTGGATCAAAATGAGAGAGCGATGAAACTTTCCACGCAATTTCTCTTTTGATTTCCCTTTCTCTCCCTCTAATTTTGGGAAATTCGTTTCATCAAACCGACAATCTGCGAATCGAGCAGTGAATAAATTTCCCATCAAAGGTTCAAGGTAGCGAATAATAGAGGGTGATTCAAACCCAATATATATTCCTTACCTTCTTTGGGGGCCCGTCTTAGTGCGTTGTGGTGGTGCAACCGGCACATATACAGCACAATCAGAAATTCGGAGATGAGCAAATACTAATCAGAGCACTTATTATAATGAGTCGGTCTGAGACGAATAAGCAATGTTGCATGTAAGATAGCATGACCCCAAACGGTAGTGGGCAACCGTGTTTTCGTAAGTAGTGGTCTTGCTATTAATTGCAGGCGCTTAATAAATGACTTAGCAAGGCCATTTTGATTATGAACATGAGCCACA
This sequence comes from Lycium ferocissimum, assembly GCF_029784015.1. Classification (NCBI taxonomy): domain Eukaryota; kingdom Viridiplantae; phylum Streptophyta; class Magnoliopsida; order Solanales; family Solanaceae; genus Lycium; species Lycium ferocissimum. The sequence goes on from NC_081351.1 coordinate 47,757,641, forward strand.
GGATCTTCCATTTTATCCCAACCGATAAACAATAATCATCAAAAGCTTGGAATGTAAATTCTCCAGCATTACCGAGGCGTATAGCCTTAATGGGATAATCTGGGAACTGTGCCCTTAAGAGTATTATTTGTGCCAATAATTTCATAAATGCCAGGTTGCGAGATGATAAGAGGCACACATGAGACCATCTTGAAGATACGTCTATTAGGACCATAAAATATCTGAATGACCCAAAAGGTGGGTGAATAGGTCCACATATATCTCCATGTATGTGTTCTAGAAAGGCAGGAGATTCAATACCAACTTTCATTGGTGATGGTCTTGTTATCAATTTGCCTTGACAACAAGTCGCACATGAAAATTCATCACTTTCAAGAATCTTCAGGTTCTTAAGTGGATGCCCATTTGAATTTTCAATGATTCGCCTCATCATTATTGATCCAGGATGACCCATTCGATCATGCCAAAGCAAAAAAGTACTTGAATCAATAAACTTCTCGTTTACGATAGAGTGTGTTTCAACTGTACTAATTTCTGCATAATACAGGCCCGAAGACAAAGTTGGTAATTTCTCCAAAACATATTTCTGGCCGGAGACATTCTTGGTAATACCAAGATATTCAACATTCATTTCATTTAATGTCTCAACATGATGCCCATTCCGACGGATTTCTTTGAAACGCAACAAGTTTCTTGGGGATTTAGAAGAGAACAATGCATCTTCTATAACAAGTTTCGTCCCCTTAGGCAGAAATATAATGCTCTTCCAGAGCCTTCAATCAATTTTGAATTACCAGAAATTGTAGTAACATTCGCCTTTTTCTAAGCAAGTAAGCAAAAATATTTCTCATCTTTGAATATGGCATGAGTTGTTCCACTATCAATCACACAAATATCTTCGATCATTGATCCAAACAATATTTCAGGAACGTCCATATTTTCTTCAAAATGAGAAAATATACATAAAGTGAACATTGTAGTAAATATTATTATCAAAACATGATTTACAATTTATTTACAAGACTCATAACCCGTACAAACCAGATTACTAAAACAAAACATGACTTATCTCATAACCGTACAAACCCGATTATTAAAACAAAACATCACTTATCTTTAAGTATTGACATAATTATACTAGATAATACAAACAACATGAATTAAAACATTTAAATTTCTACAGATTCATCTCTTATTACAAGATCTATTTCTGGGAGTGCAAAGTAATCAGCTACATCCAAATGCATGAAGTCATCATTATCTTCAGAAACAAAATTTGCTTCAACATTCTTTTCTGTCCTTTTTAAGAAGGCTTGATAAAGCTCAACCAAGTGCCTTGGCGTACGGCAAGCATGTGCTCAATGCCCTTTACTACCACATCTGTGGTTTTTATCTTCTGGGTTTCTCCTTTGCACTGCTTCACGCTTTTCATCCTTCTTTTGAAGGGATTTATTTGGTGCAAGGCGATCATCATGATTATAGCTTTTTCCTCGACCACGGTCATGACCCTTTGCTAGGGCCACGACGAGGATTGGGGCCACGACCTTTTCCATGCTTAGCTTGGTGAAACTTAGTCTCATTCACTTCTGGGAATGGACTAGAACCAGTAGGTCGGCTTTCATAATTTTTCATTAGTACCCTTTAGTTTTTTCGGCTACAAGAAGATGTGAAATTAGTTCAGAATACTTTTTGAACCCCATCTCTTGATATTCTTTGCTGCAGGAACATATTCGAGGCGTGGAAAGTGGTGAAAGTTTTCTCCAGCATATCATTAACAGTGATATTTTCACCACATAATTTCAACTAAGATATAAGTCTAAACATTGAGGAATTATACTCACAGATAGATTTAAAATCTTGTGGCCTCAAATGGATCCAATCAAAACGTGCTTGTGGAAGAATGACCATCTTCATGTGGTCATATCTATCTTTTAAATTATTTCACAGCATAAGAGGATCTTTAATGGTGAGATATTCCAATTTCAAGCCCTCATCAAGGTGATGGCGGAGGAATATCATTGCCTTGGCACGGTCTTGGTTTGATGCTTGATTTTTATTTTGGATTATGTCTGCCAGACCCATCGCATCAAGATGAATTTTAGCATCAAGTACCCAAGACATGTAGCTTTTGCCCAATATATCCATGGCAACAAATTCACGTTTAGAAAGATTTTCCATTAATTAAGAAAGAGAAAAACTATACCTTCAAAGCTTTTAAATTATTTGCTCAAGGTGGCAGAGTTTCGTGCTAATAACGTGTTCTTAAAATAATGACTATAAAGTAAATACACCAGTGACAAGTATATAGAGAGAGACTGATATAGTATTCAACTTTTAATTGATATACAAATGAACTGAATTAACTTCCTATTTATAGAGGAAAGAAGATCTTTGCGAGGCTTTTAGGAAGAAAATGTTGTGAGGCTTTTTAGAAAGTTCGTTGCAAAGCGGCCTCGCTTGAGCTACTTGTAACCTGCCTGCTTGATTGCAAGCCTGAGGAAGTTGCTGGCAAGCTGCCTACTTGAGCTACTTGTAAGCTATCTACTTGAGCTACTTGCAAGCTATCCGCTTAATTGTAAGCTTATCCAGTTGACCATATATTTGAATGGACATCCACAATACGGTGTATTTATAACACTTGCATAATTTTGTTTTTCCCAAAAAAGAACAATTCTCGCAAAAAGAAATGACATATTTTTTGTTGTTAACGTAACTATCTAATAAACAAATAAAAACATATGTAAATGAAATTTTAAAATTTGAACCGATGGTGTGTGTAAATGAAGGAGATCAGGTGTTCAATTAAAACAGTGCTTAGTTTGAGTTTCTAAATAAAATATTTTGGCATCTTTAAAGGGGTGGCTATGTACTAAGCTTAATGAAATTTGTTTTATTGGTGGCATCGGCAAACACTTTCTGCTAGTTTGGTAATACGAAAAGTGATCCTGATTTGACCAAAATTTGATTGTTTAAGGGTATTTCATTCATTGTAACCAAAAAACCTAGTAACCATTTTTTTTTTTTTTTGGTTGAATAGTAACAATTTTATACCTTATGCAAAACAAATTATGTGTATTTTATATAAATAATTAGAATAAGATCATCTATATTAATAAGATGGAGATAATAAACTTAAAAGAAAAAAATGCCTATAAATAAGTAATCCTTGCATAACATTCTTATGTATTATTATTTTTTAATATTATTATTCACTGCATAAATAAATCAACGTATGCAATATAGTACCTCCATAGTAGACACATGAACCAAATGGTCCCTTAATAATTAAGCCAAACTTGTAGTGATATTTATTAAGTATTTTATAAATAATATTAGTGGATGTTCCTTTACTGGTAACGAAGTAACATTCAGAAGTGAAACCTCTAAAAATCTATATGCGAATGAATTTTATATCTAAACCCTCAAAGGATTAATCTTGTACAATTAAGTGGATGAAAATTTCCCGATTTATATTACTGTGATATACGATGATTGATGACCTACAATAGAGGCATGCACTAATATTGCAAGAAATTTGGATTAATATTTATCATACATGTCAATGCTACTTTTGTCTAGTTGTGATCAAATCATTTGCCATAACGAAATTTGAAAGGAGCAAATAATACATTATATACTAGCACCAAGGGAATAGCTAGCTCGTTCTTATGGAATTTTAATTAAATTTAATAACTTTTGCTTCGGTAAACAGTTGAAGATATATTGAGTGGATCTCCTTGTTATTTGTCTCAAGTTTTGTGAAGAATTGAAGGAGGATAACAATAAAACATCAAGGATATTTTTAGTCTTTAGTTGATTGATACAAATATAGCTAATCCATGTATTGTTATTTCATGCTAAACTAAGTATAAAATAATAAAACAATTATTTTATTAATTATATATCTATTAGCTATGCCGGAAATGAAAAGAGCTAATCATGACTATTTTGTCTATTAGATCATGTCAAACTATCCCTAAATGCATATTTAGATGATTGACATTTATCTGCTTCAAATTTTAAAGGCTTAAGTTTAATTCTTTTAACAAGCATTTTAACCATTTTAATGAATTAAAATTAAGACAGCACCCCAACTTTTGAAGAAAGATATCAAACATCATGTAGGACCAAACATTGATTTATCCCTAAATGCATATTTAGATGATTGACATTTATCTACAAGACATTGGCATTGGACTTCAAATTTTTAAAGGCAAAGGATTTTGCGCCTCATTAAGTTGATGCATTTAACAAAATAAAAATAAAAAAGACTGGACATTCTTTTAACAAGCATTTTAACCATTTTAATGAATTAAAATTAAGACAGCATTTCAATATCTATAAACGGTGACAACTTTTGAAGAAAGATATCAAACACCCAAACTTTTTGGCAATCATTAGTATCAGTATTTTAACTATATTATCATCACTTCCATTTTATGTCTTTTACATTCAAATATAAAAATTATTCTAATGAAATGAAACTATCTATCCAGTTTTAGTTTAACATCTACCCCGCAAGGCTGCAACCCTTCTGATTACTCAATATATGCTTTGGTTGAACATGGCAGACTTCTTTTATCCCATCTCAAGACTGTTTATGAATTCGTATTTCATGAACATTCGAAATTGTTCATGTCTTCTTTTGTTCATAAACCTAAACCATGAGAACCTTTTAGTAAATGACCCTCAGATAACTACCCTTTGCTTAACATTACAGAGGTACCTGGATGAAAAAAGAAGATTGTGAGAGATAATATCATTTTTTTGGTTAAAAAGCAAACCTTTTATAGTTACTCTTTAGGTGCATAATCTCATTTCATAAAATAATTTTCATATTGAATGCAAAAGACATAAAATGGAAGCGATGATAATAAACAGATGTAGAAATTTCACAGGAAATGTTGGGTTCATCGCGATGTTATTTATCAAATTAAAGATCACTCTCTCAATAAATTTGAAGAATCAATTAATCAGATGAGAATAAAGATAAAGAGTCCCCAGGTACATATCAATATCGGCAAAAAAAAAAAAAAAAAAAAAATCAATGGACTTTAAAAATTGCGAGCGTTCAAATCCTTCGCGGTTCCAATGTTTTTCTTCCTCATTCACTCTACTCAATTAGAAATGTTTGAACAAACATGCAAACCCTGTTCATTTATCCATGTCCTTTTCCTTCCCCCCGTACCCGCATCACCCAATAAAGTGAAAGATAAAACCTTACAATTCTCATTCTTATGACTAATCAATAGCATTAGACAATTACCCAACAAGATAATCAGCATGTTCCATACTTAAAAATGTGTCACAAGCGCTTTTTACATAGACAGAAATTCCCGCTTGTCTTGTAACTGTAAAACATGAACATCGTACTTACGAAAATCGCAATAGGTGGGATCAAAACTTTTGATAATTCAAACTTCTACTGCTACTCACATGAAGGAAATCATGGAAGAGCTGAATCGGTAGAAAAAGTGCATGCAAATAATCCTTAATTTTGCACATGCAAGTAATAGACCTAACATTTAGAAGAGTTAAAAAATAAAAATAAAATAAAAAAGACAGGCATTATGAGAATTACCGGGACAGAGATGTCAACTAGAAACACATAACCATCATCAAGTAAGTAACAAGTACCATCAAAGACGAGAAAATAAATAGTAAAACTGACCTTTATCTGTGTCAATAAGACAGATCAACTTGTACCAATCATAGTTCCAGGCCATTAGATCACGAAGACAGAAAAAGGAACAAAAGAATAGAACGGTTAGTAGTTCCGTTAATCAGTATAAAACAAAGAACTAAATATTCCAACAGCAGAAAAGAGCTAAGCACATATTTGTCAAGAGTCTAAACACCATCCACGCGAAACAATGGTAGATCATCTCACCTGCAAATTCTTGCTAGCCAAACTGAAACAATGAATAGAATACACTCGCACATTCTTTTTAATAGACACAACCGACACGAGAAGCAGAAAAAGAAAACACCGATATATATCACTGTTGAAAAAGAATAGACATCAAACAGAGTAGCTTCCATAATAGCTGTTGAGGAAATAAGGATATGATGCAAAGGCCCCAAAGATGCAACATCACAAACTTGAGCAAAGAACTACGACCTCGGACTGGGCAGGAAGGTGTGGCAATACCAAAATTCATTAAATGAGGACAATGAAGAAAGTCGTTGATATACACAACAGCTAGTGAAACTGCTATCTGAAACCTGGAACCTAAAACCGGTATAAGAAAACACAAAAGAATCTGGAACTATGATGATAAATTAAAAAACCCATTGCGCTAATTGCTTTCAATTAACATTTTAAGAGTATTTACAATAACTTTACAAGGCTTGCGTAGTAGGTGATATCTTCTAACTACTGTATACAATTACAAGAAGCAGAGCTATTGTCACCACCCAGCTCAGAAAAAAAAAACCATCGTGACGGAGCCATTCAAACCAGTCCAAGATCCACTGTACAGTAAGCTCTGAATGAATATACAACAATCAAATACCGTCCTCAACCTAATCTCGATGGGTCCTGGAAGCGCGCTTGTTGTCAACATATTATCTTTAATTAAGCCATCCTCCCTGGAGGTTCAGATAAAAATGGTGTACGAGCAGCAAAATGCCAGATATGGGTTGCTCGTTGGAACCAAAATCCTACAATGACTGAGCTAACATCTATCCATCAGGATCCAGTGGTTCTCCAGAACACTCATCTGGAGCAGCTTCCTCCTCCTTAGGAAGGCACCGGATTGGGACATAGACGTACCCTTTAGGTAATCGCTGGTTCTTCACTGAGGCTTGATTTGAAGTCATTAACAGCTCTTTCTCAAAAGTTTCCATATGCTGTTTATGCAACAAACTGTTAGGATTTAAATTCCAGCTAAAAACACGCATATCAAATATCTACCAATACATCCAACTAAACGTATGGCTGTTTCCTGTTACGAAGTACGTCATCCTAATAAATCAGAGAGAACATAACTCTTACCTTTCTGTATCTCAATCGCTTGTCACCATGATCTGTAGAATTGGAAGAAGCTCTATATGGGATTTGCTTCCCAGAAAAAGACACCCGTTGTGCCGGGTTCTGTGTAACAGGGTTGGGTGATGTAGAACTATCATCAGTCTTCCGATCACAATCCATATTCACAGGAAACTTAATATGCCGTTTTCCTGCTATAGCACTGTCTACCGTTATGTCATCTGATCTTTGTATTGTTTCACTGCCTGATTTACAGCCATCCGTGTAGCCTTTAATAGATGTCGTAGTAGCTGAATCTGAACTAACATCAGGTTGGAAGTAAGGGTGTCGAGTTAGAGCAGATAAAACAGCGTTGTCTCTACTTGAAGCCAGAATATCATGTGAGCAAAGGATTACTTCACGCTGCAAATCAAAGAACAGTCCATCAGTCATGACACCAGAAGAACACAGCATAAAAGAAAGAGAAGCCGACCACCTCCCCCTTCTCAAGCATTGATAACCTATCACCATTTATTTACCAGGCAACACATAACCGAATAGCAGATAAGACATTTACCTGCTAATGTCCCCTCCAATTTAAGGATGGAATAACAAGGATCCTGTAATAGACTATATAAATCCACTTTGAAGCTATTTCACATTGACATTTCTCACTATGCTTCTTCTTACCGTGGTTCTTTTTGGTGTAAAGAGAAATTAGCTAGTGATTCAAAACACAGACGTGAAGCCTGGATTACGTTTGTGAATACTCATCATGCACACTTCGTGCAATATATATAATACTTACCTTTTCTCAACTAAAATGTTTCTTCTTAACATGGAAAGAATTGATTCACATCAAACGGAAGTAAGTGCACAATCATAAGATTGAAATAGTGCAAGAAACCATACAAACAACGTCTAATAAACAGAACAAGTAAAATAGATTGTAGCAGCAATGTAACAAAAGTGATCAGCTCAACAATGCAGCGGCTAAGAGTGATATCAAACAGAAATAAAACAGCAGGAATAGTATTCACGGCTATGTATGCCATTAATCTGCAAAGAGCATGGAAAAGAAAGGAAGTGCTACCTTCAGCTTCTCCCGCTTAACGATCCTTTCGCATAATAGCCGTAATCGCTCAAATTCAACCTGCACAAGAGGATTTGACAGTATTAGCATCTCCATCATTCTAGGATGAGCAAGTATTTCATGCTGGTAATAGAGAAAAACAGAATGCTTCAATATCATATTGTGGACAGTAGCACATAACTGCAGCTTAAAATGAAAAGGAACTTCTTAGAATGGGAACAGTCACAATTTTTTTTTTTTTTTTTTTTTTTTTTTGAGACAGATAACATACGACAAGAGATTTACAAAACCAACGCTTAAAATTTCCATTTCAGAGCGGCGTCTAACCCTGAATACAATCTTATTACAAGTTGTCCTAAGGGGAAAAAAGGGGGAAAAACAACAGGAAAGCAATTAGTACACATGTTCCTTTGATTTCCACCATGTTCTAAAACAAGCCCAGGTGCAGGAAGTAGATGAGAGTTGATTCACCTTCCAGGTCTCAAAGAGGAATTTAGTTGAACGGCCCGGTTTCAGCAAAAGCACAAAAGAGACTAAGATTAAGGTTTCTAGGACCTAATCAACTACTTAAACACCAATTGGAAAATTACAACCTGCTTCAGGTTCAAATATAATTCAGTAAATCATACTGAATACAAAACTCCATCATGCCAACTGAGCCAACCTTACATCACACAAAGGTAACTTGTTCACAGAGACCCCGGTAAAAGGAAGGAGCAGATGGTCAAATAACATTAAATTGTTAAAAGCAAATCCACCACTGTTGTTTGTTGATATATTGGATTTATGAACATCATCAACTGTACAGGCCAGACTAATAGGGACTAAAGAAATAAGGAGTCAGTCGGCAACTACATGACAAAATATCTTAGTCTCTAGTTTAACAACTACGTTTAGTCCTCACTTATTTCTAAGAAAGGACCCAATAGAGGGCATTTTCTCCATCATTCGGACAAGTCGGACCATTTTTTCTACAATTTCATAAGCTTCCCTTTAACACCACAGGATGCTAGGCCGTACCCATGGTCATAGGGTGTCCTCCCAACTCCCAAAACAAGAAAGAGAAATCATTCAAGGAAAAAACAGTCATTTTCTTTGTCAGGTCCAGTTCTCTTGCTCCAACATCTTGCAGACCAGATGGTGAAAATAGGGATTTTCAGGCAACTAAAAGAAGCATCTGCAACCTAGGTAGTATAGTAACTTGTTCTACTGTCCTTTTAGGCACCGGATTATGCAGGACCAGTTCTTGTCACTAAGATGTAGAGGAAGAGGCCAAGTGATCCCTGAACGCTGTTCGAAATGCTTTGCAGAATTAACTAAATGGCTCACAAAATTTAAGAAACACAATTTCTTCTTTGGCATTAAAGAGTGCCTAATTGCCTGTGTGTTTCATATTCTTTGGTCCAGCAGAACTTTTGTAGATTCTCTACTTCGAAAGTACTAGTTTTTTTCCAGTAGCTTATTTACTCATGCATGTCTGTGTATTGAACACACTTCAAAAGTGTCTTCACGTTTTTTTATATTATGAAGTAATTGTTTCATTAAAAAAAGCATCAAGGAGATGCAAAGTTACAAGATACTTTCAAACCACTATTTGATAAGGCTTTAGCAGAAACCAAATGCAGTAGCAAAAATAATGAGTAGTCACGGTTATAATGACAAAACAACAAGTGCACTAACTAAGGAGGACTGCAATTCTAAAAGTCAAGATTGGGGTCAATGCATCTATTACAACCCAAGCAGCCCCACTTTCTAGATCCATCAGCTAGTCTGTTTTGATACCCTCTTAAGAGTATCCTATTTGTTAAGTGAACATACAAAAATTATATTGAACTGGTGCAATTAAGTCTCAATTCTCCTATTTAAATGCAGCGGATATCTACGTACCATCTCAACCATAAAATTAATAAACTCTATATTGTTGGCATAATCAATTAACCATGGAGATGAGAAACCGGAAAAAGGAACAAGAACAAATATCATATGAAAGCCAAAGAAAAAACGAACTTGACAGCAAGACAACTGCTGCAAATTGAAACATGATAAATAATCAGGTGAAATATCATCACTTACCCTGACTTGCTTCAGACTCTTCAATTCTTCTACCCCATGTCTCTGAGTCTCAGACTGATCACATTTTGTACAAAATGAGTATATGACACAAGTAGTCATTAAAAAAACTTGCAACCATTGCATGAACAACGACAAGACCAACCTTAAGTCTCTGTTCCAAACTATGTTTATCACAATAAGCTTTGTGCTGCAACTTGCCACCATTAGTTCTCATGCTTAAAAACAAGCCAGCACTTCTGGCACACGAGGGATGGAATGTACTCTGACAGTGACCATAACTACACTGCAAATAACAAAAGTTGAATTTAAATAAACAGACTAAGTTTAACACATCAAAAGGGAAAAAAAACCCTTCCACATCTTTTACCTTAGCGCATACACCTTTTCTCCGCTGGCAAACGAGGCAGACATCATTGCCCTTGGGGACAGTTGCCTGTCATTATCACAATAAGTGATACAGTAACTATTACAGAGACTATGCTGGTCCAGCTTTCCAGACCTTAACACAATCGAAATGAGCAAAAGACATATTCTTAATTCTGCTAAGCGCATACCAGTCCCTCAATTGGATGTACTTGTCCTCTTCTGAATGTTGATTCAAAGGTCCACTACAGAACAAAAAGATATTAGTGCAATTATCAATGCAACATAGTACATAAAGCTAGTGCAGGATGATGAATAGGCAAACATGAAGATTGTAATTTACTTCAGCACAGAAGGCGTGAACCCATTGACCATCATTTGACTTTCTAAAAGCACCAGCAGTACCGCCACATAACCCACATTCAGCAACAAAACATGGTTTCTCCTTCTCCCAAAGATAAGAAGCTTGAGCTCCAGAGCCCCCAGATGACAATAACTCCTCGCATAGTTCACAATACCAAGGGCCTGTTGAGTTTCTTACACTTCGATAGCAATCCAAGTGAACAGCAACCTATGAACAAGGATAATTTGAACACAGGAAAACATTTAAAGGGGACAAAGAATAGGAGTGTAGTGCTTCCAACCTTGCAGCTCGTACAAACTAGAATAGGATTCAAAATGGTCTCGGACCGTCTACAGACATCACAAGTTCTGGCATGGTCTTTTGAAATATCTGAACCTAGCTGGACAAGATCAGAGTTAGTTTCTGGTAATATCCGCACACCGGTTGGCCTTGAAAGCGTCTCCTTGACCCGAGGATGCTGTTGGGAAGAAAGCCTAAGCCTTTCATTGGTAGCATTCATCTTCAAAACATCCAGCACAGAGGGGGGAAAACAAATACATTTAGTACGATGAAAACTAAACTGAATTTTGAAATAGTTATTAATACTGCTTCAATGACTCCTAAGTTCAAACAAAGTTCAAACAGACTTACAACCTCCTGGTGCGTGGATTCTTCTACATTGTCTTTCCTCAATGATGAAATCCTAGACGATGCGGCAGCTGCCGCAGTTGCAGCAGCCAGTACAGTCTGAGCCTCCTGATGTCGTTTTTCTTTCCTTCCTTGCTTTTTGGCTTCCCTAAGCTCATAAAGATATTGGCTAACTAACACTGTATCCCATTCTCGTTGTCTAGCAGCATCAGTCTCCTGTTGGAGACTATTCACAACCTTAACAATTAAATCATCTACAAAAAAAAAAAAAATGAACATCAGTTAATTCAACAACAGTATCCTCAGGTAAAAGCACAACAATAGATGCATGTTATTGTCTGCGATCCTCAGACAATATAAGGACACGGTGATGCTAACATGCACGAGATAAGAAGAGGAGGATTATAGCAGAGACCACTAAAACGTTTTCTTCCAGCAGCATTACAAAGCAGTCTGTGTTGGTAATAAACTAGCTCTCCTTCCACCTCATCTGCTGGTGAAAGCTCCAGCAGGCCCATAGCACTCGCTTTCACCAACTGTTCAGGGCATGCACCATTCAATTTGAGGAGGTTGCCAGAAGCTGATTGTTGCGAATGTTGGCTGCAGCAGATTCCTGAACTGGAAGATGCTTCAATCTGAGAAACCTCACCCTGTCTCAAATCTGTAAGCATAACAAATAACATGAATTTTTAATATACAAGTTACGTCCTTAAGGTTTTACTTTTACCATAAAAATCACAAACATTACCGTCCAAAGGAACCCCGCTCTCCATTTGCCTTAATCTATTCTGAATAAAAGGGTGAATGTAAGAGTTATGGAATGCTTCCCGTTTACTGCATGAAAATATAAATGCGAGTAAAGTTCATTAGTTAACACACTCGGAGCCCAAAAGTAGCCACAAGTCGCAGCTAAAAGATATAGAATATAGAATGCTCACAGGACATCTGGTAAGTGATCGAAAGAAACCGACGAAATCGTGCTGCTCATATCAGCAAAAGTCGCAAGATTCTGATCAGATAAAGCACCCTGCTCCACTTGACCATTGCCAGGGCAATGGATTGAAACCTTTGATGGCTCTGCAGCCAAATTATTCACAGATTAACTTTCTGAGAATGGAAAAAGAGAAGTAAATATGCAAGCTCATTACTATATTAGCTTCACTCGAGAGAAATCTTTCTTACATCGCAAACAGCACAGACATAAACAAGAACGAAGCATAGAGTGCTTAAAACTAGTTATCCAATGACATAGATATTAACCGAGACTGTAAAACATAACGCAAAGACAGTTTCACCTTTCCATTTTTTTTTTTTTTTTTTTTTTTTTTTGAGAAGGTAACATATATACTATAAACAAGCAACCGAAACGGCATTAAAATACAAAAATAGGCTCAGAGGAAAAGAAAACCAACCCCAGGGGTAAGGATGAAATGTAATAGCATCAGACAAGCAAAATGTTTAGATTGAAAGACAGACAAGTAGGAGTTTGGAGCAAGGAAACTCATCCACCACTTGGAGCAAGAAAACTCATCCATCACATGGATTGAATGCTTCAGAAGAAAGGGAGATTGTCCTCTGAAGACGACAAAAATATGATCTATATGGTTGTGGTAATGAGCTGATAGAATACAGGAGCGTGGACCAATCTTTCAAATACAGCAGCTAGAACTAGAGAATAAACTAGGCAACTTCAGTTATCTTGCTTGGAGTGATTTGTATCCATTTGGTTTGACAATTGCTGTTACTAGGCTTATATTATTTCACACTATGGGGGTCTCAAAAGAATTTTCAGTATGCAGTTAAATATTTTTGTTATCGCAACCTCTGGACAAAAGCAACCAGCTAGCAACAAACATATTTGACTATCATCTGGTTTAACCGATGGTGGTTTACCTTACTTTGGCATTTCAATTTTTAATCACCAGGGTTCCAAGTGTCAATAAGCTTAATCTCTCTGGTGTTTCTCTTTAAATTTTTATGATTTTTATACGAGTATCCTAATCATAGAATAATAAATCTATGGAGGTCCCCTTTAATTCGTCCCAGAACAATAGCCTGTTTCCTTTTTTCTTAAATTTTAACTAAATCAAGTTTAATGAAAAGGAAGTAATACTTCAGATCATTTTAATTAATGTTGCCTCTTTTAGGCTTTTCACATCTTCCAACAATGATATGTCCATATATATTGACCTAAAAAAGTTTTAAAAGATAGCTAAGTTCACCAATTAATCATTAATAGTCAAATATAATAACTCGTTCACCCTTTTTTCTCTTGAACTCTAGGTAGAAGTCAACAAGGTACTACAATTGGGGCTACAGGATTAGCATGGAAACCTCCCTTATTGCCAAATCACTCTTCCTCCATACTTTTTCCCTTGATGCTTCCTCTTTCTTCTTGACCATATCTGCGACTAATACAGCTATTACAGTCTCCAGCTTCTCTCTAAATTTGTCACTTGATCAAATAAATTGAAAGACCCATAAATGAAAATTAAACAATGCCGTACCCAGAATGGAATAAACTATAGACATCATTTTCGTTATTTTTAATTCAAAACTTTCATTACTAGACACCAAACCAGTGTCAAAAGTGTATACAAGTTGCTTATGACACCATAATCATCCATAGGTATCTAGTTTGTCGACTATCTATACAACAGGTATTCTCTATTTGCACAAAAAATACAAGTACATAAAGAGACATTTATTCATCATAGAATCTTGACAACTGATATCACAATTCAGCAAGATAATAAATGAAAAGAACAATAATATTCCTATGAAAGTACATACTTTTTGATGAAATAAGGTGTTATATTAGATAGGCATCAAGGAGATGCACGTAACATACACAAAAGATATAATATACAATAAGAAAGTACACACTCCTCACATGCATAAGCAAATCAGAAATATACAATGCATACCTTCATCACTGTTGGGATCACCCGCTAGAGTTGCTTTTGAGGGAATAGTCTCAACCATAACCTGTGCAGGAGACAAGATAGGAAAGAACATTACCTCTAACTACTTAAAAAGCTACACAGCTTAACAAGAATAAATAATCAATCACTGACTAAATCAGTTCAAAAGGTCACAATATCTAGGTGTCCCTTACATGGCGAAGATTCAAATCACCAAAAAGAGCAACAAAGAAGTGGTCGGCAAGATAGAATACCAAACAACTCTTGAAAAGGAATATAAGACTTGACCAAGATCTTTTCCAAATGGAGTAATTTCTTTTTAGTAAGGTCCAAATGGAATAATTTCTCAAGTAGTTTAAAAGCCAAATACCAACATTACAGATACCTTAAGACAAAAAAGAAGATTACAATAGCAAAAACAAGAACACCCATCAGGAGCATTTGCTGTGGAGGTACATGATCTCAAAAGTTATCTTATCATGTTAGTCCAAAGCAAGAATCACGAGGGTGCTACACAGAAAATGGTTGTGGTATGTCGAGAACACATTTATTATGGAAACTAGGGAAGATCAGAGGACAGAAGTTTCTCGGGAAGGCACGTGTGAACCCATTGAAAGGAATTATGAAAGAAAGAAAAGAGTTTCAAGGTTTGTGGACTGTATAGTTGACAATGGCAATACAATACATCTTTGGTATGATTAATAGTGAACGGAAGTACACTGAATGAGGCATCCCTACGTGTGTACCGCTCCCACTGATAGTGACATGATAGGACTCAACCATATGAGGAGTAACTTTCAAGGCATTTAGCGGGATACAAGGTTCAAGAAGAACATATAGGACTAGGAATTGGAGGAATTTCAACAGTTTCTTCAAAAAAAAAACAGCTGCAATTTAGGACAGAGGACCGGGACAGTTTGGAGACGATTAAGGGGAGGATGCTTCACAATGAAGCCCTATTATGTGGGATTAACTAAAGGGAGCAACTTGAGAGAAGTGTGGAAGGCAATTTGGAGTACCAAGGCGCCAAAAAATTGCTTCTTCTCCTGGTGAGCAGCAAGAAATCCCTTCCTTACTGATGATAATTATAGGAACAGGGTGAGAGTTAAGGTGAATTGGTCTCAAATGTGCAGAATAAGCCTTCCTTACTGATGATAATTACAGAACAGGGTGAGAGCTATGATAAATTGGTCTCACATGTGAAGACTCGCACGGAAGATAGAGATCAAGCTATCTTTTTTTACTTAGCAGGACAGCAGAAGGAAAACCAGATAAAAAATAGCTCATAAACAAACTCAGCAAAACTGATCCGATATCACATGTGATTCGGCTGACCTCAATGAAATATAATTAAATAATCAAAATCTACAAAATTCATGAAACATTTATCATACCTTCCGCACACCAGCAGAAGGAAGCTCTCTTGGACAACTTGAATCTTCCCTTCCATTCACACTAGTTTTAGCTTCTTCTGCAGCTACTCCGTCAATGTTGAGTGTCTCCTTAGGTGAATAAAGTGATTCACCATCTTTCACAACCCTGATATTGTTTTTGGTTCTTCTTCGAGGTGGTACAGACTTGACGGGTACGAAGTCTGTAATCTCGGGTTCTGTAACTCTAATGGAATCCAAATCATCCACCACACCAGCCTCAACTTTTGGCACTATCGTGGATTTAATTTTAACTTTTAGAGTTTTCTGTAAACTTCCAATATAAGCATGATTCTTCAACCACTTAGCTACCTTGAACTGTATGTCAGGAACCATTTTATCATCCTGCAATTAGCAAAATTGTAGATCAAGAAAAGTATCAGTGTGTTGTCAAAAAGGAATCAGCTCATTCAGAAACTCCAAGAGAGACAAAATTCTTGAGTTTCTTATCATGTGCATAATACATGAAAGTTAAGAGGAGAAAATAGTAAAACAAAGGTATTACGTTGAGCATTGAGGCCAACAAGTCTGAAGGTACGCCAATCTCCACAGCAACATCTTTCACATCAACTTTTTTCTGCTCTATTAACTACAAATGCAATGAATATATTAAGTATTTTATAAATTTAAATGGCATATAAAACTGGAAATGAGAACATCAAAAGATTCTCCAGATCAAAAGTACAGATGCCAAAACTTATGTGGTATATCCAAGTCATACTTAATTCCCAGAACACGATCAGTGACACAAGGTCGACAGACCATTATATCTTATTAAATTTTCGTATTAAGGCAATCTAATATCTACTTGGACACTTCTACAAATCTAATGGGCATTAACGGGATTCTGCTTCACTGTTTTCTGCTGCTCACTGGTTTTTCTTGGTTGCCTAATCAAAAGTTTTTGAAAGAATAAATAGGATTTCTTTTTTTATTAAAAGGAAAATTAACTACTTGATTATCTTGTCCCTTCCTTCAATCAAGCCCAGAAATGGAAAGAAAGAGAAGGAGTTTGCTGATGGACTTTGTGTATCATCTCATCACAGTTTTCAAAATTTGCCAACATGATTAGGAGAATTGAATGTACAGTTGCTACTTAACAGTACCTTTTTTAATATCAAGGTGAAATATACAGGATCAGCCACATCGCCATCTTTATTTTCACAAAACCCCCAATCAACAGGCTGCTGTGAAACACCGCATTCTGTTTGACGTTTAACACTCAAGCCCTTCTCTAGCAGTCCATCCTGATGTAATGCATCACCATTCAACTTATCTAAACCCGAGATAGAATTGTCGGTGTGCAACACTGTTTTGTCTCCATTTCTTAAGCCAAGCTTTAGCTTGTGTGGTTTGGCTGTAACTGACGCTGCCAACTGACTGTTACCTGTGACACAAGAAATGTCTACTGCAGTTCCTCTACCTTGTTGACTGCTACTATTGATCTGGAGATCTGAATGCTTCACGCAGAATGCGCGTAATTCAACCTAAAAGCATTGGAAACAACAAGTAGGTAAAAAGTAACAAGGAAGGCATTTTAATCAATATGATGTTACAAAATGAAAAGGATCAAAGCACATGTAGTACAAAAAGATTTCAGTTAAAACCCGAAATCAGAAAAAGACTATCAGTTCAACATTACATGTAAAAAGAGGCATGAGAGGAAGAATAACAATTTTGAAAGCAGAAGACAAGAAGAATGCTCACATCATCACATCCAAGTTTCCCCCATATCTCCATTTTGTGCCTTGCTTCCCTGGCACATATAGGATGGAAAGAAGTCCTACAAGCCCCTACAATCATTAAGAGAAGAAATTAACAAAACAAAAAACTGCCCCAAAAGTCTACAGAAATGTATAATGATTTCATCAAACAGGATCTTTCAGTTTCTTTCAATGTACGTAATAGGTGGTTTAAATAGAGAGGCCTATGTATACCCGTCATGCAAAAAAAAAAAAAAAAAAGTTATTGTGGGGGTGGGGTGCAAACTTATAGCAACAAATTACTGAAAAAAAATATTCCACCTCTACAAGACTCACTAACAAAACATTTAGCAATGTCAGATGATCACCTACAAACAGGATCAATTTAATCACCGACAGAACACAGATTCAAAATCCGACTAGGACTGATAGAAATTAATAACTGCCTCACTTGTTGAAATTGCATTGCTGCATAAATAGTTTGCCCAGCAGTTAGAAACTACATAACATCGTTGATCAAAGCTCTTATAAAATAACTAATCATGAGAGCATTTTTATAGAAAAGATGCGTAAAACTCCATCTGCAAATGTGGTACTCAAATGGACACAAATCTTAGACCATTGAGCAGATCAGGCTCCTCTCCCCAAAAAGAAGGAAAAGGAAAGTGGGAATACAGGTGTACTTGTGACAGAAAGCAAAAGATGCACATTAGCAAAACAAGATGACCATATTGATGAATAGAAGCTATTCTCCCATTCTGTCTTCACTACATTCAATTCTTAGTTAGAATCAATTATGGATAGCAACCAAAACAGATCTAAATAATATATCAACAAAACAAACAAAAAAAGGTGGAAAACAAAAAGAATACATAGCGATTCCCCTAATTCCTATATCATTGCTTTCAAATAAGTAGTGTCTTTGTAAGAACTTGGATTCATATTCCAGCCATTCTCTGGTTGTCTGAGCTCACTCAAGCATTGTAGGAACCAATCTTGAGCACAATTCCAACACTACACAGACTTCAGCTAAAAAATAATTTACCTTATCCATAGAAAAACAACCTTCAGCGTGACTCATATACAATAATAAATCTCGAGCTTGGATCGATAAAGTTAATAAACTGAAGCTTTTTTTATTATTTTTTTCTGCGGTCCCTCACCCCACAAAAAAACCACCACTTCTCAGCCACCAAGCACAACATATCACCACCCTTCCCACCACGTAGCCTTTTCCAAAAAGGCAAAATTCACCAACTGCGTTCTCACCACCGTAAAACCCACCAAAAGAAACTTTCACCACCAAAATAACCTTCATCAACTAGACCCACCAAAAACGATACTAGAAGCACCACTTTCAAATACATAAGTAAGAGATGGCTCGAGAAAGAACTCCAGTTAAGACACGGGTGAAAAAAGGGGATGTTGTTTTGAGGTGTTGGTTTTGCGGTGGAGAAGGGTTCTTGACTAAGAAGGTGTTTGTAGTTGTATGAGGTGGTTTTCACTTTTTGGAAGAATGAAAGACATAAAGTGAAAGGGAAAAGGCTCAAATGTGCCCCTAATCTTTGCGAAATGGTCTAGATATACTCTGTTAGTAGTTAACGAAGTGAGGGACATGTGGCAGCCCCAGTTGCTAATCAAAGTGATTAGATGCTAATTAGATCCAACTAATACTCCATTTGAAAAAATGGCATATGTGTGCCATTTTTGTGACGGCAAGAACACATTAACCCTAACTATTAACGGAGGGCATGCTTAGACCATTTCACATAGTTCAGAGGCAAATTAGGACATTTTCCCTAGAAATAAGATAGTGGGTAGATGTATCCAATACTAATATGATCATGACCATAAACCAACCAAGCTCAAGTTATATAATCTCAGGTCGTTACTATTCTAGATCAAAGTAGAGCTCGAGCGCAACTCATATACTGTGATAATAAACAATTCTCTCAAGTTAATAGCTTGAAATTCACAATTACAACGAGTATCGAGTTTCCCGAGTATCCTCGATGACTAGTGGCATACAATTCAAAATTCGGAGATAATGGGCTCACCCCTCTACCGTTATCCATTTAAATACCAGATTTATTTTCGTGGCTGGGTTCGAACCTGTAGCGTGTGTCTGTCCCCGCGGTCACAAGTTGCATTCTTACCACTAGACCAAATCCCTGGGGTGAGCCCTTTGTCCTTTATAGGGAATAGATCAGATAAATTACATTATTTGACCAAATAAATTATATATATTACACTAACTAGGTGTCAAACAACTAAATACATGGTGTGAGGTTAGGTTAACCACAATCATAACCAAACTATCCCAATGGTCTATATTCCTGTGTGTATTTTCTTTTACAACAAAAGAATAAATAAGAACAAAGACAAATTCCAATGAGTTCTTTGTTTGCAAATATATGTTCATCTGCAAGCTTCGAGTTTAAACACAATCACCTAGTTTTGACCAAGCTGTGAAGAATACCTAGCTGTTATCTCCAGTTCTCTTCATGATGCTGAATTGCATCTTAGACTCCTAATAAAGACTCAAATCCTCATTTCCCAAAGCTGGAAATTTCAGCCCAATTAATGTAAGCTTCTCCAATTTAATACCCAAAGCAATTAGCATTAGCTCCCCTTTCAAATCATAATCAACTTTTTAAAAACAGAGAAAAAATGACGAAAGTTTCCCATATGTATTCTATGGGACTCGCTAGAGGTTGAGAATGTGTAAGAAACCATCAATTCAATGACTGTAAAAGTGAAAGAAAACAAACATACAACTCAAGGTTATGCTGGAGAAAAGTAGGGGTGGACTCGGCATTAGGAACTTCAAATCACACAGCTTGCTTTTGAAGTGGTTGTGGAGATATGACAAAGAAGGACATTTATGGAGAAGGTATGCTGACCAACGCCATTGGCACATAGGTCATGTACTATCCTCTCACGGCGTAAAGTCTCTAAGAACTATCATACTTATACCTTCACCGACACATTCGGTGATCTTGTCTCAGAGTTTTGGAAGGGCAAAACTAAGTACATTTCACTTAGAAGAAATTGTTTTGACTGGGAAATCCCCAGAATTGCTCTCTTATTTACATATTTAGAGATTGTATCCCTCAATGATCAAGTGGAGGATTGTATTGTATGGAATAGACAGCAAAATAAGAAGTTCACAATTAAAAAAGGCATGATACAAGACTCTCAATGGTGGGGAGTTATAGCTTTAACAGTTTGTCGTGGAAGCAACTCTGGAAATCTAAAGCTCCTTATAAAGTTGATAATTGTTTCATGTGGTTGGTGGCGCATGATGCATGCCTTAGACACAATAATCTACAGAGGACAAGGACTCTAGGTGTGTCACGTGCAACAGAGAAGTGGAAAATGGCAGCCATCCGTTTCTACATAGCTTGGGGGTTGGACAGATTTGGACATTATTTTTCTGTTTTTTTAATATTACCGCTGCTTATTACATACACAGCCAAAGAGCTAGGAAACCTCCAGGGGTATTAGTAAACCATTAAAGAAGACCTGGTGCACCATCCCTGCATATATATGCTGAAATATATGGAAGGAATGAAATGCGAGATGCTCAGAAGGGAAGAAAGTCAGTGTACAGCAGCTTAAATACAAATGATAATGGCTTTTGGCTTTTTGGTGTAATTTATCGGATGTAAAAGATGAAGATAATATGGCTTTTTTAATTGTACAGAATGATTACTCACTCTTGTACTGCCAACTTGGCACTAAGTTTCAGCATTTCTTCTCCAAAAAAAAAAAAAAATTACTGCAGATCCCCTTGAAATTGCAAAAAGCCTTTCTGTGGTTGACACCAAGCATATTATCATCACTGAAAAGAAAGTTCTCTTTATATAAAGACGTAACCAGTAAAGCTATTCGAGGGACTGCTTTGAAGTTTATCAGCAATTTTTGCTTCAACTCTGAGCTGTAACCTGTAGACTTACTGATCAAACTCTCTGATCCAGTGACCTTCTCATACCTTCAGACTTACTGGTCAAACTCTCTGCTCCAATGACCTTCTCATATCCTACTGACCCAAATATTTGAGCAAAACGCTAGGTCAACACCAGTCAATAACGAGACAGAGAAGTGAAAGCACAAATACAAGAGAAAGGCACCCCCAACTCCCCCCAGCCACAAAAAATGGGAAACATAAAAGAAAGAGTTTGCAGAAACTTTCCAAGTTCTCTTAACCCACTGAAGTCAATAGCCCCAAGTACATATCAGAAAATAGCAGATAAATCAAGTTCCTATTGTACTGAATCGAGTCGATGTCGCTGTATCCAGCAATCCTACATTAAATTCCAAAGCCGTGTTTCAAGAAGTATAAGGAAAGATCTACACCCTTTTTCATGAGTTGTAAAAAGAGAGGAGAATGAACACAATCAAATAAGAATGAACACTGCAACCAAATGAGATTTATTTCTTCTTAATTCTTGCTCAATTACAGATGATTGATAAAACAAGATGAAAGCCCCAAAAAACTGAGTAAGTATACACGAGATATGTCAAACACGCAAATAATTTTTCTGTAAAAGACTACAGCACGAATTGACACGGACTTGGTGCATGCCAATGGAGCCACTGACTAGAAAATAGAAAGACTTCTAAATATATCATTAGCTCCCGATTAACCAAACCAAACATCTTCGAGAAAGCCATTAACGAAGAAATGCGGGAATGGTAAATTAATGAAGCAACAACACATACCATTACTGCACCGAACACACGCCCCATGTTTCACCTTGCACAGATAACAAATTAACTTCTTCCGTGTATCCTTTATACCATCGACATTCATTATTGGCTCCATGATCCTAGTATTCTCAACAAATACCTCAGGCATCCACTGAGAACAAAACAAGTGAGCAAACTCCAGTCCAGAAGATTCTTGACCTCTTTCCCTACATGGTTTCAAAGCACCGCCGCTTTTTGGGCAAAGCACACATGGCTTGTCATTACTTACCATCTCGTTCTTTTGCTTGCACCAAGAACACAACCAAGAACCCTCAATATCATCCTGCACACCATAGCATCTCTGATGAACAGCGACATTACAAGAACTACAAACGATCAGTCTGTTCAACACATCACCATGGTCGCCTAAACTACAATAGTGACAAAACGAAACGGACCCTTCTACAGGACGAGCAACTAGAAGCTTCTCCAACCCTGCATCTCCACCCAAAAGCTTCCTTTTCTTCGAGGGTCGTTCAGAGGCAATATATATCTTATTCCTAGAACCTAATAGCCATTCTAACCCACTAAAAGGCAAAGACTGAGACGACGAACAGGGCTTCACGTTTCCATCATTTTCTTCTTTAGGCAATTCGGTTTCCTTTTCCTTTCCTCCTTCACTATCCACATCCATAAATTGCTCATTATCCTTCTCTTCTTTAACCGTCGCCCCACTATCATTTACCCCACTACCATTAACCACACTACCCACATTGTCAAGTGTAGGAACATACAATAAATTCCGATTATCATTACCCGAAAACTCGAAAGACCCAAGTTTATACAATCTATCAATATCATCCACATTTAATTGACGAAAGTATTCCTCAACATGATCCCAAAATCCAGTATTACGACCTCCCTTTTGTCTCGACGACGACTTCTTCTTCGTTTCGGTACCTACATTCGACTTCTTATGCCTTTTTCTACTATCAGAATGTTTATTTAACAACTGAGCTAAATTATTAGGTAAAGTAAGGTGCGCAGTATGCTGAGTAGAAGTAGTAGTAGTAGTAGCATTAGCAGCATCCTCAGAAGAATCAAAAGGACAACGTAAACACAAAGCTTTTCTTGCCTGTGTGTAAAAATCTATTTGTTGGGGCAATTCCGTAATTTCATCAAACTTCAAGGGCCTTTCTGTAATTTCATTATTTTCCGAAACCCTAGAAACAGATATTGGGCATTCCTTTTCCATTATCTTCCTTCGCCGCAGACATCTCCCACCGCCGCCGTTACCACCGCTCATCTCCGCCGCCGCCACCATACATCACCGACAACCGGAAACCTACAAATCTACACCGACAAAAGATAGATAAATAACGATATGAGATTTGTATTATTATTTGGTATAGGAGAAATAAAGAGAAAGATGTTGTTGTTGTTGTTGTTGTGGTAGGGAAATAGGAAAGCTAGGGTTAGGGTTTGTTTGTTGTTTATTTTTTTGGGGTAAAGGTAATATTTTGTTTTTTTTTGGATCCGTTTATTTTTCTTTTTTTCTTTTTTCGGAAGAGTCGCGATTTTCGGAAGAACAGGGAACGGGTAACGTTAGAGAGAGAGAAGTATGATGTTTTTATTTTCTTTTATTTCTATATATATATTTTGTGAGTACGTGACGATAATAAATAATGTACGAGTAATACACTTGGGGCACTATAGAAGGAGGCTATTTATTAAAAAAAGAAAAAGACGTGGCAAATGGCATAAAGAAGACGAATACCTTTTTGACCTTTTTGCATGAGAATTCGGATCGGATTCTGTAGTTTTTACCGACTTCGACTTAAAACCAAACTGGAAAATTTAACCAAGAATAAAAAAACCGACATTTGGTTTAGTTTGGTTTGGTTTTTTTATAATATTTGGTTTGGTTATGGTTATAGTAAAAAATAGCGAGATAAATAACCGAACCAAACCGATAATTATATACATAAAATTTATAATTATTTATATGTATAATATTAACTTTTCATAAATAATTAAAGATATTTTATACCTTTTAATTATTAATTTAATTTTTTACTTATTTTTTGGCCTGTAAAAGAATATGTCAACAATCCGTGGTCCTCTAATAAAAGTTGTAAAAACCCTACTATCTCTTTTCATTTTACATTGCCATTAGATGTCTTTCCTTAATAAAGTTCGCCTTTTTGCCGTGAGGAAAAAAAAAAAGCTTCATAAGAAATTTGAAAAATGTAGAGAGAGAATATTTGAATTATCACGGCTAGTCATAAATTGAAAAACCGAACCAAACCGACCCAAACCGACAATAACCAAACCGGTGGTTATTATTTTACTTGGTTTGGTTATGGTTTTAGATATTTAAAAACCGACTAAATTGGTTTGGTTATGGTTTTAGCAAATGGCTAATACAAAATCACGAACACCCCTACTTAAAACGACCTGCTATTTCATTTTTTATATTTCTTGTTTCTAATATGCTAGTACTAGTATTACTTTCTTTTCTTTTTTGGCCAAATGCATACGTGGTCCTAAAAAGTTGTTCGATTTTTTCATTTAGATGCTTAAATTTTGGAAGTAGTCAGATGCTTCTCCTATTCTTTTCCCCGAAGTAGCTAGGCCATCCTGGACTTGAACCATAGACCTCGCCCGTGAAGTAAATCATCGCACCACTGCCAACTAAAAAATAAATTCTAGTCATTATGCAGCTGTCAATGGATTCTGTGATCAAATGCCGCTAGAAGAATTTCTCAATATGAGATAGCCATTCCAAATAGTGTCAAACCATAATTAATACAATCTTTTTTATAAAAAGGTGACTAAACTAACGAAACCTACTTAACGACTAAACTCCTCCAAGAATGTATCAATTATGCACAATTTGCTCATATGGCAAAGTGTGTGCTTTCCACTCCCTTGGAGCGGGTTCACTGGTTATTTTGATTTTTACTTTTTTTCTCTTTCGGTTTTTTCATTATTCCCTTTTAACTTTCTCTGGTTTTACTTGAAGTCTTCAATAACATGCCATAAATTTTTACGCCCAACGATAAGTTTTAGCTGGTTATTTTCGAATATGATATACAAGAATGATCGTTAGCAACTGACAAACCAAATTCGAACTTGAGCAGAGAACCGAAGTAGTTGGTCGAAAGTCTCGAGAACCCTCAGTCAGATGTTTTAAATGAACCAGGCAGAAGAATGGCAGATTCAATGATGAAGAAAGGTGATTTTTTCAAAGAATGAAAATATGGAAGAGTCATGATGGTCCTTGGAGCTTTCACATCGCTGCTCATGGAGTTTTTGTTGAGTGTCTTAACAAAAGATCGCATTTGGTCAAAAGAAAAGAAATTATTTATAAGGAGTTGGATACTCTTAATGATATGAGGTCTTTTGGAGAAAATCAAGCGGGTTTGGCTCAAAGCGGACAATATCACATCATGTTAAGAGTATCTTTGACAGTTGTAGCCCAACAGTTTTCATATGGGTCTGCGGTGATTGTATCAATATCTTCTCCATATTAGTTCTATTCCCCAATTTTTTCTCAAGAGTCCTCATTATTTGCATGCCCGATTAACATCTGATTTCAATGGAGAACAAGGATTTAGGAAGAAAAGGACAATGTGAATGAAAAAGTTATTGCGAGAATTGGAAGAAAATCTGAAATCGATATTATATAGAGATAGAGAAGAGAACTTTCCATTTTTTTCCTAATAAATATTATTCCTTTTTTTTCTTACTAGTATACGTATCCGCGCGATGCGCGGACAAAATTAAAAGAATATTAATCATATTAAAATGTGATTTATGTGGTAGCCAATTTAGTGTTCAAGTAACTCTTTATATTTACAAGGTATAATACTTCCCCTGGCCTACCTGCAAAATCAACGAACCACATCATACTTTGAATCAACTTTTTTTTCCTTAATACAACTGGGAACCAATTTTTATAGACAAATAAAAGCATCATGTTAAGAACAAATATATTAACCTTCCTAGTTACACGAGTTGTAACTTTCCCATTCAAGCCAAAAATAGGATCCGAAAGGTAACCTAAATTAAGAAAAAAAAAAGATAAAAATTGTCAGAGAAATATTTAAATTGTTCTAAAACAAATAGAACCTATTAAATTAGGTAATGTTTTAAACTACAATTAATACCTTCTTTTATAATTAATGCAAATAGAATTTGTTGCCAAGTGGCTTGTTCATATTACGCCACTTGGCTTAATATTAAGCTAGACTACTCTCCTTTTATATATACTAGTATTCATACCCGCGCGATGCGCGGACAAAATTAAAGAATATCAATCATATTAAAATGTGATTTATGAGATACTTTTCACTTTTCGAGAATCAATTTGATTAAACTCTGAAACTAAATTGAAATAAATTAACTCAATTTTTGAAAATTAATATTTTATTTGAAAACTACATGAAAAATAAGCTATAACTTTTACCATATCAATTTGGTAAAAAAAAATATATCTCAAGATGATGATCAAAATTCATGCAGTTTGAATGTTGGGAAGCGAAAAGTATACATAAATTGTGATAGAGGAAGTATAAACTTTTGTATCCAAATCAAGCATTCACCAAACTTACAAACTATCAACACTATGAATAATTCAAATCATTCGCGACAAATAATTTTCTTGTTCCAAACATACGTTGTGAATTCAGCGTTCAACCTCCATTAACTCTTATTTTGAATTAGTGATGTCCTTGAGAAAACTTCTCATCAACATTCTTGATCTTCTACTCTACCAAAACTTGGTGTTGAAAGGATAAAAAAGAAAAAGATCAAGAAAGTCAATCACATTTATATCATAATTATGCAAAACAACATAAAATCGAGAAACTACACATGTAATACAGATTATAAACACTGAAAATTTTAAGCAATGAAAAGCAAGGAAGATGTTTGGAGAGTCGGTTGTTGCCATAAATAGAACCACTCCAGAATCCACATGTCACAGTCCCATTGGATTTTTTTTGCCATGTCAGTCGTGTGTGAAACACACACGCTTTATATTTTTTGTCTCAGCAAATTGTGTTAGTCAAAGTTTGAGTGTCTAAATGAAAAAATCAGACAAGTTTAAGGGTTCACATATGTATTTGGCCTTCTTTTTTCTTTACTCTTTATTGAAGAAGTTTAGGTATTTGCTAATATACCTCGGATGCGCTTTGTATTTTAACTCGCCGTTCAAACGCCTGCTTAATAGTCAACTATTACAAGCATCTGACATCTTGAGTAAAGTCAAAAGCTCATTACACATACGTAAATTAAAAACTTACTTAATTCTTAAATAAATGTATAGTGTAACGTATTTTTAAATGTTCAATTTAATGAAATCTCTAGTATAACTCATTAACTAAATTTGAGATCTAACTAAGGCAAGGTAAAAGAAATAGAAAAAATCAATAAAAATGAATTTGAAAATTTGAAAAAATCTAATGAATTAACTCGATTGTTTCTATTGAATGTTCCTAATGGACAAATTTACTCAATTAATCAAAGTTGTAATACCTACTTTGTATATCTTCTTAATTTTATCTTAAAATGTCAATATGAGAAGTGAGAGTTGGGTGGGACGAACACCGCGATAAATAATTGTACCAAAATTAATATAAGTTGTACCATAAACTTGGGCCTATATTTTCCTTTCAATTGTTATTTTTCAATTGTCCTCTTTTAGCTGACACGTCCTTTCCTCTTTATTTGTCTAGAACATATGGCTTCCGCTTCACTTCCATTTCCCCTGCTTCTTGAATTTGTGTCATTAACAGTCAATTTTTCTATGCCTATTATGCGTTCTTGTTCTCTTTGGTTGTTTATTTTTTTTTTCTTTCTTATGGAATTTGGGGCTACTTCTGAAAGAGGTCGGTTTAGAGCCTTGGTACAAATTTGAACTTATTTTTATTGTTTTTGAACCAATCAATCATCTTTATATCTTGATTTCTTCTTGTACTTCTTTTTTGCAGGATTAATTTTACACGTATATAATTATTGTTGAGTCATAATGCACTTAGAGACCTAGAGGAAGAAATATTTGGTAGAAGCCAAAATTATGGAAGAAAAAGGTAGGGGTTTCGAGAAACAAACGTGACTATTAGTTGCAAATTCCTTAAAAGAAGGACTGCCCCTGGCACATGCCTTCAAGCATTTTTGACAGGTAGGTTAATTTTTTTTTTTTAATAATTGCTAGCTAATTTTGTTTTGATTGGTTTTAAGTATCCGTCTTTTGTTATAATTGTGAGTTTGAGGTATAATTTAGTTCCAGTGATTTTCATTTCTTGTTGCTTTGTTTTACTGCCCTTGTAATGGCTTCTTCATATGCATGTTCTTCCTCTTTATTCAACTTCATTTGTGCTTAAACAGAAACTATATAATGATGTCAAGGATTACCATTAATGGTGGAGTTTGATTCATCTCCAAATGCACTTTGGGCTTTTTGGAGCTTAGTGGAATGAACGAGCAGGGAATGCAAAGAAACTGATTGCTCTACTGATATGTTGGTACCTCATATTGGGAGGTTTGGAATGAACTCTAGCGCCTATCATCACTTTTTAATTGGTTGTTGAAGCTCTTGGTCCAATTTTCTATATCTTGATGGAATTTGTTGGTTTCAACAGGTTTATTCACTTCTGGGTATCAACAGCTGATATGCAATTGACCACTCATTCTGGCTTGACATACATGTGTCTCTTTTTCTACTTGACTTTCACAAAACTATTTATATAGGGTCATAAGAATAATGGTATATTGAGATTTGTTCTTCCCTTGCTTTCCTAATTTATGCAAATATTCTTTTATGAAGTCCTTGTTTAATGAGCAATCCAAGATGACTTCCTTATGATAGAAGCATTAATGGTCTGACGTCATTCTCTCCCTATACTATTTTGCATTATCATCAAGCTTGATTACTGATTTGAATAATGTGTACAAGTGTATATTAGCAGTTTATATAGTGAAATTTAGTTGTTAAGAGAGTGAAGGTTTTCTTAACAAGATGTACAATACCCTGAATAACTGCTTGCACATAATAGTTAGGAAAACGAAAGTGTATTTCAACTTATTTTCAGGCGTGTGCGGCTTCAACGTAACAAAATATGTATTGCTTGTTTCACTATGTGTAGCTCAATATGTAATGAGAAACAAAACATGACTAGGAAATGTTTATCTTCCCATGTTTAGGATAATGGCAGTTAGATAAAGTTCATCAAATCTTAGGCATAAAGAAGTAAAAGTTATGTCTAATCCCGCATAATTTCGAATTTTTTCACTTCTGATACGTAGATCAAATAATATGATGCAAGTATAAAAAAAGACGACAAAAAATACTATACTAAAAAGGCATAATATTTTAATATGGTTTGGCCTATTGCCCTACATATGAGAAAACTAATATAAAAAAAGTATATAAACTATGGGAGAATAATCTCCTCCTAAATAAGACTCTTTAACCGTAACAGACTATATTGTGGATGCTTTGGAATTCTAGTTGTGGGAATGATTTCTTCGATCTATAGATGTTCCAAAAGGATTTTATATTTAAAACTTAAATTTGCACTTGAAATGAATTCAAATTTTAAGTAAAAATTAATGAGCCATGTGTCCATGAATTATTTTTCAAACAACATTTGGTTAATATTAAACTGATTTAATAAAAATTAATGAGTCGTTGTCCATTGAGGTTTGCCTGCGACTATGCTCTTATAGCCTATACTAACCTATACCTTATAGCCTATAGCTATCTAGGTGAATTGTTATAAAAGGATTTGACACCTTCTTCACGTCTCACATACACCATATCTCTAAAAGGCTACTTGCTCTTCTCTCAGACAAATCAGGTCAATCTAACTTTTGCTGCAAAATACCTAAATTCATTCTCAAAATCTTGCTGCATTGGAGAATGTCAAGTCTCTTCCACCAAATATGGACGTCAATGACAAGGAGATGGGCTACTTTTAAAGGCAAGCTCATTTTTTGATATTGAAGTCATTATATATTTGTTTGTCTTTTAAAGTCATTATATACTTGTTTCGATCTTCTTGAAAGATAGTAGGCTTTCTATACTTCAGAATTCTACGTTCATGTTTTACTCTCTCTCTTTTTCCTCTTACTGTTCTTCTTCAAAATATGTGTGTTATATTTTTATACTCGTTTCATGTAATATGAGTTTTCAGTATGTTTGCCACCTTTTTCTTTCTTTTTATGGGTTTCGCGTTGTTTTTCAAGTATTACGAATTTTCACCTTTTCACCTTGTTTTGTGTCACTAGTTTTTAACATGAGTTTCATTTTGTGAATTTTTCTCAACATTCAATTGATTTTCTGGATTTAACCAAATATAAAAAGAATTATATTTTTCTTTAGGAAAAGCAAAAGCAATTATGGTAATATTTTGACTTTCATTCAGCAGAAAAGTAAAACTCAAATATAGTAAGAAAATCAGGGCAAAACCCCTAACAAGTCTCTCCTTGGCCTGAATTTTCTGGCAAGATAATTTTGATCCTCCTTCTTCACATAATCTTCATCACTGCTGCTTGTCATGGTTAAAAATAAAATTAAATATATTATGGGTTAAAAATTGGTTTTAAATAAACATTTTGCTTTATTTTTAAAGACGCGGCAACAAGAATGTTGAAAATATGATTGAAAATTCATCTACACACGTAGTAGTCCGGATAAAATCTTCATTAATGAAGCTATTTTGCTTGATTTTGACCCGCTACTTTGTCTTGAATCTCGCCTAATCATTGATGCCAATCTTGTTACCTGGCTTGTTGGGATCGAAATAATCGAGACATCGTACAACAATTGCAAATCTTGAACGAGGATAAGTAAGATGACAAAGAAAACTATACTAAAAAGGCATAATATCTTAATATGGTTTGATTAATTGGCCTACATATGAGAAAACTGATATTAAAAAAAGTATAAAACTAAGTAGAATAATATCAATTCTACGAAACTTCTTTAATCTCGTGGCCTACATTGTGGATCTTTCTTGTATTAGTTGTGGGAAGGCGCCTACAATTTCGATGCAAAATTTCTCCCGGACAAGGAATAACCAAATATGATGAGAATTATATTTCTTTTGAAAAAAGTAAAAGAATTATGATAATATTTGCATTATCCTTCAACAAAAGTAAAACTCGAATATGATAAGAAAATCGCAAGAAAAATAAAACTCAAATATGATAAGCAAAATCGAAAAGAAAACTCTAACAACTTCTTCCCTCCTTAAATTAATTCATTATATGACTTTCCTTTGACAATTAATGACAAAGATTCTGTTGATTCTTTACTCCTTGATGCAATTCTTTTTGCAGGAATGGTTCCTATTACTATTGAGATTTGCCAGATTTTATGCCTTCCTTTTGTTGTTAGAGATTGTATTTAGTTTGAATATGCTTTTGATTGAGTAGACAAATCTTTCTGCAAAACATTAAATTGTCTATATTCCACAAAGCTCAGTTAAATGTCCAAAAAGTTGCACGTAGTACAGATGTTCAAACTTCGATTCGGTATTTTCGATTTTCGGTATTTAAAAATACTATACCATTATCATATTAAATTAATTCGGTATGGTTCGGTATTTTTAAGTTCGGTTTCGGTATTTAGATTATGCGGCAATTTGGTGATCATAGTTCGTTTGATCATTTACCATATATACATATAATAAAGAATTAAGACTTCTACTATTCAAGAAACGTCTTCAATTATATTATACTAATACCTTACGCGTGCCAAAATATTCAAAAGAAATTACAAAACACTTTTAATTAATCAATTACACAAAAAGGGCATTCCAATCAAGATATATACTTTGGCATACGAAAAATTATATCAAGTACTAACATCTTACATTAACGCGATATATTTAAAAGAAACTACAAGCAATTCCGACGTGTAAACAATTAGTATGTACTAATACTAATTA
Source organism: Lycium ferocissimum (assembly GCF_029784015.1). NCBI lineage: Eukaryota > Viridiplantae > Streptophyta > Magnoliopsida > Solanales > Solanaceae > Lycium > Lycium ferocissimum. The sequence goes on from NC_081351.1 coordinate 47,789,839, forward strand.
TATATATGTTAGTATTATATATGTATATGTGTGTGTGTGTGAATTGTATATGTAACTATATGGAATACTTCGGTATGGTTTCTATATTTATATTTTTTTATCATCACTGAATACAGCAAGACCAAATACCAAACTTTTCAAAAAGATACCAAATACCATAATCGAAACTAATGTATCAAAAATTTTGATTTCGATATGGTAATATGTATATACAGTACCATGCCCACCCCTAGTTCCAGTAGTTATGTGACATTATTATCATCTGATTCTCTGTAATTCTATCATGTGCATAGCTTAATGAATTTCCTTCACAAATTTGAAAAACAATATTCATCACAATGTTATGATGGGCCTGTGCCATCCCGTTCTAGTTGAATATATATTCCATAGATTGGAACAATGCATGTTTTCATCTTTTAATAAGTGAATAGAGATATGGTCTTTATGGTCATGTTTGTGTTCTGTGTAATTTGAAAAATCTTACAACATTTAATGAGTAAACTGATATTTTTCTTATTTAACAAAGGAACTACTCTAAAGTTGATTAAAAAAATGTTGCACCCACTTGGCAACTTCATCACCTTTATAACTTTTAATCAAGCAAAATCATGATTATTGTATATGAAATGTCAAATTTCTTATTAATTTTTTTTATTAGTGATAAGCTAAGTCGAGAGATGAAATTAGTTTTGATGATTAACAAACAATTACAAAAGAATCAAGTTCTTAGCAGGTGTCTTACACGAACTGAGTTATGCTGACAATTGGGTTATAGAAGCATTATGCATGCATTGAAGAATCAAGTCCTTAGCAGACGATGGGAGACGACTGCTGATCAGAAGTTGCGAAGCAGATTTCAAGTGCAAGAACGATTCCTTGAGGAATTGGGTTTATGAGTTAAACGTGTGGATCAATAAATACAATTTTCAACATGAAAATATTGATACACTTGCATGTACGGAAAAAGCTTTAGAATTAGGAGTAAACCATATGGAGGTCGAAACAAATAAGAAAGCCAAGTCCTAGTAGGGTTGAATTCCTTAATCAAATTCCTTTGGGAAGTGGAGAACGAAGTTGAGGAAAATCCGGCCATCACTATTCATATATAAAGCACCACATTGATGCTATTGTCACTTACTCTATTCGTACAAATATATAGATATAACTTCTTATAAAGTTTAATTTTCCTATTTCATATATCCTTTCTAATCTTTTTTTGTTTTGGTATATTTCAATTAATTAAGTCATTCTCAAATATGCAATTCTGCTTATTGTGGTTGAGAAATTAATATTATTAATTATATTGTTCAATTAATTAAGTCATTCTCAATTAAATATTCTTGGTAGATAGCAGTCATTGTGAGGAGTGGTCTGAGTGATTCAAACTATTCAATGAGAGAACTTACTCCAGAGGAAGTTGGTGCTTAGTTCTTGAATCGTTAGGTTTGAGTCTTGTGTTCTTAAGTTGTAACATGTTTGGTTTACTAGAAGCATAGTAATATATGTTCATTGCTAAAGTTGTTTAAAGCTTTCTAGAATAGGGGATTAGTCTTGAAACAGGTAGCTACAATTAGGTGAATTGTAGGGGTGGGAGGTACTAAGGAGGTATTAAGTTTATAGTCTATGTGGTTATTGGTTTGTAACCTAAGCTGCATGAGTTAGTAAAGTTTTTTGGGGCAAATTCTACTGAGATAGGTCGTGATTTTCACTCTCTTAAGCAAGGAGATTTCCACAGTAAAAGTTCTTGTGTTCTTATATACTTATATGACTACTATCAAGAAATACATATTTTAATAACTCATTATTAAAAGTAATAAAAACAAGGCTAGAAAAAAAGGAGAAGACGAAAAATAAAGAAAAAAAATAATAACTATAGCACCCTACCCTCATGTGTTCCTTACGTACGTATACCCCCTTTTGGGATATAAAAACAAATAAAAAATCTTAAAAAACTTAAATCCCATTATATTCCGGGGGCTTCTTCCCGAACAAATTTGAGTAGCAATTTTCAGTTTTTTTCCCTTTGGAAAACGGGTAC